>NC_091476.1:38354554-38680658 GCF_036971445.1 Narcine bancroftii | reverse complement strand
GGAAATTACAGGCCAGTGAGCCTGACATTGTAGTGGGTGAATTATTGGAGGATGTTCTGAGAGATCGGATATACACGTATTTGGACAGCCAAGGCCTGATTAAGGATAGTCAGCATGGCTTTGTGCATGGTAGGTCGTGTTTAACAAATCTTTTATAGAGTTTTTCAAGGAGATTACCAAGAAAGTAGATGAAGGAATACTATGGATGTTATCTATATGGACTTTAGTAAGGCCTTTCACAAGGTCCCACATGGGAAGCGAGTTCAGAAGGTTCAGATTCTAGGTATCCATGGAGAGGTTGTAAACTGGATTCGAAATTGGCTGAATGGGAGAAGATAGAGAGTGGTAGTGGATGACTGCAGGCCTGTGACTAGTGGTGTGCCTCAGGGATAGGTGCTGGGATCATTGTTGTTTGTTCTCTGTATCATTATCTGGATAATGATGTGGAAAATTGGATCAGCGGGTTTGCTGATAACACTAAGATTGGAAACATTGTGGACAGCGAGGAAGGCTTTCAAAGCTTGCAAAGGCACCTGGACCAACTGGAAAAATGGGACAGAAAATGGCAGATGGAATTTAATGCAGATATGAGTGAGGTATTGCATTTTGGAAGGACAAACCAAGGTAGGACATACATAGCAAATGGTAGGTCACTAAGGAATGCAGAGGAACAAAGGAATCTGGGAATACAGATTCATAATTCCCTAAAAGTGGCATCACAGGTCGACAGGGTTGTAAAGAAAGCTTTTGGTATCTTGGCCTTTAGAAATCAAAGTACTGAGTACAGGAGTTGGGATGTTACAGTGAGGTTGTAAAAGACATTAGTGAGGCCAAACTTGGAGTATTGTGTGCTTTTATGGTCACAAAACTACAGGAAGGATATCAGTAAGAGTCAAAGAGAACATAAAAGATTTACTAGGATGTTACGAGGTCTTCAGGAGTTTTGTTACAGCAAAAGATTAAAAAGGTTAGGACTTTATTCCTTGGAGCAAAGAAGAATGAGGGGAGATTTAATAGAGGCTTACAATATTATAAGGGGAATAGAAAATAAATGCAGGTATCCTCTTTCCATTTAGATTGGGAGAGATAAATATGAGAGGATATGGCTTTAGGGTGACAGAGTTAAGATTTAGGGGGAACATTAGGGGGAAGTTCTTCACAGAGAGTGTTGGGAGTGTGGAACAAGCTGCCATCTGATGTGGTAAATGTGGGCTCACTTAGGTTTTAAGAATAAATTGCATAAATACATGGATAGGAGTGGTTTGGAGGGTTATGGAATGGGTGCAGGTCAGTGGGACTAGTGGAGTGATATTTCAGCACAGATAGAAGGGCTGCATGGCCTGTTTTCTCTGCTCTAGTGTTCTATGGTTCTAATAAGGCTAAATAGTTTGGCAACGATTAAATGGGTTGTTAGGCCTATTTTTGTGCTGTTGTGTTCCATGGTTCTTAATCTGATCGTTTGTTCAAACTGTCAGAGAAATTGACAATTTGCTTCTGTTTGTAGGATCACTGGGAATATTAATTAAAAAGTTTAAAATGTGACTGAATGAAATTGACAAATCTTTAGCATTAAAATCCACTGTCCCAATGTGTATAAACCGTCCATGTATCTCTTTAATTGAAGCTAATTAGTACCATATTGTAAGATACTGCATTGTCAAAACCTACTTTCCAGAAATTATTAACCCCATGTGGTGTGTTCAAATTTAGTGTTTTACTTAGTAATTTTACTTTGCATTCAAATAAATTTAATCAAACCATTTCAGCTAATGCGCAATCTTCTGGAGTGCTAATAGGGTTTCAACAGATGGTAGGCAAGCATGATGGCCCAGGGAGAGTTTTATCACATTTCTCCCTATCCGGTTAATCACAAGGATGAGATGCCTGCATTTCTGTAGCGTCTTTCGTGACTGAAGCTCCGGTTTTGTCCCACCCTTTGAAACGTATTGGGTTTCTAGATGTGAAAACATTAAAGCTAATTCCACAATTAACCATTCTCCAGCAAGATTCCAGTTGCTTTGACTGAATGCTGGAGTGAAATTGGGTTATTTCCTCTGATGGTGCTGGGGAGCAACCTCTTTATGCAAATTAAGATTATATTGAATTGTTTATTTTCACATGCACAAAGATACTGTGAAAAATTTTGTTTTCTCAAAGACATAGGAGCAGAAATAGGATATTCACCCCATCGAGTCTGACCTGCCATGAAATTATGAGCTGATCCATTTTCCCACTCAGCCCCACTGCCCGGCCTTCTCCCCATATCCTTTGGTGCCTCGGGCTAATCAAGAACCTATCAATCTCTGACTTAAGTACACCCAATGACTTGGTCTCCACAGCCAGCTGTGGCAATAAATTTGTTAGCTTTACCACCCTCTGGCTGAAAAAATTCCTACGCATCTCTCTCCTAAGCAGAAGTCCTTCACTGATGAAGTTGTGCCCTCTTGTCCTTGACTCACACTTACAGATAGGAGTAAAAATGCAGTGCTGGAGAAACTCAGCAGGTCAAAACAAAACAACAACAAAAAACATCACTTAGAGATAGCAGTCCATGCAATAGTAAAACAAACGTGAAGTGTACGGGTGTTCAGTAAATCAGAAAGTGCAGGCTACAGTGTTACAAAGGCAAAGATCTTAAATGTATCTGTATCTGTACTTATTGGGCAGAAGGACATGGAAGTTGTTGATTTTAGGAGAGGTGACAATGATTCAAGTTCAAGTTTATTGTCATCTTATTTTACTCATACATATTCAACCCGATGAAACAGCCCATCTCTGGACCATAATGCACGCACGCACAGTGCAGTGCACCTTGCACACAAACGACATTCAAAATAAATAAATAAATAATCTTTTACCGGTGTCTAGGATTCTTCACCAGTCTCATTGCTTTCAGAAAGAAACTGTTTCCTAGCCTGGTTGTCCTGGTTTTAACACTCTTGTACCTCTTCCTTGAAGGTAGTGATTCAAAGGTATTGGGACCTGGATGGTAAGGGTCCTTGATGATTCTCTGATCCCTCTTTAAGCACCTCTCCCTTTCGATACTGTCAATAGTGGGAAGGGAGACCCCAGTGATCTTCTCACAGATTTAATCATTCTCCGTACTGACCTCTGATCTGATGCTTTGCTGCTTCCATGATGCACCCAGCCAGGACTGAAGCATCTCAATTATACAAAGAAGGAGGTGCTAGAGTTTTTGAAATGCATGAGGGTGAATAAATTCCTTGTGCCTGACCAGGTGTACCCCAGAATATTTTGAATAAAAAGTACAGTAAAATCAGCCCAAGGGCATAATCTTTTACCGTTGAAAGGTCCATTTAAGAGTCCGATAACATCCTGATCTTGGATTGATAGCATAAATAGGGATTTCCTTCATTGACTTGCACTCAGTCTTCAAACTAATGTTCAAACACTGCAGCTTTTCTACACAGAAGGATGTGAAAATGTGAAAAGATTGTGAGTTGGGTAGGCAGGATGGATCAAAATCTTTCAAAGAAAGAGAAGGAAGTGTACATTTGAGAAGTTAGATAATGTGCAAGAGCAAGTCATTGGAATTACTCGGATTAAGGTCTTGGCAAAGTAAATGGCTATGCAGGGCAAATCGATCAATTTCTGCTCCTACAACCTTGACTGGAGAGTATGTACATGTGCTCTTCAAACAATGAATTCTGTTAGAGGAACACAAGGACAGAGGTAAGGTTATTCTGCCATTCAGTTCAGCTTTGATTGATATGTATTTGATTGCCCTTGTCTCCTTTTATATCTTTCAGGGTCAAAATTCTATCAAGCTCAATTTTAATTTTTTTGCTCAGCAATTTAATGGGTTGGGGTGATGGGGAAGAGTTGTTGTTCTTCACTTCCATTGTTTGGGAAGGGAGACCCCAGTGATCTTCTCACAGATTTAATCATTCTCCATACTGAGCTCCGATCTGATGCTTTGCTGCTTCCATACCATACTATGATGCACCCATCCAGGACTGAAGTATCACAATTATACAAAGAAGGAGGTGCTAGAGTTTTTGAAATGCATGAGGGTGCATAAATTCCTCATGCCTGACCAGGTGTACCCCAGAATATTTTGAATAAAAAATACAGTAAAATCAGCCCAAGGGCATCATCTTTTACCGATGAAAGTTTGATAACATCCGGTACCGCACGGATGGCAGTCTCTTCAATCTGAGGTGCCTTCAAGCTCACACCAAGACACAAGAGTAACTTGTCCGAGAACTACTCTTTGCAGACGATGCCGCTTTAGTTGCCCATTCAGAGCCAGCTCTCCAACGCATGACGTCCTGTTTTGCGGAAACTGCCAAAATGTTTGGCCTGGAAGTCAGCCTGAAGAAAACTGAGGTCCTCCAACAGCCAGCTCCCCACCATGACCACCAGCCCTCCCACATCTCCATCGGGCACACAGAACTCAAAACGGTCAACCAGTTTACCTACCTCAGCTGCACCATTTCATCTGATGCAAGTATTGACAAAGAGATAGACAACAGACTCGCCAAGGCAAATAGCACCTTTGGAAGACTACACAAAAGAGTCTGGGAAAACAACCACCTGAAGAAACACACAAAGATCAGCGTGTACAGAGCCGTTGTCATACCCACGCTCCTGTTCGTCTCCGAATCATGGGTCCTCTACCGGCATCACCTACAGCTCCTAGAACGCTTCCATCAGCACAGTCTCCGCTCCATCCTCAACATTCATTGGAGCGACTTCATCACCAACATCGAAGTACTCGAGCTGGCAGAGTCCGTAAGCATCAAATCCATGCTGCTGAAGACCCAACTGTGCTGGGTGGGTCACGTCTCCAGAATGGAGGACCATCGCCTTCCCAAGATCGTGTTATATGGCGAGCTCTCCACTGGCCACCGAGACAGAGGTGCACCAAGAGGTACAAGGACTGCTTAAAGAAATCTCTTGGTGCCTGCCACATTGACCACCCGCAGTGGGCTGATATCGCCTCCAACCGTGCATCTTGGCGCCTCACATTTCGACGGGCAGCAACCTCCTTTGAAGAAGACCGCAGAGCCCACCTCACTGACAAAAAACAAAGGAGGAAAAACCCAACGCCCAACCAACCAATTTTCCCCTGCAACCGCTGCAACCGTGCCCGCCTGTCCCACATCGGACTTGTCAGTCACCAACGAGCCTGCAGCAGACGTGGACAGACCCCTCTATAAACCTTCGTCCGTGAAGCCAAGCCAAAGAAGAAAGAAGAACATCCTGATCTTGGATTGATAGCATAAATAGGGATTTCCTTCGTTGACTTGCACTCAGCCTTCAAACTAATGTTCAAACACTGCAGCGATGTTAGGAGGGCAAAAAGAATCCATGAGATATTTCTGGAAGATAAGATTAAGGAGTCCCCTAAAGATTCTCTCAGTTTATTTAGAGTTAAAATATAACCAGGGGACAGTAGGTCTTCTTAAGGTTCATTTTGGTAATTTTGCGAGGAACTATAAGAAATAAGTGAATGAATACGTGTGTATTTACCATTGAGAGGACATGAAGGCTTTTATGTTTTGGGGAGGGAATAGTGGCATATTGGGGACTGTAGACAGAGGAGGTGTTGGAATTTTTGAAATTCATAAAGGTGGATAAACCCCCAGGCTTGACAAGTGTAGAATATTGAAGAGGCGATTCCTAAAGACCTTGGCAGAGATTTTTCTATCTTTATTATCCACAGGTGAGGTACCAGGTTAGCGAATGCTGTACTTAAATGTAAGAGCAGTTGGGATGAGCCAAGGATCTCCAGGTCAACAGCTTTTACTCAGTGGTGAGGAAATTATTCAAAGGTATTCTGAGAGGCAAGACTTATTTGCATTTGGAAAGCCAA
Organism: Narcine bancroftii; assembly: GCF_036971445.1. Taxonomy (NCBI): domain Eukaryota; kingdom Metazoa; phylum Chordata; class Chondrichthyes; order Torpediniformes; family Narcinidae; genus Narcine; species Narcine bancroftii. The sequence goes on along the minus strand of NC_091476.1, from coordinate 38,674,819 downwards.
GGATTGATTAAGGAGAGCCAGCATAACTTTACAAGTAGGAAATCATATCTCAAGAACTTGATTCAGTTTTTGAAAGAGATGACGAAGAGGATTGGTCAGGGCGGTAGATGTTGTTTACATGGATTTTTGACAACATACCACATGGTATACCACATGTTCCAGTAGGTTAGAACTCCTCAGATCCAGGATATGCTAGACAATTAGAACTAAAATTGGCTTGGTGGTAGGAAGGTGGTCGGCCTCACATTGGAGGCCTGTGACCAGTACTATGCCACAAGTACTGGTGTGGGTCCTCTATTTTTAATATTGGTATATTTTCAGATGAGACCAAAATTGATGATATGGAATGTTGTCTAAGACAACTGCAGGTTCTAGAATCTAGATCAACTAAGAAATTGGACAAAAGAAGAGCAAATGAAATGTAACTTGGACAAATGCAAAGGCAATGCATTTTAGGAAGTTAAAGCGGAACACAACAGATAAAGTGAATGGCAGGGCTCTGTGAAATGCTGTCACTTCACAGGGAAAGAACATGTGGAGCAACAGTTGCTGACTCAAACAGTACACTGGGAGGAAATTGAAACAGAAGGACCAAGGCATTGCAAGTCGAGAGATCCCTGTAGTATTGCATATCGATAAGCCTGTGAAGCAGACATACAGGATGTTTGCCTTTGCATGGGATGCAAGAAATACAACCTCATGAAGCATCAGTTTTGACAACAGCTGCAGTTCTGATCAGCGCACTGGAGGGAGGGCGTGATTGTATTGGAGAGCATGCAGAGGAGATCCCCAAGATGTTACTAAGGGTGATGATGGCAGTTATGAGAAGGGACTGCTGAGGGTGAATTTGATTTGATTTCCCTAGAGTGGAGGAGGCTGAGGTATAAAAAAAATTGTGATTATATTGTAGTTCTTTTCTTTATATGTAATTATTACATGCTTTGTGGGAAATGTATTCTGTGTAAAAACACACAGAGATGCTGGAGGAACTCAGCTGGTTTCACAGCGTCCATAGGAGGTAAATATACATCACTGACATATATAATATATTTACCTCCTGTAGATGCTGCGAGCCCAGCTGAGTTGCTCCAACATTTCTGTGTGTGTTTACTTCAATCACGGAATCTGCAGACTTGTGTGTTTTACATCCCACCACCACACAATGTATTCTGTGTGCACTGTGGTCCAGAGAAACACTTTTGTCTGGTTCCGTATGTACAGTCAAATGATAATAAACCTCTATTTGAATAAGAGGAAAAAATAGGCTAGATAATATGAAACATTTCCTCAGGGCGCAAGTGTCTAAAAGCAAAAGGTGTAGGTTTGGGTAAGTGGGAACAATTTTAATTGACAAGATGGTTGGAATCAAAATGGCAGATTGAATTTAATGCAGACAAGTGTGAGGTTTTGCATTTGAGAAAGACAAGCCAAGGTAGGACATACACAGTGAATGGTAGGGCACTGAGGAGTTCAATAGAACAGGGATCTAGGAATACAAATACATAATTCCCTGAAAGAGGTATCACAGGTAGATAAAGTTGCAAAGAGAGTTTTTGGCACAATGAGTATGGGAGTTGTCATATTATGTATAAGACATTGGTAAAGCCAAATTTGAATGTGCATTTTTTGTCACCTAACTACAGAAAATATTTCAAACAAAATTAAAAAGTGAAGAGAAAATTTACAAGAATGTTGCCAGGACTTGAGGAACTGAGTTATTGGAAAAGGTTAAGCAAGTTAAGACTTTATTCCTTGGAATGTAGAAGAATGAGGGGAGATTTGAAAGATATATACAAAATTATGATGGTGTTGTTCAGATTCGTGTGGTTCCCACAGGTGAAGAACCAGACAAAAGTGCAGGTACAAAGCACAAGTTTATTGTAGGGATGGAAATGGGACAACAGGGTCGATATGTTAGGCAAACCTCTAAACACACACACACAATGAACTGGTACATACAATGATCAGGGAAAAATCACTACAATGCCCCACCACCCCTTGACTCAGTGCAGGCACTGCTCTATGCGACAAGGGACACTAATTAAATGCTCCCAGCCTTTTAACAGTGCACATCTTACCAAAAGTTTCTCCAGCACCCTTCCAAATTTCTAGGCCTGGAGTGAAGCAGGGCGGTCCCAAGCTGGGAAAGAGAGAAAACAAAGAGCACATGGAACCTTTATAGTGCTGGAGGGACAAGCCCACATCATTTACTAGGGGCCAATAGCTTAGTGGCAAGAAGGTTAATCTAATTACAACAGCAAATGGCCCAAGGCCAAGTGCAGGCAGGCTGGAGAGTGGAATCCAGGTAATTTACATGTGGCCAACAGCAAGGTGTGCACTAATGGGTGGGGCGGAACCAAACCTTGATTGGTAGCTGGTGTGTCCTCCGACGAGGTAGGGGACATTGCTGTAACATGACAGCCACAACCTCTCCCAATACAGATGGGTATAGATAGAGTACATATAAGTATGCTTTTTCCACTGAAGTTGGATGAGGAGGACATAGGTGAAAGGGGAGAAGTTTAGCAGCAACATAGGGGGAAACCTTTTCGTCCAGAGGGTGGTGGGAGTATGGAATGATCTGCCAGCTGAATATGGACTCAAATTTGACATTTAAGAAAAATTCGGGCAGGTACATGAATGGGACAGGTATGGAGGGATATGACCTAGATGTAGATCAGAGGGAGTAGGCAGAATAATAGTTTGGCACAGACTAGAAGGGCTGAAAGGCCTGTCTCTGTTCTGTAATATTTCTGTACTTCTTTGGAATCAGGTGGATATGTAATATAATAAATGTTTGCTTAGTGACAAATAGCAGCAAAGAAATAAAACTAGTAAAGTTTCAAATTTAGAAAATGTATTGATGAAACATAAACTTGCTAAGCTAACAATGCAGAGGATTATAATACAATTTTCATTTTTGCAAAGGCAGCCAATTTTGCCACTTAGTTGATATGTAAACTGAGATCAGCATTGATTTTCCTTTGAAAGGTTATGGTTTGTCATTGTTTTCTGGAATCTAGTGCCCGATACAATATTATATTTAAAGGACATGTTCCTGGGTCGAATTTTTAAATGAAGAAACATTTTCTGTTGGTATTTACATTGCTACAAGCCCTTGGAATTGACCTAATCCATTTTCCAAAGCTGTGCACTTTCCTTCGTAAGCTTGCACAAAACTTGAAGCCAACTTTCATTCAGAGTGGAGACTCTGGGACTTTGCTTCATATTTGGTAGTCTTAGGGTCTGGCTTAAAAATAAGAATGGCACAAGGCCATTATTTTCTTTATTTTGGAGAGGCTATTTTTAGACTGAAGAAGGCAGCTAGAATAAATGGGACCTCATCAGGGGAGCTTTCCATAAGGTGGACTGTGAGGATTTGAGGGAATTGGAATGAAAGAGAAAATTAATTTATTGATAATTCCCAGTCCACTGTAGAATTAAGAAAAGAATAGTGTTCCCACAGCAGCAGTAGCCTGATTGTGTTTCCAAATATTAATTAACAACAGAGACCGCATTCATGTTTTGACTTTTGGTTGACAAGAATGATAGTACATATCTGTATTTGAATTCTGCATCACCAGCTGTCCAGTTAAGATGGATGGCTGGACTTCTTTTCATTTGTCATTTGTCTACCAATTTTTTTTTCAACTGAAAAGAAAGATTAAGGGAGCCCAAAAAGTGAGATGACGTAATATTTTAAATGGGTAAATTTGCCTTTATATTGCTTGAAGAATATCAGAAGGCTCACAATTTCCATCAAGCAGGTACATGGCATTGTGTTGTACTTGCATAAATCCAGTTACTTACTTCATCAAGATTGCAGTCGTTAATTCACAAAGCCTTTTTTTCATCGTGAATTAAAGAGCAAATAATACAGGCTACTGTGGTGTTAAAACAATTAAGATGAATGCAGACCATTTGGCTCCTACTAGCTGCTCAATGTAAAGGCTCAGCAGGTGAAACTAAGCAAACAACATGTTGCAATTAAATAAGTCAATTCAAAATAGAATTATGGCAAAACATTTCGTGGAGGTAATAGCTTTGAAGCAAATTCTGAATGGTTCAAAGGCGGACGAAAGCTCCAGGGATCTGAATTCAGTACCATTCTCCCTGTGTCCACTTGAGCTTCCCCCTAGGGCTCTGCTTTTCTCACTTATCCCAAGGAGGTGCTTTTTCTGTGGATAATTTAGCCCCCATACAGTAGGCGAGTGTTGTTGGGAATGTGGGAAGATTATGAAATGGGATTAGTGTAGGACTAGTGCCCAATATGCTGCTTTGATGGTCAGTGATCAAGAAAGTCTGCAAGTGCCGGAGTGGAGTCCAGTGCCCAAAGGTGCTGGGGAAGCTCTGCAGATCACGCAGGATGTTGGGTGAGCTGCTGAGTTCCTCCAACACTTCTGTGCCATCTGCTTCATGGGTCAGTGTGAACGTGGAGGGACAAGGGGCCTATTTCTTTGCTGTGCAACTCAGAGCTAAAACCTTCAAATTCAAGTTTCTCCTCATCTCATTGTACATATACAACTGGATGAAACAGCATTTCTCCAGAGCATGGTGGTGCCATGCTCAAAAACTCATAATACACATAGATAATCGAAATAAATAGAGAAAAATACTTGGGATGGTTGTCATGGTTACAGGATGCTATTCATCAGTCTCATAGCTTGTGGGAAGAAGCCTGTTTCCATGCTGTAAAATGCACTGTAACTCAATACATCTGGAATTGCAAATATGCAGAAGTTCTGGCTCCCGAAAGGAACAAGTTTACCGAATATGCTTACCAAAGGGTTAATGAATTGTATGAGAATATAATTTCCTTACAACATAGGTGAGAATGTGACTGCCTTCTAACATGATCTTCCCTTCCCCATAGTGAGATGTTAGGCCCTTTCACGCAGTGAAAAAGCCTTACTATAAACGCGCAGATTCTCTGCCCTTAAGCTGGCTGACTCCAAGGTGCTGACTGAAATCCCTCTCAGGGAAGGATCAATGGCAGAGCGCAGTGCTCTGTTGCCTCAAATGAACGTAATGCTGCTGCAAGCGGCTGGCTAGGGGTGGGCTTATGATGTCATGGTGATGCTGCCAGCCAGCGAACCATCTTCTCTCTCTCCACTCACTCCTCTCCCTCCATGATCCTTTCAAAGCAGGGGAGACCGGCAGAGGTCATCAGGGGTTGTCAGGCATGGGGGCTGTCAAGGCAGGGGCCATCAGGGTCGGGCATCTGATTGGATTGTCAGCTGGCGGGAGCTATCAGGGCAGGGGGGGCCATCAGGGAGAAGCCAGTGTGGGTTGTGACAGCCCCACCGGCCCCTCCGACACCTTACCAGGCCACGTCGACTTCAGGGCCACTCATCAGCACCTCAAAACACAGCAGAGCAATGGCCATCTTCCCTATACATAATCCCCAATGCAGCTAGAACCATTCTGGAATACACAGTTGCATGGGTAGGGAAGATGGCCATTGCTTTGCCATGTATTTATGACTCAAGGTGCCACAGCACCAGTCGCCCTGTCTCCATCGGCCCTGGAGGGTGCTATGAGGCACCGCTCAACATGAATATGATGAAAGAGCACTATTTTAGAGTTGCTCCATAAAAGGTACATTTATATTTTTCCCTCCATGCTTATATCCAGCCTCCAGTTGGAGGCTTGGTATGAAAGGGCCTAGTAACTAACACCAAAGGGATGCTGTTTTTGCCAGCTTGTCTGCAGACACCATTGTGGAACATATTGTAAAAACAGGAATCACCAGCTGGGTGAAACTCGTGTGAAACTTGTAGGTAGATAAAAATGGGATCAATCTCTGTAGACTTTGAGTGGGGATCAGTGTAGATAATGAGTTATTGAACTCTTTCTTTATACCCCTCACTGCCAGGAGTGTTAATAAGGCTGAATAACAGACACTGTTGTATGCTAAATTGGTTCTGCTGTTTATTTTATTACAGTGCGGGCCGACATTTACAAGTCCAGCCTTTTGTTTTCTTCGAAACCCTGTTTCTTGTTGCTCTCTGGCCTGATCCCAAGTAGAGCTTGATGCTGCTTTCTCGATGATACTTTGAATACATTTCAAGTCTGGCCCCCATTAGTCTTCTAATCCAAACCTGGCACTGCTCTAACAAGAATTCAAATTTCCTACCCTAACACTGAATCCTAATATCTGGACTAATCCCAACATGAATCATTGACTCAAATTAATGTCCAACTCCACACACAATGTTCTTCCCAGCTCTTATGTAGAAACTGCTCCAGGTTTGCAGCTCTACATTAATTCTGACTCCTGGATCAAAGCTCATCTAAAGGCCTGATCCACATCTAACTTTAATCTCCAATTCCAGTTTGAACACTTGGGAATAACCCAAAGCCATCCTTGGGTCCTACTAGAACTCCTGACTTTCTACTATTGGACAAACTAACATGGTTAGGGCCAGCATGTTTAGCGTAGCGGGGGTTGTAGGTTTATTGAGGTATGTGGGTGGCACAGACTCATGGGCCGGAAGGGCTGTAACTGTGCTATGTGTCAAATATAAAAATTTAAAAGTATAAATTAAAATGATATTTAAATCACTGATCTAAAGCTCCTCTCTGTCCCCAGTGTAATCCCCATCCCAATTTTGTGCATTTATAACCCCGTCAGGATGTCCAATCTGACACAGAATCAGCATAAGGCCATAATAACTACGGCCGTGTGAGCATTACAGACAATGGTCAAGATAAGTGATCTTATCATGTCTAAGTTAACATTAACAATGTTCTGATAAAGAATCAAATGAAGATTTTAATATGATGAAGAAAATGGTTCTGAAAGCATTTCAATCAATATTGTTGTTGCAGTGAATTTAATTCCGAGCAGTCAGTTGTTCGGATTGCAGTGCATTGTGGGTTGTGGATTATATTTTCAATCAAGTGATCCAAACTGAATGATATTTTGTCTGAAGTACCATCAGGAAGAAAAGAACATAGAGTGATTCATCCCCAATGCCTCTTTACAAATTACTTGTGAGAACAGCGATCATTTATAGAGGGGAGAATTGCTCTTTCTTTTTGTAGAGCAACTTAAATCCATGAGTAAACAGATAAAGTGACCAGCCATTTAAGTGACAAGCTCAAAAGGTTAATTGAGATACTCTCCAGAGTTTCAATGTTCCAATACAGATTGAAATAAAAACAGAAAGTGCTGATAGTGATCGTGTCAGATGCTTGGATCTGGAGCTCAGGTTTCCGATAGTTTGGACTGAAATCTGTGTGGCTGCAGAGCCTGCGGGAGCAGTGGAAGCAAATCCAAGCATGCTCAATGTCTCTGAAAGGGACTCTCTTTTGCTTCTCTATCCCTGACTGTAAGGACCGACAGGCAATTTCTGCTGGTGCGAATATTTGTCTGCTTTGCGACAGACTAAATGTGATCTTGTGTAATGTTACATCTATTTTATGTGACAAGTATGTGACAATATCAGGACAATGAAATAAGTTTTGCATCTTAATACAGTTCATATTATCTGGAATTCAAGCCACCAGCAACCTCAAGCAACTGGCAAAGCAAAAATTTAGGAAAATAAATTTAAAAATTTTAAAAATAAATAAAAGTTTAAAAATTGTAAAAATTAAACCTTCTCTAAAGTAACACATAAGCCTTTAGTGAAGTTGGGAGCAAGTATTAAGCCAATAGAGTGCCTTGGTCATGCTTTGCTTGTAGCAGCTGTTTGAATAAAGTTGTGCTTGAATAAAATGGCATCACCCAGGATGAAGAGATGGTTGCTACCACTCGTTGTTGGGGTGACTCTCTTCAAGTATCTCCTTATCTCTATTTAATGAGTCTTTATTAGTATATTATCATGGCTTTTCTCTGTAAACTCGGGGGATGGGGGTTAATTATAATGGTGGCACGGTTATAAGGATTAATACAATGCTGTTACAGTGCCAGTGACTAGGGTCAAATTTAAATTTTGTAAATTACAGGAATTAACTGAATAAAGTGAACTTAACATAATTAAGAACTACAGTACTTATTTTATTTCAAAATAGTTTACATTTTGCACTGTCTTTTATCTTTTCAATTGTTTATTCTTAATGCAGGTATATGAGTTTGACATTGTGAGGGTGAATCTCAAGGAAATGGAAAATTCATATATCCAGCATCTACCAATCCCCATAGGTCCTGGATACCAGAGATTCACAAGGTCAGGCAACCTATGGAAGAGAGAGAAATTGTGCTACAATTTCAGTAGTGACCTTTCATTGGAACAGGAGAAGTGAGAAGATAATTGTTCTGATGAAGGATAACGACATCATTGAATTGCCTTGGCAAAGAGGTTACAGATCAAGTGCTGGAAGTCAGATCGTGGATGTAGTGGGCCAAATGACCTAATTTCATGCTGTCTGACTCCATAAGCAGTTCAGGGTTCAGAATCAGAATTTATTGTTATGAACATGACACCCCATTTGTTGTTCTCCGGCAGCGACACAGTGCAAATATTGCTATGTTACACTTCAAAATGAATAAATTGTGCAAGAAAATAGGAGAAAATGAGGTAGTGTCTGTACTTCATTGTCCAATCAGAAATCTGATGGCAGAGGGGAAAAAACTGTCCTTCTGCCATTGGGTGTTTTTCTTCAGGCTGCTGGACCTCCTTCCCGATGGTAGCAGTGTGAAGAGGGAATGGGCTGGCTGGTGGGGGTCTTTGAAGATAGACACTGCTTATTTAAGACACCACCTCTTATAAATGTCCTCGATAGAATGAAGGCTGGTGCCCAAGATGTCGCTGGCCTAGTTTAACAACTCTGGCACCTCCACAGTGATGCAATGAACAGAATGGTCTCCACAGTGATGCAACGAACAGAATGGTCTCCACAGTGCTCCTGTAGAAATTTCCCACCTCTTGTCAAATAATACATTAAAAATGTAATATACATGATATATTTAACTTTTATCTGAAATAAAACAAACAAAGAGTCGCCATGATTGAATTATTGCTGGGGAATCTCACCTGTTTGGTTTTCCACAAAATTCTCCAGTGCAAACTTTCGCATGGAACTGAAACCTCAATTTAATCTTGTTTCCAAATTAAGCCTCCAGCAGTGTGCAGCAACTCCGTTTGTAATGAACTGGAGAGTCAGACAGGCTTTCTTATCTCATTATGACATATGACATTGAAGAATACCAATGTTTCTGAGCTGTGTTTTTTTAAAATATAAATCTCTTGTTTGATCAAGTAGTAGACGATGTTTATTTAGATGAATTTTTGTAATTGTAATTTCCAACTACATGCTTCTCAGAGGTTTGCACTGAATATTATGCTGAACAAAGTCTTAATGATGGGGTTGTTGAATTCTCCAAGTGTTTCATTTTTAGTGCATTTGTCTTAAAAGGAATCAATAAGATATGGTAGCAATCTTTTTATAAATGTAAGGTCACAATAACTGAGTGAATAAATTCTGCTGGAGAGACTCAGTAGGTGAAGCAGCATCAGAGTGGGAGGGAAAATGATCAATATTTTGAGTTGAAGCATCGACCATTCTTCCTCTCCCACTCTTGCTGCTCAAACTGCTAAGTTCCTCCAGCAGATTGTGTTTAGCTTCAGGATTCTGCATCTGCAGTCTCCTATCTAACTCCAGTGAATTAAGTGATTCTCGGCTGATGAAAGAGAGTGTGAACTTCAAGCAATGACTGAAACAGAAAAACCAGAACCCATTGGTTATAATCTTACACTCTGTGAAGGAACAGATCACTTTGCACTGGCACGGAATGAGCCTATTTTCATGTACCCTGTACATTTATCTTGGATCGCTATGTATGCGTATAATTTGTGTGTAGCTATGCTGTTTTGTATGTGTGTGTGTACTATGGTCTGGAGCTTTGCTGTTTCATCAGGTTGTATATGTACAGTAAAATCCCTGGTATCTGGAATTCAAGCAACTGGTAGTTTCAAAAGGTCAGACAGCATTCATAAGTAGAAGTGTCCATAAAGGGGTGAGATCAAAAACATTGATTGACCACTTCTGTCCATAGATGCTGAACTAAGTTCTTCCAGCATATCTTTGCTTGCCCATCCACATTTCCTTTCTCTCAATCCGAATCCAGGCAATTATTCATGTCAGTCCAAGCAAGGGGTTTCCTATAAGTTGCCTGATAGGCAACAGATTTTAAGCCATGTCAAGCTATGTGGATTCCAAACTCCACCACCGGTCAAGGGGCAAGTCTAATCAGCCAAGTTAATTGGAAGAGAGTACTAATTTGGCCTTATGTTGACCTCTGCCTTTCTCCCTCCAACCTTCCACACCCCTCTTCGTTGCCTGGATCAGATCAGTTATTTATTATATTTGGTGAAACATAGCAGGTATACGTCAGGCACATGAAACAGTGCAATACAATTCAATTAAGCTAATTTTTTTTGTATACCTATAGGACCATAAGACATACTGTAGGTGCAGAAATAGGCTATTCAACCCATCGAGCCTGCCATTTAATCATGTGGGATTTTCCCACTAAGTCCCACTGCCTGGCCTTCTCCCCATAATCTTTGATGCCCTGGCTAAACAAGAACCTATCAATCTCTGCCTCAACGCACCCAATGTCCTGGCCTTCACATCTGCCTATGGCAACAAATCCACAGATTTTCCACCCTCTGTCTGAAGAAATTCATGGAGCATTTCTTCTCTAAGCACATCCCTTCAATCCTGAATTTGTGCTCTTTTATACTAGAGTTTGACTCTCCCAACATGGGAAATGACACAGTGTAGGTAGCACATTGTAATCAACTTTGACATTCTTTTATCTTTCAGCTGTACTCACAGACAAACTACCTGAGTTGCTGGACCCTCTTGAAAACCAACAGAATGTTATTGACGTCCAGTTGGGTGAGTAGCTTCCTGAGGAACTCAACCTTAGCATCAGTACTTTTAGAACCAATGTCGCTCCTCCTGTTTTGGACAATATAATTATAATTTCTTCCCACTCCTTCATTGATTCATGTGTCCCCCTCTTGACCCCCAGTATGCAGCTGGCAGAAAAGGCTAAAATGATGAATGTGAGCTATGATTACACAGGATCCATTACTCCTAGCTCAGCCAGTCAAGCTTTCCAAAGTTGGCAACCCCTTTAAGCCACAATTTCTGAAAATATTACAGTTGAAAAAAAAAGTTTTTTTTTAAATGAATGGTGAGTTATTTGTTTTAATTTGAACCTGGTGGACCATAGTTCTGTGTTTAGGGAATGTTAAAATTTCAGCTCCAGGACAAGCAGTGCTGAGTTGGCATTCAAAAATATGTGAGGCAGAAGGAGAAGGCAAGGGGAGAAATGGATAACGGATGAAGCAGATACTCAACAGAGAATTCCACATTCAAGGAGAACTGCCTGCCATCCACTCTCAGGCATCCTCTTCTCCACATTAGTTTATTTATTCCATTGTTATTGACACTGGTGATCCCCACTGTGGATTAGCCCCCATAAAACACTGGTCAATGAAGACTTTTCTTCTTGAACACTTTTGAGTGTATTTTATGGACTTTGGGCTGTTGATCTCAAAATCACCTGAAAAATTTCTTATCAATACTGTTTTTCAGATGTAACAAATTTTTGTAATATCCTGTCATATTTTAAGTTTACTAGTTTATTGCCCACAAACTGTTATGGCCAATCCAAGCATGCCTGGGCATGAGCTTAGTACAGATGCTATGCCATTGTTGTCATAGGCCTGGGCATGCTTAGTAAGGATAGATGCAGACAGGCTATAAAAGCAAGTCACATATACAGATGCTGTGCATTACATTAATATAGATTGAACACATGTTGATGGACATGTTCTTCAGGCAATAGCACAGTGAGTGTGCTTAACAATGGCATTTATTGTCTTCAGATTCAATATGGCAGAAATGACTTGTCAATGTCACAACAGTAAACTTCAAATATGATAGGATATCACAAAATTTGGTTACATCTGAAAAACGGTATTGATAAGACATTTTTCAGGTGATTTTGAGATCAACAGCTCAAAGTTCATAAAATACACTCAAAAGTGTTCAAGAAGAAAAGTCTTCATTTGACCAGTGTTTTATGGGGGCAAATCCAAAGTGGGGATCACCAGTGTCAATAACAATGGAATAAATAAACTAATGTGGAGAAGAAGGTGCCTGAGAGTGGATGGCAGACATTTCTCCTTGAATATGGAATTCTCTGTTGTGATGTATTCTGTTACATGTGTGGTGAGTATATGCTTATGGCTCAAAGGCACAGCATGACTGCACTTATTAAGAAAGCTTATGAGCTCTACTTTGGTTGTAAAATAGGTGACCAAAAAAATTCTGTGTTTTTCTCATTTGTTGTGCAACATGTGGAGTCAACCTGAGAACTTGGCTCAACATCATGATGTGATTAAACATGCTAAAGTCAATAAAAGTCAATTTAATGTTTCTCAAACTTCCTACATGATAATATAAAATCTGAAATAATATTTGTGTTCATCTTGAAGTTGTCTATCATAGTGCCCAACTTTTTTTCAGGAAGCAAACCTTTTGATAAATATTGTGCTTGCCCTTCAGTTGGCTAACTACACAGATAACAATGAATGAATTAATTAGTTTGTTTTGAAATGAATATTCTTCTCCCAGATATGAAAGTTCTATGGTGTTCAATGCTTTGATTGGGACATTATGGACTACCGTTGCATCTGGATTGGGTGAGAGTCTGGTTGTCTGCTAAATTGTTGATCATTGGGAATTTCTGAGCTGTTTCACAAACAAGAAACATCTTAGAAAGAGAAAGTTTTCAACATAGTATTGGAGGAAGGGAGCTTTGGATTGTTTGCAGGTGATGTAACTCATGTGCAATGGCTGATGGTGGCATGACCTTTGTTCTTTTTGAGTCAACTGAGAGAATGAACCTCAGTTGGATTGACTAAGAGGAAGGAACAGTGGCTAAGGAAGAGAGACTTTGGTGGAAGGGGAGGGAAACTCGAACAGTAATTTACTTGCAGAACCTGAGAATGAAAATCTGTCCATGATGATCATGTGACTAATATACAAATGGTTGGCGGATTGCCATGAAGCAATTAAGAGAGCTGTGGCTGAAGATTCTCATGGGCCAATAAAATCACAAGAAAATGGGAGGGAATAAGTAGTTTAATCGATATCAATGAAAATTCACAGCTCAATACGATAAATTTGTAGCATTTCCCCTCCTAAAATATATCCTCGTTTCACTTTGCAATTCAACCTATTTTTAATGTGTGTGTTTGTATGATCTTGGCATTCAGTAATTCATCACATCAGAAAAAAAGAAATTTAATGTGGAAATATATAGGTGTTTAAAGTTTTTAATGACAATATTTCACTGGGGATTTGCCTGATATGCTCTGGATTTCTCATCTTAACACCTTTATCTTTTTATTTGATTGATTTTGTTTTTAATGATACGTAAATTTAAATTGTTTTTATTTTGCTTAAAATTTTATAAATTTAGCATTTTTTATGGCTACTGTTAATTTTCCATTATGTTTATGCAGTTGAGTATGATTGTGAGAGTTTATTGTTCTCGACCAAAGCACGTTATAGAGATACATCAAAAGTCTAACTTGCTGTAGCCACACCATAATGTAACATACAGTAACTACAATAGTATAAACAACATCACCATGATATGCAATGAAACTGAAAAGAGATAGATATGAAAGGATAGATAAATAAATGGAGATAAAGAAGAGTCTTTGGAAAACTGGAGCAACATGCAAAATGATGGAGAAATTTAGCAGGCCAGGTACCACCTGCGGAAGCCACAGAGGTTTCAGGCTGAAACCCACCTACATCCCAGATGAAAGATTTTCGGCCCAGAATGTCCATGAATGCAGTGTGAACAGGTTGATTTTTCCACCAGCAATTTGTATGTTTTTCCAAATAAGTAAATATTCACAGTGGCAGGTCATCCCAGAGTTCTTTAAGCTTGTGTTTCCTTGAATTTGAATTTTTACTTTGTGGTCTGCAGCAAACCCCAGGAGAAAGTAACTAGGATCACTCAGACTGTTTATGAATTTTCATTGTGGCATAATCTTGTAAGTTCAAATTTTTTATTATCTGACTATACATGTACAACCAAAATGAAATGGTGTTTCTCCAGACCACTCTAACGCTAACCCTACTAACAGAAAGCAGATGCACTCCTCAAATCATTTTGGGCTCTCACCTAATGTGTGGGGGAAGGGTACAACCAACATGACCAAACTCCATACTGGATGCCCAGAAATATGTTCATAGATCAATTAGCCTTTTCTTCAGTGAGAGAGTTTAGGAGTAGAGGGCATAGCCTCAGAATAAAAGGACATCCCTTTACAACAGAGATGAGGAGGGCAGTGAATCTGAGGAATCCGTTGCTACAGGCTGTTGTGGAGACCAAGTCATTGGATATGTTAAATTTTAAATGTTTTTTTTTACTTTAGACATACAGCACGGTAACAGGCCATTTCAGCCCTCCAACCTGTGACACCCAGTTACACCCAATTAACCAACAGCCCCCATTATGTTTTGAACTGTGGGAGGAAAGCAGAGCTCCCGGGGAAAAACCCATGCAAACACAGGGAGAATGTACAAACTCCTCACAGACAGTGCGGGATTCAAACCCTAGTCTTAATTGCCGGTGCTGCAACAGTGATGTGCTAACCATGAAAAGTACAGGTTGGTAAGTACTTGATGACTAAGGGTGTCAAAGGTTATGAGTTGAAGGAAGGGGAATAGGGTTGAGAGATAGATACGTCAGCTAGCTCTTTTGTTGGGTTGAAGGTGGAGAAAAGAGAACAGAGCAATTTTGTACAACTTTCCAGCCCCCCCCCCAAAAAATTCTAATTTCTTGGGATCCCAAGACCTCACAAGAAACTTGGCTCATTGAGTCTTCTCCAGTATTCAATAAGATTATGGCAGAAAATGTGCCCCATTCATCTTCCTGTCCACAAAGTGAATGAAGAATTCCATAAACTCCCAAATGTTAAGTGAAGAAATCTCTTTTTATGCAGGCCCATTATCCTGTGATTGTGTTCCTTGGTTCCACCATCTCCTGGTTCTCAGCATCTCTAAAATCTATGAATTATATGACTCCACCTCTCATTTTCATAGTATAGGAAAGACAGTCCCATTCCACTCCATCTCTTAGACCACAATCCTCATCCTCAGGATCCAACAGGTCAACATTGGTTGCTCCCTATCCAGGTGTAATCCTACCAGTGCCCTGTCTAATTGCATCCTGGTCTACCCTCTCAAAAAATGTTGGAGAAACTCAGCAGGGTAAGTGATGGACAGTCAATGATTTGGGCCTGAGGCCTTCGTCAGTAGTCAATGGAATCCCGGCCTTTCCCTGGATGCCCTGACCTACCGAGTTCCTCTAGCACATTGGTGGATTACTCGGGTTCTCCAGCATCTGCAAACTTCTGGTCTACTCCTACTCTTAATGGTCACATTTTGCTGATTCTTATAAAGTGCTCGATGTACCTTGTCATGAAAGCAGGAACCAATCCAGAACTCGAAACTGAGGCAGTTCTAATTCCAGCATTGTCCTTTCCCCTCATTACATTTGTGTCATTAGTGGTCAGAAACTTCAAGTTCCCCAAGCACATCCAGGAATTAATGCTGGAATTTCCCAGATATTTGACTATTTCGCTCTAAGATCCTCCCATCGCTGTTTCCAAGAGACCCAGTCAGGCCAGCCAGAGATATTTAGGCTCTGAAACCTCAGAGATTTGCATGAGTATCTCAGTGATAAACTCAGCCAGACTTTAAAAGGAAAAAAAAAGATATTTTTAGTGTTCTAACAATCTTAAAAAAAAACAGCAATTGTAAGTGAATGACAAATACTGTGCCCTTGGAGGAGTCACGTGATGGAGTAGTGGCCAGTAGGAGAATACCAGCCCTCTCCAGAAAAGAAGGAAAATAGTGAAGAAAAAACAAAGCCCCAGACACACAAATCACAACAAATAAAAAATAATGGTGTGGAGAAAATGGCACCTAAAAAAGAAAAGCCAAAAACAACGGGAAGAAAAGAAGAAAGAAAGATGCCAGAAGAGAAAAGTGAAGGCCTTACCGGTACGAAAAAGCAGCAACCCACCGTGGAAAGAGGAGCCCAATCTCCAAGGTCAGTGGAGACCCCGTAGGGTCGCAACCCATCGAATGCAAGACTGCAAAGATGGCTCACGGAGCCAAAAAGAGGTGCACAACCACGCATGACAAAGACAGCACTGATGGGAGGGGGGGACCAGCTGTGGAGTGAAACTCCACAGCACGAACAGCTGAGAGAAACCCAACAGCAGGGCTCCCAGCAGGAAGATAAAGAAAGTAACGGGAACGGGAGGGGTGAGAATGAAAAAAGGAAACTAGAGACACAACAGAAGAAGAGGACCAACATCAAAACAACATGGAAAAAAAATAATACCCAACAAACTGAGACAAGCAACTCAACAAGAAAGTCAGAAGAGACACAGATACAAGGAAGAGAAATAGAGAACACAAACCCAAGAGCAGACACAGAAGAAGAAGAAGAAGAAGAAGAAGAAGAAGAAGAAGAAGAAGAAGAAGAAGAAGAAGAAGAAGAAGAAGAAGAAGAAGAAGCTCTGCACAGAGGAATAGGAGGTAAAATGAATGGACAGTACATAGATTAAAAAAAAATTCAAGAACATATGAAAGCATTAAGAGAATGGCTGACACTAGAATTTAGTGAAATAAAAAGAAAAATTTAAAGTACAGAGGAAGAAATGAGTAGAATAGAGCTGGTCATAACAGATGTAGGGAAAAGATTAGAAAATGTGGAAGATCGTGTAATGGCGGTAGAAATGGAAGTGAACGTCTTAAAAAGAAAATTGGAAGAAAGTGATAAAAAAGTTTAAGAAACACAGGAGTTGTTAGCTCAGAAGATGGATATAATGGAAAACTATAGTAGGAGAAACAATATAAAGATAGTGGGCCTTAAGGAAGATGAAGGCGGCAAAGATATGAAAGAATTTATAAAAGAATGGATCCCAAAGGTCCTGGGAATGCCAGAAATGAAGGAGGAAATGGAAATAGAAAGGGCACACAGAACATTAGCCGCGAAACCACAGTCACAACATAAACCAAGATCCATTTTAGTAAAATTCCTGATATATACGACAAGAAAAAATATATTGGAGAAGGCAATGAAAACATTGGAATACAAAGGTCAAAAAATTTTTTTCTACCCAGACACAAGTTTTGAGCTCCTGAAGAAGAGGGAAGGAGTTTAACGCAGCAAAATCGATCCTATGGAAGAAAGGCTATAAATTTATGTTAAGATATCCAGCGGTGCTTAAAATAGTTACTCCAGGGCAGCAAAACAGACTGTTCTCGGATCTGGAGAAAGCACGAGAATTTGCAGAACGCCTGCAAGACAGAAAGAGAGATGAAGAGATGTAACAAGAACAAAGAACGATGACAAACTACATATAAAGAAGAAAAAATAATGTATAAATAAGAACTAAAGGAAGGAAAGAAAAGGGAAGAAAGGAAGTAAGGGGGAAAAAAAGTGTGATCTTTGTTATTTGTGAAGATAAAAGTATTTTCTGGAGAGGGTTGGGTGGGAGAGAATAACAGTCACTGTGAAATCCACTTGAGAGCGGGTTTGCAATCCAAATGGAGAGGGAGTTGTGGTTGCCCAGCAAAGGACAGGTGCAACTCAGAGATGGGGGGGATATTTGGGGTTAAGGGAATTTTAGATGTGGGAATGGTGGAAATACTTTATGTTTTAGGAGTGTGTTCAAAAAAATAAAACTGAGAAATGTAAATGGGGAAAAGGGGAAAGGTGGTGGCGAGGAAGCGGAAATGAGATGTAAACAAAGTATGAGATGGCCATGTTGAACTATATGACTATAAATATTAATGGAATACATAACCAAATCAAAAGGAAGAGGCTATTAAATTTACTGAAAGAAGAAAAAATTGATATCACATTCATGCAGGAAACACATCTAACTGAAATGGAACACAAGAAATTAAGGAGATATTGGGTAGGGCATGTAACGGCAGCATCATATAACTCAAAAGCCAGAGGAGTAGCTATATTAATCAATAAAAATGTACCACTCAAAATAGAAGAGGAAATAACAGATCCAGCAGGGAGGTATGTAATGATAAAGTGTCAGATATATTCAGAATTTTGGAATTTGCTCAATGTATAAGCACCTAATGAAGAGGATCAAAAGTTTATGCAAGATATCTTTTTGAAGATTGTAGATACACAGGGGAATATACTGATAGGAGGGGACTTTAACCTTAATTTGGGCTCAAAGATGGATAAAACTGGACAAATACTGTGCCCTCCATGGTGTTTCAGATGAAGGCACTTTTTTCCTTTATTTGCCCATGCTCCACAATTTTAAATTTTTAATCAAACAATTCACATATAATTAAAGTGCACATTCCAGATTTTATTCAAGGTTATTTTTATTTTGTTTTGACCATGTAGAAATTACAGTACTTTTCATATCAGGGCACTATAATATTTGAGACATTTGGCTTCTCAGGTGTTTGTGAGTACTGTATGTTTAATTGCTTCATTGGTGTAGGTATAAGAGAGCTTCTAAGCTTTTGATCATGTTTGGAGTCTGTAAAACAGTTATCTGAGTATTTATTGATTGATGTTCTAATTGTTAGGTTTGTTGAATGGCACCACCAATATAATTTAAGAATGCTTTTGGAGGATTTGTTTCTGAAAGCAATGACCTACATGATGTTGGCCTTTCACTTTGGAATTGAAAGAAAGTGCAAGATTAAATTTATTTGCTTTCACCATATCCCTAAGGAAGGCAAGGTTTTTATTTGTAAGTGACCTTAACAGACCCAAGGCAAACACAGTTTTAATTGGCTAACCATAATTTGCAATTGGAATCAGCGGAAACATCACTCACTTTATGTGGCATTATTAAATTCCAAAGGTTTCCTGAGGTGGCATGATGTGCCACAATTATTCTTCCTTCAAGGAATCCCCTCCCAAATATTCTGAAAAGGAAAAGTTGGATAACCAGTCTTCATCTGGTTCAAAATCTCCTTTTATTGTCACTAAAGTGAAAATCAAACTTGTCAGTGTAATGATCATGGTTGCAATGCAACTAGCAATGCCTTAAGGATTATAGTTCCCATTTGATTCGACTTGGCTGCCAGCAGGAGGCTGACACAGAGCAGACATCAGTATGCAAGATCTGTAATGGAGGCTTGTAGCCTCATTGCATGCCTCATAGTGTTGTTTACAACTGCTTTAAAGAACCTTTTCCTTCATCCATGTGTTATCTAAGAACTCACACACTCGAATACAAGATGAAACAGTCGGTAGTATATAAATATAAGATTTTTGCTCTATTTCAGTCTTGAATTATTCCAAGGTAACACATAATCTGATGGAGGAACTCAGCAGGTTGAGCAGCATCAGTGGGGAAAAAAAAAGGATTTTTTTTTCGCCAAATATAGACTTTATTCACAATTAATTATTTACAAAGGGAAAACCATTCAAAGTCTGTTCCCACCCTCAGTTCCCTATCCTTACATTCTCGTCAATGTGCATTGTTACATTCAATTCTATATACACCAGTGGTTCTCAACCTCTTTCTTTCCACTCACATACCACTTTAAGTATTCCTTATGCCATTGGTGCTGTGTGATTAGTAAGGGATTGCTTAAGATGGAATGTTGGTGGAAATAAAAAAGTTTGAAAACCACTCTTTTAATCATACCTAATTGACTCATTATGTGCATGGTTTCATAACTCCAAAGGAAATGGGCCAATGACAATTTTTCTTAAGCAAAAGATTCAGTAACAATTTGTCTAAAGCAGTGATTCTCAACCTTCCTTTGATCAACTGTAGTGGTGAAATAGCCCTGCATTGTAAAACTAGTGCACAGTTAGATCAATTCAAAAGAGTCTACTAGCTCCTTAGAACTTCAAAGCAGATTTCAAGATGTTATTGACAAAATTGGTAATAAATATTTGCATTGATTCAAACTCTTGGAGCTAAATGTTAGAAGAGCAAGAACATGAGAGAGCAATGCCTTTCCATTTCATTATGTTTTATTCACATTGCAAGGGGCTGAACCTTTTCATGCCCTGAATAGACATTCAGTACTTATAATATTTATTTTGTGCTGACAGTGTAATTTCTCATTGATTACTGGCTCAAAAGGTTACCTCATGTGCTCACCTTTTATCCTCAGTACTGGCCTACAGAATGTGGCAGGGAAGTGCAATCTAATTCTCCATGTTTCTCTCGATGGTTGCATTACCTTCTGTGCTTGCAGCAAGAATGCTTATATTTATAGTTTGTTTTTATTTATTCTTTAAGTATTAAAGAAGTGAACTATACTGAAGGGAGGGGCTGAGTTCTTCCATGGCTCCCATCTGCACATTAATTTTTTTTAAATTTCTTGCACAATGAGTCATATCAATAACAACATCCACAAATGACCATCGTCAATATATACATAGTGAGATTTTCTTTCCCCCCCTTTTCCCCTCTTTCTTCCCTCTCCCGCTCTCCACCCCCTTTAAAAACCAATAAATAATCAAACACATAAAACAAAGAAATAACAAAAAAACAAAAATATCATATCGTCCACTTTCACACACAAATCTTATTCTGCTCATAATTAGGTCATTTTAAGAGATGGAGGTTCGTGGTCGGCATTCTCCGGCATATTTTATGTAGGGTTCCCAAATTTGTTCGAATAATATACACGTTGATATGTTGAACCTTTGAACCGTACAACATTTATTGGTAGTCCTTCGGTTCAAAGAAGACATCTGTGAACATGAAGGTGACTTTTCAGCCCCAGTCTGGAAGCGCAAAGTCTCGCACAATGTGGGCACTGGAAGTCTGTTGTTGTTATAACTGTGGCTGCTGCTTTATGGCGCCGTTCACAGTTTTCCATCAGGTTTTTGGCAGCTCCTGTCTTCAAAACTGGTGTAGGCTTCATCGCACAGGGCTCGCCAATTGGATCTGTCTGCAGCCACAGCTTGTAATTCTTTTGGCAGGATGTCACAGTAGCATCAGGTTTTATTCACAGCATCTTTATAGCCCTTGTGTGGACAACCAAAAGGTCTCCTTCTGGTTCTCTATTCACCTTAGAGCAGCTGGAAAGGCTGATGATGTGTCCCACCCACCGCATCTGAGCTCTGATGATCAGGGACTCAACACTGGTAGACTTCGCATGACCCAAGACCTCCAGGTTGGAGACATGATCTTGCCAACTGATGCCAAGGATGGAACAGAGGATGTGCATGTGGAATTTCTCCAGTTGTTTGATAGGACATCGGTAGAGAGTCTAGGTCTCATATCATCCATATAGGAGAGAAGGGATGACTACAGTTCTATAGTCTTTCAGCTTTGTGAAGATGCAAAAGTTGGGTTGATTTTCTATTTCAGTACAAAAAGCAGACCTTTTGACCCCGTGAGTTTGTGACGCAATATTATTCTATTTAGTCCTGTGACCTGCACCCATTCTATATCCATCCATACCCCTCCCATCCATGTACCTGTCCAAATTTTTCTTAAATGTTAAAACTGAGTCTGCATTCACAACGTTAGCTGGCTCCTCGTTCCCCACTCCCACTACTATCTGTGTGAAGAAATTCCCCCAGGTGTTCCCTCTAAACCTTTCCCCTTTCACCTTTAACCCATGCCCTCTGGTTGTATCTCACCTAACATCAATGGAAAAAGTCTGCTTGCATTTACTCTATCTATACTCATCATAATTTGTACACCTCTATAAAATCTCCCCTCATTCTTCTACGCTTCAGGGAATAATGTTCAACCTTTCCCTGTAACTCAGTTCCTCAAGTCCCGACAGCATCTTAGTAAATCTCTGCACTGTTCCAATTTTATTCTTGAAGGTAGAAGAGCTCATAATAATAGTCAACATACACATTTTTCTTCAGCCGACTGAGACTGAATCTATGATCAAGCACTCATTTAATCTAATGCACACTGATCCTATTTTATTCTTCCCACGTTCCCATCAATAACCCAAATTTTGCCTCTCACCCACAAGGCTATTTACAGTGGCCATCTAACTGACCAACCATCACATCCTTGGGTGGTGGGAGGAAAGTGTGTGAGCAGTTATAGAACATAGAACAATACAGCTCAGGACAGACCCTTTGGCCCTCAATGTTGTGCAGACCAATTTATTTCTTACACACACAAAAAAACTAAACCTCCCGCCCCCATAACCCTCTATTTTTCTTTCATCCATGTGTCTGTCTGAGAGTCTCTTAAATGCCCCCAATGTTTGAGCCTTCACCACCATCACTGGCAAGACATTCCAGGCACCCACAACTCTCTGTGTTAAAAAAAACCCACCTGATATCTCCCCTAAACTTCCCTCCTTTAACTTTGTACTTATGTCTTCTGGTGTTTGCCCTGTTATCGGCCCCATATCTAAGGAAGGGTGTGCTGACATTGGAGAGGGTCCAGAGGAGGTTTACGGGAATGATCCCAGGGATGAGAGTGTTAATGTGTGTGGAGCGTTTGATGGCTCTGTGCTTATACTCGCTGGACTTTAGAAGGATGAGGAGGAATTTCATTGAAACAGTGTTGAAAGGGCTGGATGGAGTGGAATTAGAGAAGATTTTTCCAGTGGTGAGAGAGTGTGAGAACAAAGGGCACAATCTCAGAATAAACGGACCTCCAGTTAGAAGAGAGATGAGGAGACATTTCTTCAGCCCAGAGGGTGGTGAATCTGTGGAATTCTTTGCTGCAGGTGGCTGTGGAAGCCAAGTCATTGGGGTAGCTTGATAGATTCTTGAATTGCAAACGTGAATATTATGAGCAGAAGGCAGAAGAATGGGATTGATAGGGAAAAATGCATCAGCCATGATTTGAATGGCAGAGCAGATTTGATGCACCAAATGGCCTCGATTACCCCCAATACCTGATGGTATTATTGATAACAGAGCCCCTGGAGGAAGTTCATGTGGTCATGGAGAGTGCGTGCAAACTCAGGCAATGCTGGAACTCAGATTGGGAAGGTGGCTCTACCAGTGCTGCCTGACGTCAGTCACAACAGAAAGAGGTAACATCGGTAAATGTGCACAATGGGCCATTGTGGAAGCTAGGTTTGATGGGCCCAGACTGAGGTGACAGAGGGCGAGTGATGGGAGTTAGCCGTCGAATGCAAGCATCGCAATAGGGGCTTCAGTGCAGAGTGTACTTGAGTAAGGAGCAACTTCAGGGTCTCCTGACAGTCATGTGATGGGGTACTTGGTAAACACTCTTGGACTGCTTGGAAAGGTGCAAAAAGAAGTTCAAATCTTTATTCTCCCACAATCATTTACCTATCACCTACATCTTCCCCTGCCTCCGCCATTCACCTATCACCTGTATTTTCCCCTCCCTCTGGCATTCACCTCTTTCCCCTCTAGCAATTACCAATCACCTGTATCTCCCCCCCCTCCCCCACTGACATTCATCAATCACCTGTAACTTTCCCCTCCCTCCAACATTCACCTAGCACCCGTATTTTCCCCTCCCTCTGGCAGTCTTCTGCCACCTGTATCTTCATCCTCCTATGGACATTCACCTATCACTTGTAGTTGAGACCACATGTAAATTGGAGGAACAACACCTTTTATTCTATCACAGGAGAGTCCAACAAGATGGTATCAATATCTTCTCCATTTTATGGTAGCTCACCCCTCCCTTCCCTTTCCTTTGATTCCCTTCCTCCAGCTCCCTAACCCCTTCCCATCCTTCCTCCCATCTCTGCGCCCTCCACCTATTACCGCTTAGATCCTTTCCTACTTTGCCCCTCCCATCTAACACCTATCACCTGTAAGCCTGTTCTTCCACCCCGCGCCCCCCCCATCTTCTTATTTGGGTGTTTGCCTGATCTTTGCATCCCTGAGGAAGGCCTCAGGTCCGAAATGTTGACTGCCAATCGCTTTCCATGGATGCTGTGTGACCTGCTGGATTTTTCCAACACTTTTGTGCATCTTAAAAACTCACTTCCAATCCTTCACACCTCTTCCTTTATTTTGTTTGTTCCCTGGTTCAACCTTCCCCATTTCTATATTCTCCACCTTTATGATATTCTACCTAGTGCCCCTTCCCCAAGCCCTCAAAAGGTTTTAGTCTTCTGAGCAGGCACATATAGACCCCTTCCCTATGCTTCATCTTTGGATGCTTAACTTACCCACTTCCAATCTCCCTCAACTCCTGACTTCATTCACCTTTTTTTTAAGGAAATTATAAACCAGTTATTTAGCCTGACATCAGTGGTGGGGAAGAAGCTGGAGACAATTATTAAAGATGAAATAGTGGCACATTTGGATAGCAGTAACAGCAATGGTCCGAGTCAGTATGGATTTATGAAGGGGAAATCATGCTTGACTAATCTTCTGGAATTTTTTGTGGATATAACTGTGAAAATGGACAAGGGAGAGCCAGTGGATGTAATGTATCTGGACTTTCAGAAAGCCTTTGATAAGGTCCCATGTAGGAGATTGGTGGGCAAAATTAGAGCATATGGTATTGAGGATAGGGTAATGACATGGATAGAAAATTGGTTGGCAGTCAAGAAACAAAAAGAAGGGATTAACAAGTCCCTTTCATAATGGCAAGCAGTGACTAGTGGGTTGCCGCAAGGCTCACAGCTGGGACTGCAGCTATTTACAATATATATTAATGATTTAGATAAAGGGATTAAAAGTAACATTAGCAAATTTATGGATGACTCAATGCTGGGTGGCAGTGTGAAATGTAAGGAAAATATTATGAGAATATGAGAATGCAGGGTGGGAGATACAGATACATGGTAGATGTAGTTTAATGTGGATAAATATGAAGTTATCCACTCTGGTGGCACGAACAGGAATTCAGATTATTATCTGAATGGCATCAAATTAGGAAAAGGGAAAGTACAATGAGATCTAGGTGTCCTTGTTCATCAGTCACTGAAAGAAAGCATGCAGGTATAGCAGGCAGTGAAGAAACCCAATGGCATGTTAGCCTTCTTAACAAGGGGAGCAAAGAGGTCCTTCTGCAGTTGGGCAAGTCCCTGGTGAGACCATAGCTGAAGTATTGTATGCAGTTTTAGTCTCCAAATTTGAGGAAGGACATTCTCGCTATTGAGGGAGTGCAGCATAAGTTCACAATGTTAATTCCCAGGATGGTGGGACTGTCATATGTTGAAAGATTGGAGCGACTGGGCCTGTATACATTGGAATTTAGAAGGATGAGAAGGGATCTGACTGAAACATATATTAAGGGTTTGGACATGCTAGAGGCAGGAAACATGTTCCTGATGTTGGGGGAGTCCAGAACCAGAGGACATAGTTTAATAAAGGATAGGCCATTTAGAACAGAGTTAAGGAAAAACTTTTTATCATCCAGAGAGTTGTGGATCTGTGGAACGCTCTGCTTCAGAAGACAGTGGAGGATAATTCTCTGGATGCTTTCAAGAAAGAGTTAGACGAGCTCTTAAATATAGTGGAGTCAAGGAATATGGGGAGAAGGCAGGAACGGGGTTCTGATTGTGGATGATCAGCCATAATCGCAGTGAATGGTGATGCTGGCTCAAAGGGTCAAATGGCCTAGTCCTGCACTTATTTACCCACCAACAGTCCTTCCCACCCCAGGACCAATCCCCTCTTGATCATATGAAAATTGCAACCAAGAAAACCAATGGGGACTTTAATAGGAATATGTCTTCACTCAGAGAATGGTGAGAATGAGGACTATCTACAAAGATTCTGGACACACAAATGAGCAAGAAGAGCCAGAGGGCTACACTGATAGCGTTAGGTGAGTAGAAATTGGAGAATACTCAGATGGACTTATTCTTCACACAGAGGTGGTATTATCTGGAACTCTCTCCCACACTCAGAGAGGAGAGACCATCAGGAGTACTTAAAGAGAAAGCACGATGGTTATAATGAGTTTATTGTCATATAATTAAGTACAATGTACAAGTGTAGTTTCTACAGCCTCACAGGTGCATAGAAATACAAACTACAATAGCATACATTAAATTATCACAAAATTTCCAAGACAAAAACTAAGAAAATAAACATAAAAAGAAAGGTAAGTGTTCACAGTTGTAGTTAGTGCAAGAAATAAAAAATGTGACAATCGTACAGACAGATCTTTTGGTGGTGTGGTCCCAGAGTAGGTAGCTTTTTGAAAGATCGAGGGACTGAGAGCCACAGGGAAAATGGCGCTGAGGATTCCATTCAATGTCGGGGCAGGCCTGAAGGGCAAGTGGCCAACTCCTGCTGCTATGTTCTTATGTGTTCTTGTGTATGCACAGCTGCTGTGCCATAAATTTGGTGCATTCCTATTGTAAGCAATCTGTTGGACAGACCATTTGGTTAACATTCATTTCCTTTCCCTATGCTTCTGTGAAAACCAGTGGATATATTGCTACATTTATGGATTTACTTAAATGTAATTTGTTGTTCCTTAACAGTGTAGATTATTGGGCTTGCATTCTGACAAAAATTTATTTTAACATAACAAATCTATCATGGTCATGAAAAATGAACAATAAAATTGAAAATTAAATTAAAATAAGTGTCCTTTTTTTAAAAAAAAATATCCTCAAACAGAAGGATACGTTTTAAAAGGAATTTGAAAGCTACTTTTGAAACCGTGTCAGTTCTATTCAGATAAATGAGTTTAGAATCTAAAACAAACTTGCTTCTTGAGGGAACTGAAGGTTGTTCAAGTTAAAGAGCTTCCAGAATAATTTTGCTTAATTAGTCCTTATGACACAAGACAACATTGTCAAACCAACAGGCATTGGATGACTAAAGTGCTAACATTCACCAGATGCATACTAAGGATTCTTAATTAATTCCAAGAGACTATTAACTGCTAAAGAAGATCTGTCAAGAGCTCTTAGGCACAGTTTGTTGTAAATCCTTGCAGTCTTGTACCATAGTATTAGTTTAATTGTCTGAATTTGATAACCCTTTCAATTTGGAAATAAATTTAATTAATGGTTTTAATATGTCATGTGCACCTCTGTAATGAGCTGCGGGGCGATACTTAACTGTCTATTAACAGGAACATGAGATTGAGCACTGCTGGGATGGATCGTCTTACAATTGGTCTTAAATTTTAAATTTAAATTTAAACATACACCTCAAGGAACAGGCCATTTAAGACCACAAGCCCATACCGCCCAATTACACCCAATTGACCTATAACCCCAGTACGTTTTGAACATTGGGAGCAACCGGAAGAAACCCTCACAGACACGGGGAGAATGTACAAACTCTTTACAGACAGCGCGGGATTTTGAACCCCGGTCCTGATCACTGGCATTGCACTAACTGTTGTAATGGGACTGATTTACCACAGCTTACAAACAAAGAAAGAATACTCACTTCTTTCAGCACTCCACAAAGTCGACTTTCTTTTTATTATTCACTCGGCACAGTGTTGCATTCTTCAACTTCCCAAACACCACCCAGCTAAACTCCTCTGACCTTCCCATTAGTTCACTGCCACATGGGTGATCCAGACACTCTCACTCTCCTCCTCCTGCATCTGAGATTCATCACTCGTATAATGACGCTTAACACGCCCGCACATGCATGCTATTATCCCCTGTGCATCGCATCACTTACATCATCAGCGGTGGCTGGCACTGCTCCCAATGAAGGTAAGTACAGGACTGTGACACTACTACGCTAACTGTACCACCCCTCTATGCTAACCATGCCATCCTCTATGCACGCTAATCGTGCCACTCTAAAAATGCAACCAAATGAGGCAATCCCACCATCTAAGCATGGCAAAAAGTCCAGAAGTTTTTGAGCCTGCATAGTGGCACTGCTGGTAGAACCACCACCTTGTTACACCAGAGACCTGGATTTGATCCTTGATCATAATGGACCTCCAGGCTATCCTAATTCACCTCAGACACCTAATGCACAGAGAATGCCTCCTCCTTTCCTGAGATTCTACATCAAAGGATTAAATGCTGTCAAGTCCAGAGATGAAGGCAATACAGCAACTATCTGCCCTTGTCTCTCCACCTGAACATTTTCACCATACCTTCCTGGCTCTGGTGTAGCAGCCCAGCATCTATTTCACAAAGTGAGCTTAGCCCATAGACTGAACATAACCTTTGGACAAAGAATTGAATAGAAGGTACTGCAAGTCTCCACTACCCCAGCACATATACAGCATGCATAAAGTATGAATTAGGTCTCCACAAAGCTACACCTTTATTATAAATGGGGTTGTTTTCTATTCCCGTCGGCCACTGAAACACAATGTCTAGCCATTGCCTAGACATGCTCATTTTGCTTTATTGCTTAGCCAAGCAACTTTCCATTCCCCTCAGTCCTTGCCAGACTTTCAAAAGCAGTAAAAGAATAGCCACTTCCACAACCTCGTGCGTTGTCTGCGAGTAATTCTGCCCGTAACCGCATGGGTTTCCTCAAAAACTTGGTCAGGCAAAGACACGGTTGGGTAATTGGCCACTTTGTGTAAGTGAGCGGAAGTTGATCAGAATGTGGTCCAGATTTCATTAAATGGATTAAATTATTATTTTCATGTCCCATGGCTTCAATTTGTTCTAATTTCCAACAATTGAATATGTTTAGGCTGTATAGGGGAACACGTCAAGGATGGTCTTTAAGTCTTTTGCTTTTTGATATAGTTTTGGAACCTTGAGCCGTCGCCCTCCAACAGTGTAGAGAATTTAAAAGAATAAATAGAAATGGAGTTGAACATAAAGTGTCTCTTTATGTAAATTTTCTATTGCTCTTTATTTCAAGTCCAGAAGTTTCTGTACCAAGTATGTCAATGTTGCATGCCCAGTTTGGCTAGTTTTCAGGTTATAAATTAAATTTATACAGGAGTGGACCTGTTACTCATAGGGGATCTTTTTCAATGTCTCCTAATTTTCCGTTCAAAGTCAAGAAAGACCAATTTCAATACCTAGGTATGACAATTATAAAACATTATTGAAAGAAAATGTATTAATTTTACTTAATCAGATTAAAGTATTATTATTGGGATGGCCGCCATTATCTCTATTACAATGATTGGACGTATCAATTCAATTAAAATTATTATCTTTCCTAAATTTCTGTACTTTTTTCAAGCCTTGCCAGTTTTAATTCCTAACTCATTAAATTCAGCTATTTCCTCATGCATATAGCAGGGAAAACAACCATGTATAAATAAAGCCCATCTTCAAAAAACTAAAAGGAATGGGGGATTATCATTTCCAAATTTTTGAGTTTATTATTGGATGATGAATATATATATATATAATTTATTTTTATGTTACATTTTGATAAATTGAGTAGAAGTGGAACTGAAGGTTTCTAAAAAATCATCTACACCAGCAACTTTAGGTTCCATTTTACCCTTTTCCTTTTCTAAATTGGCACAGAATCTAATAATGAGAAATTGGTTGAAAATAAGGGCTCAATTTAGGAAGTTTTTTGGTTAAGCAGTTTTTCCTCTTGCTAGTCCCATTATAGATAACCATCTTTTTAAGCCGTCTGTATTAGACACAGGCTCTAAGGAATGGTACAGATTAGGTAGCAAAAGTTATAAAGATCTTTTTATTCGATATAACTTTGCCTCTTTAGAACAATTGTCAGCTAAATTTACTCTTTCTAATAGAAATTTCTTTAGATATTTATAAGTTAGACATTTTGTTCAGTCAAAATTACATGATTTTCGTCAAATTGCAAATTCCAATATTCTTGATGCATTTTTTAATTTACAGTTTGTTCACAGATTAATATCATGAATTTATAATGATTTATTGGAATTAAGATTAGCCTCAATGGTTTGATTGGTGATCTCAATATAAAATTTTCTGACGAAGACTGGTACTCTACTCTTAGTTTGATTAATGATTCTTCATTTTGTGTAAGGTATTGTTTATTACAATTTAAGGTGGTACATAGAATACATATGTCCAAAGTTAAATGATCTCGTTTTCATGCAGATGTTGATCCATTATGTGAGAAGTGCAAAATTTTTGACGTGTCATTGATCCATAGTTTTTGGGAGTGCCCCAATTTAGGAACATTTGGGAAAACCATTTTTCAATCTTTATCAATGATTGTTAAGATCAGAAGATCTAGATGCCCTTTAATTGCCTTGTTTGATTTTTCTCGTGAACCAGATATACTTATGTTTGCATCTCAAGAGAAAGATTTAACGTTTAGGACATTGATAGCCAGATGAGCAATTTTAATGAAATGGAAAGATGTACCTTCACCTACTCATGCACAGTGGTTTATATGATGTAATGTCCTTAAATAAGCTTGGAGAAAATTAGATACAATATTATAGAAAATTTCAATTTCATAAGATGTGGGGCCCATTCAGAGAACACTCTCATGATTGGCAGATTTGAGCAATTTGGATGCTCCAGCGACTCTCTGTCTAGTTTCATAAGGTCGCTATTCAATTCATGCATACAAGGGAATCCTCCCACAGAACCGGTATCAGATCCCTTACAGAGGCTTCGTCCATCTCAGTGTGATGAGGGGGTAACTCTGAACGGAGAGGGAAGGCAAAGGGGTGGAGAGAGAACACAGAGGGATAGAGAAAGGGAGAGACTTGGGGGAAGTGGTTTAATGGAAACTGCAGAGGTCAATGTTAATACTGTCCGATTGGAGAGTGCCCAGAAAGAATATTAGGAGTTGCTCCTTACCCTCTCCTCTCACTGCTCAGATCTTTCCTCTTCTGCTGCCCTATCCATAGCCACAATTATTTCTTGTTAGTAATAGTAATAACTTACTTGTTAGTCTGATTTCCTCCCCCTGCGCCTTACTCTCTCTCCTCTTATTCCCCCCACCGCCCCCCCCAACCTTTTTATTTAGGTGCTTGCCTGCTTTTTGCTTGCACCTTGACAAATGCTCATGCCTGAATCATTGGAGGAACACCCTAAACTTCCTATAGAAACTGTGTGGCCTGCTCTGTTTCTCCAGCACATTTGTGTGTTGTGCAATGTATCTGCAGTCTGTTTTTAAAGGGTTAAAATGCATTGGTGCAATTATTTCAGAGACTTTATTAAACTGAACAGTCACTCAGCCACACCATTCATGATTTATTGGAGTGAAACATGAAAGTCCGCAAACACTGTAATTGAGGCAAAAAACAATGCTGGAGAAACTCAGCAGTTCACACAATGCACTTTATTTAGTAAAGATAAAATACATTTTGGACCTCATCGAGGTATGATCAATATATAGGCAGGCACGTGAAAAAAAATGAATAGGTAGAGGGGCGGGGGAGGAGTCGATATAGGAGGGAGAGCACGAGGGAGAGGTGGGGAAGAAAGTGGAGGGGCTGGGAAGCCGGAGCTAGCGGGAGAGGACACGATGAGGGAGGTGGCAGGCAACGGAGATCAGAGGGGGGTGGTGGCAAGCAGAAGTTAGGTGGCAGGCAGCAGAGGTCAGAGGAAGGAGAAAGCAGGCAGGGAAGGTCAGATGATAGTTGTGGAAGGGGTAGAGATGAATTATTGGGTTGTTCAAGGAGCTTGGACCTAATGCCACATCTCTTTCACCATGTAACCTTCATGGAATAGGAAAGAGATAGAATAGTCTGCAGTGCCTATTTTTGGTGGACTGAACCATAATTTTGTCATTTTAGCAAAGTAAGAAATTGCACACACCATGGCTTTGGTATGCTGGTGCATCCAGGGTGTGTCTTTTTTCATCAGGTGGATACAAAAAGGAGAGCAGGTGAAAGGGGGAAAGCTTGTCCATTTCCTGAGGCTTTTGGAATTTATACCACAGGCAGGTCTACCAGTGATTCAGTCAGGTTGAAATGCAATCTGAACATGATTTAGACCAACCATTCTCAACGAGGGGCATACGACCCCCACAAATGGGGGGGGGGCACAGCACATTTAAGGGTGGGGGCCATGGACGGTTGGAGAGAAGTATAGAAGAAACCAACTAAATTTGACTGCTTCATAGGAAAGGGGCCCATAAACTTTGAACAGAGTCCTAGGAGGGCCATAGCCAACAAAAAGGTTGAGAATGGCTGGTTTTTGACCACAGACGACTGCCCAAGTATATAATTCATTTTTTAAAAATCCTTTTTATATATCATCATGAAAATACAGGTTTATCTCAAAGCATCTAAAGGAGAACAATAAAATGTAGTGGACTCCAACATCAATCGCAGAATTACAGGAAAATAGACTATCTGTCCCCAAATAGAAAGAACAACGCGCTTATCTAAAAATTCTCAGCAAACAACTCTTTGTGTACATTGCTTTCTATTAATAAGATCTTCCAAGACTTCTTGATATTGAATCTGAGAGTTTCTTGTCAAAGACATACTCTAATGTGCAGATAAACCAAAATTCCTTCCTGCTCTGGAAATACCAACAACAGTAGTACAGTGAGATCCTTTTGAGGATGATTGTTAAATGCCAGAGAAGTGAATTTTCGGTTTGCTTGAGATTGTGTGTTGGATGATTGGCAATCCAATGGTGAGATGCATCAATTTTAAACTTCCAAAATTTTTACCTATTTATTTTCTGCAATTTCTTTGCCCTTTGCTTTAGACAGGTAGTTGCTTGAATTGCGGGTAACAGGAGTTTTACTGTGCACGTTAAATTACCACAATATATCAAGGATCAGAAAAAAAGATAACAAATAGAAAAGAGTAGATAAATATATATTCACAATTGTAGTGAGTGTAAAACAAAAAATCAGTGGTCCATACATATCTTTTGGTGGTCCTGGAGTCCTTTGTGATTAGAATTAGAATACTATGGGCAGTGGCAGATTAACTACCACCCGGGCCCTAGGCTGAGCTTTAGCAAGGCACCCCCTGACCTTGTCCCCCTGCCCCATGGCCCCCACCCTTCATTGAATAGAATAAAGTGAAATTATTCTATTTATTAGCCTTTGGGCATGATGGTCTAACGTATTCTAAATTTATCTGCCAGGTAGGTGCTGGCAATACGCCAGTTCATGGCTGGCATCATGGAGGAATCCACGGGACATGCTCCCCCCAATGTGTTATTCTGCCCCCATCCACCCACAGGACAAGCCTTTGGAGCAAAACTTTGCACAGGTGAAAGTGTAGGGCACAGCCCCATGTAGCCACCCATGGAATTCCCCAGAGCTTGCCCTGGTTCCTCAACTCCCCCCCCCATCCGGTGGCTCCTCGGGATGCAGATCCCCACCTCTGCATGACTGCCCCCCACCCATCTTGCATCTCCACTTTCACCGCTGCCAATCGAGGTATTGGAGAACACCGCGCATGCTGCTTAAGTCACTTTATATTCGTGACTGTGCCCTTGGCTCCTCCAGCAGAGATAAGGTGCATTCTCAGCATGGGATCTCTGGGTATTTCTGGCAGCCATGAAATTGGCCACTGCACTGTTTGGTGTTCTGTGATGTTCGTTCCAGTCACTTTTCAAAAGATCAAATGCCCCAAGTTTCCTGAGTTTGATTTGGCATTTTGGAGCCTTGATTGACAGGTGAACCCAGGACTAAGGCAAGTCCATATTGACAAGTATTAACATTGGCATACTACTGATTGTAAGAGGCCTCCTTTCCTTCTGGCCCCCTAGGTTTCAGCCTACTCAGCCTAATGGTTAATCTGGCACTGAATATGGGGTACTTCAAGAGCCTGATAGCTGTTAATGCTGATGAAGTAAATGCTCAGTTTGAAAGTCACACTTTGTAGCATTTCATGCATGTTCCAAGTCCAAGTTAATTCAGATGGTCACTATCAGCATTGGACAATTTGCCAAAGATTTAGTTGATCTGCAGAGCAAGGGCAGTGACAGGAGCCTCCACTGGAATTAACAGAAAGGTTTGCTCCAGCAAATTTTCTTGCCTCAAAACAGCCACGTTCCCAACCATAATTGTGACATGATTTCATTAGAAATATTTTCAAGCAGCTTCATGTCATAACATTGCTTTGTTATTGTGACACTTTACGCTAATCCAGCAGCTCTGATCTATACAGTCAGCCTAGCAAATTATTATTGCATGTGTAATTCATTGCATCTTCAGAGACATTCCCCAGCCACACAGCTAATGTTGTAAGATCATTTTCCCTCATATAGTAAACCACTCACACCATAGGAGCAGAAATAGGCCTTTTAGCACATCAAATCTGCTCCATTTACATCATGGCCGATCCACTTTCTCTCTCAACCTTATTCTCCTGCCTTTTCCCCATAACCTTTGACAGCCTGTTAGCACATTGCCTTTACAGTGCTGGAGATCGGGACTGGGGTTTGAATTCCTTGCTGTCTGTGAGGAGTTTGTACATTCTCCCATGTCTGCGTGGGTTTTCCTCGGGGGCTCTGATTTTGTCCCACCGGGTTAATTGGGTGTAAATTAAGCAGCACGGACTCATGCACCAAGATGGCCTGTTACCATCTTGTATGTCTAAATTCAAATTTAATCAAGAAACTATCAATACGCGCTCTAAATATATGAAATGACTTGGTTTCCAAAGCTATCTGTGGCAGTAAATTCCACAGATTCATCACCATCTGACTGAAGAAATGAGGCCTTGTGGACAAGTTACTTGACTATCAGTGTAACTTTGTATTGATTAAGGATTCTAACCTGAAACTTTAACAATTCTTTTTCCTCCTCTGATGTAGCTCAACCTGCTGAGTTCCTCTAGCACAGGGGTGTCAAACTCAAATTCACGGAGGGCCAAAATTAAAAACTTGGACTAAGTCGAGGGCCGAACTAAATATTTATTGAAAATTTTCAACAACATCTGCATGTTTTCTCTTCTTTCAACATATGTATTGTTAAACTTTTTCTTATTAAAATAAATGTTTAATAATAGTTTTGGATAAACTCTTTCCAGAAGCATTAACAAATGAGAAATAAAATATTCAATAAATAATATTTCTCTATAGAGGATTTGTCAAATGTTGCTAGTGTGCTGTCGAATAGTAAAATCTGAGGGCTATTGAGAATGTGGGAGAATAACATGATTCCTGAAACAATCAAATGGGTGACTGATTGTGGGCATGAACTCTAGCAGGGTTATTTGCCATGCCCTTTTTCCATTGGTACAGATATCCTTTGATTTACACACTTTTCAAGTTTTATGCCTAATGAGCTTGTATCCAGGTGCAGGACCATTTTTAACCAGGAATATATTTATCACTGTGACATGAAACAATTGGAAGATCATTTTATCCTGAGATTAAAATTCATAGTCCTTACTCAGGCTTGTGTGCGGGAGGGCGGGGTTTGCGGGCGATCGTGTTGGAAAACGACAGTGCGGGGGCATCTGCTCTCGCTGCAGGGCGGCATCTCGGCGGATCAGCGGCCCCGTCACCGTGAGTCGCGGATTGTCCTGCGGCAGGGAGGGGGAGTGGGCAACGGTCCTGGCGAGGTCAGGCCCGAGACCTCCGGTTCCGGGCGCTGGGAAGCGGCCTTGGCTTCCCCTGACATAGCCAGGCCCCAAAACCAAAGTCCACGGTGAGACCCTGCAACGTAAACAGAGGAGGTGGGGGCGATTAGCAGGCTGATGCCAATGCATTCTGGGATTTGTTGTATTACTGTGCATGCGCTATACTGGCGCGGCGGCCAGCGGGCCACCTCTAATACATTTTTGAAATGATCTTGCGGGCCAAATATAACTATATCGCGGTCCAAATTTGGCTCCCGGGCCAGAGTTTGACATGTGTGCTCTAGCAGATTGTTTTATGCTCCAGTTTCCAGTGTTCGTGGTCTCCCATGACATCTGCTTCACTGATGTCCCACAGGGAATAAAATTATTTGCTCTCTCCTAATTTGTCCTACATATGCCCCCAGGCCCAACATGCACCCTTAACTTGCATTCAGAAATGGCCAACGTACCACTCAGATTAAGGACCACTGAAGGATGAATATCCAGTGATGTAAATATCTTGCCAACAAATCAAGGAAAATCCTTTTTTTTTCATGGTATGAAGACTGCAGAACAAAGCGTTTATTTATGGACTATCTCTATTTCCCAGCTGAGCTATAATTAATTGCTTTTCAAGATTATAACATGGTTACAGGTGTTTCCATCCCACAAGCCTGCACCGTCTAAATACATCCATGTCACTAATTAACCGACTAACCCCGTATGTCTTTGAAATATGTGAGGAAACCAGAACACCGCAAGGAAACCCATGCAGGTCACAGGGATAATGTATAAACTCCTTACAGACTGCGTTGGATTTTAACCTGGGTGTACTAACTGTTACCCTATCACTTACTGGACCACATTGCTCTGGGTGTCCACTGAAGGGGAGTGGAAAATTAACTGGACTGCACACCCAACTAGTAGAAGCATGTTGCCCAGTAATGATGCTTCAATTATTTCACTGTAGTTAAATTTCCCATCTGCCATGGTGGTTTTAATATTGTCCAGGAAACTTAATTACAAATAAAACATGAAGTCTGCAGACACTGTGAATGAAGTATAAATACAATGCTGGAGAAACTCAGCAGATCAAACAGTGTACTTTTTGTAACAAAGATAAAGATACATAACCAACTTTTCTGGATTGAGCAAAATGGTGGGGAGTGGGGGAGAGAGGAGGGTCAGGGGGAAGAGTATAGTTCCACATGCATGAGGTAATAGGTGGATAATGGAGGAAGGACACACAACAAACAAGGGGAGGGGAGGAAGGACCTGAGAATGGGCTGGAAAGGGGATAAAAACCTGGAGGAAAGAAGACAGAGGGACAGGGAAGAGAGAGAGTGAGAATGGGGAGTGGGTTAGTA
This sequence comes from Narcine bancroftii, assembly GCF_036971445.1. Classification (NCBI taxonomy): domain Eukaryota; kingdom Metazoa; phylum Chordata; class Chondrichthyes; order Torpediniformes; family Narcinidae; genus Narcine; species Narcine bancroftii. The sequence goes on along the minus strand of NC_091476.1, from coordinate 38,638,113 downwards.
GAAACCAGAGACATTGATGTGAATGCCATCCAGTTGAAGAGAGCCAAGATGGAAAATAAGATGTTGCTCCTCCTTGGTTTGACAGTAGATGAGACCATCGATAGATATGTCAATGCAGGAATGGGGCGCAGAATTGAAATCGTTGGCCACTCCGAGATCCCTGCCACTGTTGTAGACAGAGCTAAGACACTCAGAGAAGTGATCTCTCATCTTCCAAAGCAGAGAAGGCCTTCATCACAATGCTGCTGTATCTCAACCAATTGTCTTTGAAAGTAGTGATTTAGTTTGCTGATGTCATCATTTAAAGCCAGGAAGGATGGTGCAAGCTGATTCAATCACCACTTTCAAAGCAACCCACTGAATAAAAATGTCTTCCCTCCCTCTGGGGATTTGATAGCTCTGAAGCTGTGCGTGTTATTGATCAAATGTAGCAGGTGGAAAATATTTCTCCACGAACACTTCCTCAAACTTTTCACAATGCTGGATGTCTTACATTTTATTCTCCTCCCACCCCCATCAATTTCCCCGACTCCTGCCAGATTCTACCACTGTACCCTCAGGGCAATGAAGAATGGGATATTCATCGACCAACTTGCATATCTTTGGGATGTGGGTGGAAACTGAAGCTCCGTCGGGAAACCTACCCAGACGCAGAGGAGAAAGTGCAGAGTCTGTTCCCAGAGGGCCAGAATGAACCTGGATTGCTGGAGCATGGGGCAGCATCTCTATTCATTGTCCAGCCACGTCACCCTGAGGTCATTCAACCAGTCTCTTCAATTCATCTTAAACTGCAGAGTACTGAACTAAATTAAGTGCTTCATGATTCATTAATGAGCCTCACACAAAAACAATAACAATTCAATTTATGCAGTGTCCATAATAGACATGAACGTTTCAAGGCACTTCACAGAAAGACTATCATTAAATTGACACAATGTCATCTAATGAGAGATTCAACTGGCCAGACTTGGAGGTTGAATTGAGGATTACTTTCATCTGGCACATGCTGTTAGATATGATTTCACAAGCAGATTCAACTATCAGTTAAATCTGCCCTCAAGTTTTAGTTACTGAAACCTTTGGCTGAGAAAAATTGTCATTGCCTCATGTGATAGTACAGATTCTATCACCAATGTGTATATGTACATATGTACAGATGGTAGTGTTGGATGACTGTGAATGGCTGAGAGTGTAGCCACACCTACTGGCAAGTCTTAAAGGATTGCTCCTAGCCAGACCAGGTCATTCTGGACTGGTTGACCTCCTTGTGATATGATCCAGTCTTTTCGTTAATAAAAGCCTTGGTTTGGATCAACAAGTCTTTGGTTCTCTCGACGCGCATTACACCCCATTTCCTTTGAAGGTATGAAACCGTGCACATAGCAAGTCAATTAGGTATGATTAAAACAGTGGTTTTCAAACTTTTTCTTTCCACCAACATATCACCTTAAGCAATCCCTTGCTAATGACGGAGCACCTATGGCATAGGGAATACTTAAAGAGGTATGTGAGTAGAAAGTAAAGGGTTGAGAACCACTGGGTTACATTGAATGCATTTGGGTAGCATGGGGTCCTAATTGTAACTGTGTTGTATTTCTAATCTAAAGTAAATTGCTTATTCTTTATTCTTGGAGCACTTTGTCCTGGACTCTCCAAAAATGTGAATATCCTTCCTCATCCTCCACTATCCATTCTCTGAATTCTAAATAGGTTTAATCTATGTCATAAAATTCCTGAAATACTTCAGACATACAGACATACAGCACGGCCCACGAGCCCCTGCTGACCAATTGACCTACAAATCCAGTTCGCTTTTGAAATGTGGAAGGAAAATGGAGCACCAAAATAAAACCCACACAGTCACGGGGAGAATGTACACACCCCAGTTGCTGGCGCTGTAACAGCATTGCACTAATGGCTATGTCATCAGTGCCACCATAATACAAAAGGCTAACGATATATCATAACATTTCTGAAATAATTGTACATGTAATCACACAGAAAAGTCTATTGTCTACATATTATTCATAATATCAATAGTGGTAAGCTAATTAACATGCCTTCATGCTTCAGAGGGTAATCAAATCCATATAGCAATATTAAATGCAGCTATAACTTGTAAAAATAAATGTGAATGACTGGATTTAAACTGATATCCCCCTGGAACAATGACAGGATTATCTTTTTCTTTAAATCACTAATTGGCTACGTAGTCCATAAAATGTAATCAAGACAGATTACAAATTTATGCTTGTCTGAAGATGCAATGAAACTCCATACAACAGGACCAGACAACATTTCTGTGCTAATAATTCTGCATTAAAACCAAATACAGTAAAACCCTTGGTATCTGCACCTATGAGGATTGGTAGATGCTGGATATGCAAGTTTTATGGTTGCTTGAGACTGCGTGTTGCGCAAATGGAGAACTAACAATGAGGCGTGCCAATTTTAAACTTTTTTTACCTATTTAATTTCCACGATATTTTTGCCAGTTGCTTGAGATTTCTGGTTTCTTGAATTATTTTCAATAATTTCACAGCCTGTTTTAAATGACAACCTATGCCGTTAAAATATATCCACCCTGTTTTATCATTCAATTCAAGAATTGCCTGGAGAGCCTGGGTTTGCTGATTTTTAAATGATGCATTTTAATGCAGTTTATTTCCACATCTGCCAAACTTTTTCATGACTTGTCTTTGTTCGTTCACTTTTTTCCTTCCATCATACACATTTGTTTAGTATACCAATAGAAAACTCTGGAAATACTCAGCAAGTCAGGGCACATCTGTTGGCCTTCATGAATCAAAGTGCTGAGTATAGGAGTTGGGATGTAATGGTAAAATCGCAAAAGACATTGGTGAGGCCAAATTTGGAATATCGTGTGCAGTTTTGGTCACCTAACTACAGGAAAGATATAAATAAGATAAAAAGAGTGCAGAGAAGATTTACCTGGATGTTGCTGGAACTTCAGGAACCGAGTTACAGGGAAAGATTACACGGGTTCAGACTTTATTTCCTGGAGTGTAGAAGAATGAGGGAAGATATGATAGAGGTACACAAAATTATGAGGGATATAGATAGACTAAATACAAATAGGGTTTTGCCACTGGCAGATACAGAGACCAAGGGTTAAGGATGAAAGGGAAAACTTTAGGGTAACATTTCGGGAAACCACACAGAAAGTTGTGGGAATGTGAAGTGAACTACCAGCTGAAGTGGTGATCACAGGCTCAATTTTTTTTTTTAAATTAACAAGGACGGGAAGGATATGAAGGAATGTGGACTAGGTCCAGGTCTGTTTGACTTAAGGTCCAAAGGGCCTGATTTCTGTGCTGTAATGTTCCATGGTTTTATGGTTCTAAGAAAAACAAGGGTCAACATTTTAAGTTGGACACAGTTCATCAAAACTTGTAAGGCTGCAGAGAGGGAAGAGGAGGGAGTGTCTGCAATTGGCTAAAACTGGGATGGCTGCGGGGATATTCACATTCCGGTTCTCACTTTCATTTCACTATACCCTTCCCTTTCTAGACATCAAGCCACATCTAAATCTTCAGCCATCTTCATGTTTCTAGATAATTCCTTGAAACTTTAAGACAGATAATTGGATTGTCACAAGGGTGTGAAAGGGGTGATACAATATGCTACCTGTCACATTTGTGGCCCGAAATGTGAAGTTAATAAAACATCGAACACAAGTTTTATCATGTAAACTTCTCAGTGTCTTTATTCTCCAGTTTTCCTTTGCTCTCTTGCTTGTGCTCTTATCTCTCTCTCATACCACGTGACTTCCGGTACACCTCATACATATTCATTATCATGACATCCCTCCTTTAATCAGAAATAAACTTTACCTTCACTTACCAATATCCCATCCTCGTCGCCAATGTCACATTTGTGGCCCGAAATGTGAAGTTAATAAAACGTCGAACACAAGTTTTATCATGTAAACTTCTCAGTGTCTTTATTCTCCAGTTTTCCTTTGTTCTCCTGCTTGTGCTCTTATCTCTCTCTCATACCACATGACTTCCGGTACACCTCATACATATTCATTATCATGACACTACACATTTCCCTCTCTGGCACTATCTGCCCTTCACCTCTCCTCTAATCATTCCCATTATCACTTCCCCACATCCAGGTCTAGTAACCTTTGTGCTCCTTCATCATCTTCACATAGCTGTCTCCAACTATACTCACATGCCTCCATCTGCCCTTCTCCTCTCTGCCTGCCACCCATTCCCACTTGTCTTTGTCTCTCATCTCACATCCCTACCCTCCTCCTTCTGTCCATCATCTTTCCTCCTTCCTCACTTCACCAATAACCCTACCTCACCCCTTTCTGTCATCATACTGGCTATCTTCCCTCTCTACTCCCAGTCATGATAAAGGATCTCAACCCAATAGGTTGACTCCCCATTTCCCTCCACTGATGCTGCTGATCCCTCCACACAGCAACTTGCTTTCATTTTGCTCCAGATCACAACATCTTCAGTCTTGTGTGTCTCAAAGCATGTGAATCCACAAGGGTCAGATTGAATGAAGGTATTGAGGAGCTGAAAAGCCTCATCCTGTTCTGTTCTTCCAAGACTGGAGGGTTTGAATTATAGGGAAAGGTAGGTTGGGCTTGGACTTTGTTCCTTGAAGCACAGGAGTCTAAGGGGCGATCTTATTGAGGTTCACAAAATTACACAGGCTAGACAATTCTAGAACTAGTGGGTTTCTGCCCAGTGTTCCTGTTTCCACCCGCCTTTCAAAATTGTATGGTGATTTTAGGTTAATTGAAGTATTTGGACAGTACAGGTTTGTGGGCCAGAAGGGCCTGTTAGTGTGCTGTATGTCTAAATCTTTAAAAATTAAAAATATTTTTGAAGGGAGGGAGGAAAGTGGAGCACTCAGGAAAACCCTGTTGTTTTTGGTTCTCTGAAAGGAGACAGAGGAAAAAAGGAAGGGAGAGAAAACAGTGGAATTTTATTGTCTTAGTATGATCACATTTGGTCCATTGGCATAAAGTTCATTCTATTTGATGTCTACATGTTGAGAGCTTTGTCAGTTGTTCCATCAGTGTCCATTCTTGTGTCTTCATTGTGGCTCCAATGCAATCAGAACAGCAGTCTTTTGAGGAATGAATGCACCATGTGAGACACTGATCTGAAGAAGGGTTCCTGAAGCGACTTGGGCACTGAAGGCTTCCTGATCCTGTCAGAGGCTTGGATCGGGAGCTTGAGTTGCTGATGGATCAGACAGGAGTCTGTGCAGCTGTAGAGGACACTCAGCAACTCTGAAAGGACTCTCTTTTGATTGTACTGTAAGGCGCACCAGTCAATAATAATAGCAAATGTTTGTCAGTCTTAGTGGCTGGCAAAATTGAAAGTATATTGTGTATGTTACATTTTTAATCTATTTTATTACATGACAATAAAAGAAATCTTGAACTTTGAACTGATCTGTGATGACTGTCTTGAGGGAGTGGACTGAGCTGCGTCTCTGGATGAACCTGCTGCGCTCATAGCATGTCATTGGCCTGTAGAACTCTGCACTGATCAGACAGTGGCATCCTTTGTACCACTGCTGTCTTGCATCTTCGATGACCTGGATTTAATCCTTAATTACACCACAGTTCCGGTATTCTGTTTAAACGCATGGTGTGATATGGACATTTGGAGTTTTGGTCATTCCTGTGTGGACGGCTACTCCCAGAATGTTGGGATACACTTCAGAATGGAAAAATCATGTCAATTCTATGTAAAAAAAACATAATTGATTCTAAACTCCCAGATGACATTAGAATTATTACAACAGTGAGCAGAGAACATCTAAAATAAACTAGGTTTCCTTGATTCCCTAAAAAAAACCCAGTGAGGAGCATCCTTCCTCTACTACTATTGATGTCGTTAATTGCAGTCTTGAGCTCCAAACTGCTTAGACTGTTGTCAAATGTTTCAGAAAGGCCTTAACTATGCATTTGTTAGGTTCTCTCTGGCTTCTCTTGGAATGCATGCACATGTAGCTATCAAAAGACAGTTTCTGGAATCAGGCAGTGCACTTGAGAGCCAATGTTGCAGCCATTAACGTCTGTCTGCAGTTTCACTAAAAGACCTACAAATATGTCTAAAAGGTCCTTTTTCCAAAGAAGTTTACTTGATTTCAGCAAGTAAGTGAGGACTAATGATCTTAAACAAAGGCATCTGTCCTCTTGTTCAGCTGATTGCTGTTAACAGTAAATAATTGCTGTGTCAGAAAGCAGCAAAACCAGCAATCAATTTAATTGATCATTGTAATTTTAATTACCCTTGAAAAGCTGTTAGTTAACTTCTTCACCGAGGTGGCACCTCAGGTACAGAGAGTTCTCAACCTTTTTCTTTTCACTCATATACCACTTTAAGTATTCCCTATGCCATAGGTGCTCTTAAGATGGTTTATGGATGGGAAAAAAAGGTTGAAAACCACTGTTTCAATCGTACCTGATTAACTCGTTATGTGCACAGTTTCATAACTCCAAAGGAAATGGGCCAATGACAATTTTTCTCAAGCAAAATATTACAGTAATAGTTGGGTCTAGAGCAGTGATTCTCAACCTTCCCTTCCCACTCTCATAACACCTTAAGCAATCCCTTACTAATCACAGAGCACTTATGGCATAGGGATTAATTAAAGTGATCTGTGAGTGGAAAGAAAAAGATTGAAAACCACTGGTGTAACCAGACATTGCACCTTAAGATCTTCTCTTGGCCACCTGCATGGCTCATTATAATCTGAAATGATCAGAAAGTGTCACTGTCAAAGTCCAAATAAACACACAATTAATGGGCATGCAGAAACACTACAGGATTATTCCAAACCTTGCATCAGGCAAATGTCCACAGAGGGGAAAATGTCTTCAGAGAAAATTGATCAGCAAACTCCAAGTCCTGGGACCCAACATCCCACTGTGTAATTACATCCAGACAACAATCAGGATTGGTAGGAACATCCACTCCACAATCCCCATCAGTACCAGAGCACCATAAGGCTCGGTTCTTAGCCCCTGCTCTTCTCACTTTACACTTACGACTGTGTGGCTCAGTACGACAGCCACGTCATCTACAAATGCGCTGATGATACCACAGTAGTGGGTTGTATAAAAAGAGGCGATGAGTCAGCACACAGGAGTGAGATTGAAAATGGCTGATGTTGCACCCTCAACAACTTCACTCTCAATGTCACCAAAACTAAGGAGCTGATTGTTGACTTCAGGAAAGAAAAGCCAAAGGTATGCGATCCACCAATCAGAGGATCTTTCCTGGACCCAACACACAAATGGCATCGTGAAGAAAGCACATCAGCGCCTCTACTTCCTCAGGTTTGCAGGGGCTTGGCATGACATCAGAAACCTTGGCAGACTTCTACAGAGTGTGTTGGAAAGTATGGTGACTAGCTACATCACAGTCTAGTATGGGGACTCCCATGCCTTGAGTGAAAAGCCCTGCAAAAGGTAGTAGATGCAGGTCATCAAGGGTAAAACCTTCCCCACTATTGAGAGCATTTACAGGGACTTCTGCTGCTCATCAAGGATCCACACCTTCCAGCACACGGCCTTTGCTCACTGCTACCATTAGGACTCAGAATTAGAGCTTATTGTCATGAACAAGTCATGAAATTCATTGTTTTTGCTGCAAGAGGTATCGGTGCTACAAGACTCCCACCACCAGGTTCAGGAACAGCTGCTACCCCTCCACCATCAAGCTCCTCAATAATAAACTCAATCAGGGACTCATTGAAGGGCTCTTACGTTAGCACTTTATTGATTTTTTTTTCTCTATATTGTACAGTTCAATTTGTTTACATTTCTTTATTGGTTTACATGTGTCTGTCAAATCATTTTTTTTAAATTTGCACTGCTAATAAATGGTCATCCTTCCTTGCCTACGAGAAAAAGAATTTCAGGGTTGTATGTGATGTCATGTATGCACTTTGTCAATAAATCTTAATCTGAATCTGAACTTAACTTGGAATTGCAGTGCATCTCTGCTTCTCCCAGTTCACGTAGAAAGCAAAGGAACAGTCATACAGCATGAAACAGGCACTTCAGCCCATCTTGTCAAAAAGTTGGCCTCTGGGCTAGTGCCATTAATTTGCATTTGGTCCACATTCTTCCAAGCCTTTCCCTTTAAAGTATCTGTCCAAATCATTTAGTGTCAAAATAGTGTCTTCTTCTGTCACTCTCTGGCAGCTTGGCTCCACGGTGGCACGTTCAGTGCAGTGCTATTGCCGTTCCAGTGACCTAGTTCGTACGCGGCACTCTCTTTAAGCAGTTTGTATGTTCTCCCCAATCAATTCTCACCTTTCTGGCCTCTTACCATATCCAATTAACACCTTTTGACTTGGTCTGTGCCCCTCCCCTGTCCATTCTTCCCTTCTTCCCAGTTTTTTATTTCAGATGCCTGCCTACTTTTTACTGATACTTTGAAGAAGGGCTCAGGCCCAAAACATTGGTTATATATCTTTAAATCCTATGGATGCTATGAGACCTCTTGAGTTCCTCCAGCATTTCTGTGTTGTTTTTCAATCAGCACGCAATTCACAATAACTCCATTGCCCACAGATCTTCCAGAACGATTAAAGGTAAGATGAGGGTAAAAATTTTACTTACAATTCACAGGACAACTGTTTAATTTTTAATGTGTTTTGGGCCAATTCTCTCTATCCTGAATAACCTTATTCTAACTGCAGTGGGGCCCAGCAAATGAAATTGCAGTGGTAAGGGCCACACATGAGTGGGTTACAACATTTTTAAGTCGACTTTTCATCAGCTTTTATGAGAAGCAGATGAGATGAAAATTATCTCACAAACATGGGTAATGATGGGTGGGATGAACTTATGCTTTGTATCACTCTGTAATTTGCTCAATTAATGCAGCCGTGGCAATGTGCTATTGCTATTTCAGATACATTTAATCACTCAATCCCTGTGCTCACGGCTTCTGAAACATATTTCTCTGATGCGATACTGGGTGAGCTTCCAGTATAGGGTCTGTCGCACACCGAGGACAATGACAGAAATATAAACACAGTCAAACTCCTAACTTCAGCCTGCAAAGTGGAAAGCATTTTCGACTTCATTTCCATGAGAACTATATGTAGAAATGACAAAATAAATGAATGGATGGAGGAATTTAGCGCTGGAAACAGAAAGTCAACACAAATGAAAATTTAAATCGGTTTCAGTGTGGATTATTAAAATGTAGCAGCTGACAGGGGTTGGGGAATGTATGTTCCCCGACATCTTAAACTTAATTCCCACTGAAGGGAATTCGTATCTGACAGACATGACCCTCTGGAGAGAGATGAAATTTATCAGATAAGGTAATAAGGTCAGATCATAAAACTAACCAGCTTTACAATCCGTCCATCTGTATAAAGGCAGCAGAAAGCTCTAATCCATTTAACATTCAGAATCTGATCCTTGAGAACTGTGGCTGTGTGTGCAGTCTGTACCGTGGAGCCAAGTTGCTTCTGGCAACTAATAGAAATCACAGCTCAGCAGATGTGTCAAGCCACGTCAAGACCATGTAGAATTTGATTCCCAGTTGGCGCCACTCAAAGTGTGATGCGGGAGTGGCACTGACTTCATATCCTTGCTTTTAATGGACTGAGCTTTGGAGGAAGAGTGTCCTATTGTTATTCCGGAGCATGTTTCGTGCTGCTTGTGAGGATAGATTTACAAGGGCCATTAATCTTTGAGGCAAACACCGAGGTAAAGGATCCACAAATTTTTATTTCCTCCCCAGTCCCCAATCAGATAGCTCACAAGGTACAGGAAATTAGTTAGATTCCCAGATGGCTGGGTGGACTGCTTGAAAATCAAACTTTAGCTCTGCATCTTCATACATGTGACAGTAAACTTGAATTTGAGTAACTCCAAGTCAAGCCCTCATCTAGGGACCAGTTGTTGCAGAGCATGACAGGGAGATATATAATACATACTGTATCTGCCCAATGCATCCTCCCTCTAAAAGTCATTCCATTAACTTCAAAACAGCATTGCACCTTATAGCAGTATCAAAGATGAAATTTGTTTTTAAGATGAGAATGGGGGGGGGGGGGGGGGAATAATCTCTTTATGTTAAATCATGGCAGGATTGTGATCATTCTGAACCATTCTCAATCCACACGATGGAGAAATTCAGTACTTTATGCAAGAAGTAAAGGGAAGTTGACATTTCGGACTTGAACCCTTCAGAAGACAAGGACAGGATTCCCCCTGTAATCACGTACCACCCCACCAGCCTCCCATCACCTCACACATCTTTCCTTCTCCTCTCCTCTCTGACTTCCACAGGGACTGCTCCCTTCATGATTCCTTCATCCACTTTTCCCTTGCCATTGATACCCCTGCAACCACAGGAAATGTGGTTTTCCTCCTTCACCACCATCCAGGGTCCCAATCTTTCCTTTCAAGTGAAGCAACACTTGAATTGTGAATCTGTGGGGGTTGTCTTCTGCAACCAGTGCTCTTGTTACAACCTCCTCTACATCAGAGAGACTGAGAGATTGCTTCACTGAGCACCTTACAATAGCATGGACCACCCTGTGGCCAACCATTTAAATACCACATTCTATTGTCACACCGACATATCTGACCATGGCCTGTCAAACCAAGGCCACCCACAAAATGATGGATCAATACTTGTCATTCCATCTGGGCACTATCCAACTGGGTGGCATTAATAATGACCTCCAGTTTCCTTGAGGTCCTCCCCCATCTTTCACTCTTTCCCAGTCTCTCTGTCTCCTTTCCTCCAGCTTCCATTTAAGGAGTTACCCCTCCTCTCATCACTTCTCAGTTTTTTTTCTTTTCTGCCCTCCCATCCATATGACCACGATGACCTGTTGGCCTGTGCTCATCCCCCCCCGCCCCTCCTTCCTCTTCCTTCCTCCCCCCCCACCCCCACCTTTCCATTCAGGCACCTGCCTGCATATGCTCATACCTTGACGAAAGGCTCAGGCCCTTAATGTTGGAGATAAATACAGAACTTTTGCTTTCTAAGGACATTGCATGCCCTTTTCTCCTTCTCCAGCATCTGTAGATTTTCCTGTGACTTCATGATATGAAGATTTCTCTATTTACTGGCAGGCAGGGTGTTCCACTGAGATCTGGATGCTTTGAATGATTGTGCTTTAGATTAACCTGTCGCCACAGCGCTGACATGCTTTATGCTGATCGAGCCCTCCAGAAAGTTAAAGTTGTTCCTTCTATTAGAGAGATAAAGTTGGGGCATCAGGTACACAGTAGTTGACTGTGCCTTATTTAGCGGAAGTCATCGAGCCATTTATTACAGACAAGTTATAATTGTTACCAAGCAATAGAACAGAGACTTGAAGATGATGCTTAATAAAGAAAAAGACATTTCTTGTATTGGATGTCTAAAGCACCAGGGAGCTCAATATCATGTTCGTTTGAACCATAGCCACCGGGATGTAGGAAACACAGCCAATTAGAGTGCTGCAAGTTCTCACAAATACCAATATGATAAGAACTAGATAAAGATAATTGAAGAATAAGAATAGTGAGGTTTATTACAGCCATTTTAGTTAGTGTCGTGCTTAGCAGCAGCAGCAACCTGGGTTTGAATCTGGTTCTGACCGTAAGGAGTTTATATGCTCTACCCATGTCTACGTCCCACTCTTCAAAGCATACAGGAGTTGTAGGTTAATTAGGTGGCACTGACTCATGGGCCAAAAGGGCCTGTTACCATGCTGAATGTCTAAATTTAATAATTTAAATTAGAAAAGCAAAGTTTAATGTTTCAAGGTTCATGGTTCCCTTATTAGCATGCACATCAATACACTGTATTTGCCTGTAAAAGATACACAAAAAGCTAGCTCTAGTCTGGAGCCCTGACCAAGAAGAAAAAGAGAGTCCCTTCAAAAACATCCAGTGCCTGTGATCCTGCCACCTCTTTTAATGCCACTGTTTCCTTTGCCCCACTAACCTCCATAGCCGCACGACCTCCTGACAGGACCACCAGTGAACCTGAGCTCCAGGCGTCCGAGACTCCATCCTCGGTTCCTGGTTCCCAGCCCCTGATGTGATTAGCAAGTTGTCAGCCCCTGAGGCCCTTCAGGAGCCTTGCGCACCATCGGCACCCTCACGGATCCTGCAAGAAAACATACTGAGAAATGCTTTTCTTTACTCCCAAATGGGTTTGCTCCACCGATTTTTATGCTCAAATCACTGGATATTCACAAGCCTTGACTCCGACTCGGAGTGGAAACTGCAACCAATTGATCTGTGGTTGTTATTATTTTACAGTGACCAAAATAGATGGGCAAAAGAATTTAAAAAGGTAAAAAAATCCAAAATTATCCTTGCCACTTGGAGAAGTTCATACACAAGATCTTTCAGTGTGGATACATATTTGCAAGGGCAAAAACAGAAATATTCTGCATTTATTTTTGCTTTTATCCCAATAAATAAGCACAAACTTTGCATAGACAAGCCACACGGAGCAGTCCTTTCATCTTCACCCATGGTACTTGAACTAGTAAAGTTATAGAACTAAACAGTTAACTTACCATCCTTTTTATTGGTATCGAGGATTGATATGGTTAATGTGTCTGATATGATTTGGGCATCACTCCACCTGTAATCCTTGATGTGACGTGTTAACTGTGGGAGATGTTTTACATTCTGCAATATATGTTGCTAGAAAGAATGAGAGATGGCAATAAAAGCCTAAGGGAACAATTCCAATTGGAATACATTGAAGGTGGTAGGGCAGCTTAAGAAAGTGGTTTAAAAGGCAGTCAAGATGCCAGCTTTCATAAATAAAAGTAAAGAAGTCACAAATCAAGTTTGATGTAACATTGGCAGAGATACCACTGAGGAACTGTATCCAGTTCCGGGTACTACCCTTCATGAAAAATGCAGCTACTTTGGCGATGATACACAAGAGATTTTCTCATGTTACTCCAAGGATAATGGCTTCAGTTATGTGGGCAGACAGGAGATTTGAGTCAATCCCCATTGTAATGTGCGTCGAAAGAACCAAAGTCTTGTTGATCCAAACCAAGGCTTTTATTAACTAAAAGACTGGAGCAGGTCACAAGTAGGTCGACCAGAATGACTTGGTCTGGCCAGGAGCAATCCTTTAAGACCTGCCAGTAGGTGTGGCTACACTCTCAGCCAATCACAGTCATCCTACACTACCATCTGTACATATGTACATATACTCATTGGTGATAGAATCTGTACTATCACGCCCATGTAATAGCGGAGATCGCAGGAGCAACTGAAGAGAAACCATTGCTGAAATCATTATGGGTACAGAAGAAGTAGACAGAGAAAAACTTCCCTCACAGGGAGATGAGTCGAGGTGCAGGAAATAAAGACTGAAGATGTATAGAAGGTGAACTGTTTTCTGAAGTCTCTAATGTGCTACTAGCAAGCGTACTGGAGGCAGATTTGGTTTTGGACAAAAGGAAGTTGGGTAAGCATCTGGGAAGAAAGAATTTGTATGGATACAGATGAGGTGGAGATGCTCTGACTAGGTCTTACATTGAAGGGGTGCTAAAACAGTCCCCTTCTATGCAATCACTGTAACATAAATAGCTCAGTAATGCTCAACAATATTCTGTGCTTCAGAATGCTTGGTTTTTGGAAATCTTTGTTCAAGCAGAGATTTATTCCTTGCACGATCCATCAGAGGTGATACCTAATTTAAACAGTTTGAATGGGGATTACTGTTACATTGGACTAATTTTCAAGCAGTTCTGCTCGTTACACTGCAGTTTCAGTCCACTTGATTAACCTTTTTTTTCTAATCTTCATAACCTATTGAACAACCATTTGTCCATCATGTGACTGGGCTTTGAGGCAATTAATTGGATGCAAAGTGCTCTGAGACACATACAGAGGACATGATAAATTGCATTTTTTTCTTTGCTTTTTTTTTCCATTATATGTTCAGTCTCCCTGAATTCAATGAGATAATTGGTTGGAAGAGGTCTTATCACCAAATGCAACCCTGCTATTAGGCATGAGTCAATAAGTTCAGCTCTTGGGTAACAAGAGTAGTATTTCTGCCAACTGGATTAGAAATGTGTAGATAGTTGAGGTGTCCTTGGTATGAATGACCAACTAAGGAGAGAATTGTGTTATATATGTGCTTTCACTGAAACGTATCACCTGGATTGTCATTTGCCTGGCCAGTTCTGTGAATTAAACTGACAAAGAGCTGACACCAGTCCCTTACCTCCCTAAACCCATCCACTCTGCAACATCAATCAATGAAAGCTAACCTGAATTCCAATTCTCCTTTGGCGAATTCAGTCTGATGTCCAAACATCAATCTTACTTTATAAGAACAAACTCATTTTTTTTAAATATGGCATCGATATCATTTGATGTCATGACTTATCCATTTGAATTGTTAAGTTTCAGAAAGAGAAGCAGATTACTTTTGCTATAAAGTGAACATTCACTAATTTGACAAAAACAAATATTTCCTGCACACATCAACCTTGTGCACATGCAGGCTTATGTGCCTGTGGGGGTGGGGAGGGGGTGTGGGTATGTGTGCGTGTTTTGGTGTGTCAATGTTACATTACACAAATCAAAGATCATTTTGTCTTCAGAGGCATCAAAAACCACTCTAGTAAAATAAAATAGTGCAGAGGGGTCTTCACAGACATATAAAATGCTTTATGATGAAGATCCAAATAAACCAGCATGATGTTGGCCCTCAGCATCAAGGAAGTAAATTTTCACAATACACCCAATAAACCTACATTTGTATTTTCAGCTGTGGTAAAAAAAAAATTGAGGGAGGATTTGATTGAGAGCGAGAAAGCAGACAGAAAAGGCAAATGCAGGCTGTTCTTCCATGATAAGTTCAACAGCTGATGAGTACTGCAGATCCAAACTCTGGCGAGTGGCTGTGTTGCTAGATCCCAGTGATGCAATGGATCACTGAAATAAAAAAAGTGGGGTTCACCATGTGTGGTTGTCATCAAAACACAACCTGTTCTCCATATTCTCTTGTTGAAGGGACCCTTTCCATCTTTTCCTTCTCTTCTCTGTACATTACTCCATTCTTTATATGTTACTCCAATTTCTCACACCAATATGGTGAACCCTTAATCTTTTCTCTGAAAGAACTTATAAAATCACTCAATTATTGGAGAATGGAGGATGGACTCATTGATACTTCTGCTGACTCAAGGAACTCAGGGAAGTGATTAAACTCTACACATCTGTGGGACTCAAGCAGCACTATGTACATTGATAAGAAGGTAAGCCAAAATAACAGGCTTCAGCCCCTCCTGTCAGCTTCTCAACTCAATAAAATGCTCCATTAACTCCCCTCCCCATTTTTGTCCTCGTCTCTTTTTGTCTAGTCTGTCTCTCTCTCTCTGTCTCCTTTCACAGACCCAAAATCAATCCTCAGCTTTCCTCAACATATACACACCTTTTGTTGGTCTGGACTCCTCCCCCTCCCATGCTTCCACCTTTCTCTCTCAGTCTTCATTGAGACATCTGCCTGTTTTTTGCTTCTACCTTGAAGAAGAACTCAGGCCCAAAACGTCAGTAGTGTATCTTTATTTCCTATGGATGCTGTGAAACTGGCTGAGTTCCTCAAGCATTTACTGTGTGTTTTTACAATAATCACAGCCAAGGCAGACTTCCGTGTTTCATTCAATAAAACTGCTCTGATTGTGATGCGCTGTGGTACAACAAGCAAACACAAAACATGAGAAGACTGTACTACAGGCTTTAATCAGCTCAAACGTTTGTAAACGCCAGTCCTAAAATCTTTGCTGGCTCTGCAAGTGCCTGGCTGTCTTTTGCTGGCTCCATGTGTCAGACTGAACCTGGGAAGGGCCGGCTCGAGTCTATGTACAGGCCAATAATTGACAGCTGGCCAGGTAGGGCCAGCCTCCCAAGTTGCCTACCTGCAGGTACAGTGGTTGCCCCCTGCAATAGGCTGGTGGGAGTGCGGACTGTGTTGTGGTTGTATCACCACACGTATGCATCATCTATTTTCCTGCCTTATTTCCACAATCTTATATCCCATGCACATTCAGAAATGTATCAATTTCAGATTCAAATATAGGCATCAACCGGTGAATATCTCAAAGGCTTAGAGCTCTCTGAATAATGTAAAATCTTCCCATCTCAATCCGCAGTGCTCTATCCCTTATCCTGAGTCAACACCCACCCATTCCTCCCCCACACTGCTGCTCCCGAGCTCTCCAGCTGGAATATATTGGTGACGCAACAACTCTAGATGCTGGAATTGTGAGTGAACAGAGAAGTCGAGAGACTCAAACAGTCAGGCAGCATTCATGGAGAGAAATTTTCAGTCAACATTTTGGGTTCAGATCCTGACCCTAAATATTGACTATCTCCATCTTGCTGAGTCCTTCTAGCTTCTTTGTGTTCATTGAAGTACATGGCTGTTCAGCATTTACCCGATCCATTGCTCCTCGAACAATGTATGTTTGAATGGATTCACACCTTATTAACCAACAACCCTGCATGTTTTGAACAGGGGGAGGAAACCAGAGAACCCAGGGAAAACCTGCACAAATCACGAGGAAAGCATACAAACTCTTTAGAGACAGTGCCAGATTCAAACCTAGGTCATTGGTGCTGCCATAGCATTGCAAACCACTCTTTCAATTGTTTTAAACATAGAGCATGGTAACAGGCCTTTTGGCTCACAAGCCTGTGCCACCCAATTAACCTACAACCCCCGATACATTTTGAACAGTGGGAGAAAACCAGAGCACTGGGGGGGTGGGGGGTTGGGGGGTGGGGGGGGCAAACCCACACAGATAGGTAAAGAATGGACAATCTCCTTACAGTCAGCATGGGATTCAGTCACTGGCACTGTAATAGCATGCGCTAATTGCTACGCAAACCGCGCTAACCTGTATTCCAGGCCTCCTGGATGTCACTCACTTTCTCATTGTAGGATGGCCTCTTCACCTCAGTGATCAACTTGGTGAACCCACACCTCATTTGTAATTCGCAGCCTCCTTTTGATACAGAGGCTAAAACTATATATGAAGCTCCTGAGGTGGTCTTATCAAAAGGAGGAGAGCATACAATGTCAGATATGAACCCGGGTTGGTGGCTCTGGTAATAGCATTGCGCTAAATGCTACGCTATCAATGATATTGCCTTTGCTCTGTGCCAACTGATCTCTTTCTGTAACTCTGCACTTATATGCTGTGTCTGACTTGCACAATGTAAGGTGTGTCTGGCTGTTTCTTTTCTTTGGCTTGGCTTTGCGGACGAAGATTTATGGAGCGGTAATGTCCATGTCAGCTGCAGGCTCGTTTGTGGCTGACAAGTCCGATGCGGGACAGGCAGACACGGTTGCAGCGGTTGCAAGGGAAAATTGGTGGGTTGGGGTTGGGTGTTGGGTTTTTCCTCCTTTGTCTTTTGTTCATGAATTGGGCTCTGCGGTCTTCTTCAAAGGAGGTTGCTGCCCGCCAAACTGTGAGGCGCCAAGATGCACGGTTTGAGGCGATATCAGCCCACTGGCGGTGGTCAATGTGGCAGGCACCAAGAGATTTCTTTAGGCAGTCCTTGTACCTCTTCTTTGATGCACCTCTGTCTCGGTGGCCAGTGGAGAGCTCGCCATAGAACACGATCTTGGGAAGGCGATGGTCCTCCATTCTGGAGATGTGACCTACCCAGCGCAGTTGGATCTTCAGCAGCGTGGATTCAATGCTGTCGGCCTCTGCCATCTCGAGTACTTCGATGTTGGTGATGAAGTCGCTCCAATGAATGTTGAGGATGGAGTGGAGACAACACTGGTGGAAGTGTTCTAGGAGCCGTAGGTGATGCCAGTAGAGGACCCATGATTCGGAGCCGAACAGGAGTGTGGGTATGACAACGGCTCTGTATACGCTAATCTTTGTGAGGTTTTTCAGTTGGGTGTTTTTCCAGACTCTTTTGTGTAGTCTTCCAAAGGCGCTCTTTGCTTTGGCGAGTCTGTTGTCTATCTCGTTGTCGATCCTTGCATCCGATGAAATAGTGCAGCCGAGATAGGTAAACTGGTTGACCGTTTTGAGTTCTGTGTGCCCGATGGAGATGTGGGGGGGGCTGGTGGTCATGGTGGGGAGCTGGCTGATGGAGGACCTCAGTTTTCTTCAGGCTGACTTCCAGGCCAAACATTTTGGCAGTTTCCGCAAAACAGGACATCAAGCGCTGGAGAGCTGGCTCTGAATGGGCAACTACTCACAAAACAAACTTTATCACTGAATTGCAGTGCATGTGACAATAAACTTGATTAAAAGAGCACTTTTGATTCTTTTCTAACTTAATTGATTGAGTATTAAACAAAGCTCCATCCAATTAGCCTTTAAAAATAAGAGAGAGCTAATGAATCAAATTGCTCAGGTAATTTCTCATGCTGCTGTGCACCACACTTGCCATCCATTCAAAATGCAGAATTAGCATATATAGTGTTCTAAAAATCATAGTTCTGGAATGATCATTCAAATTGCGCATAAAATTGGTGCTAAGTAAGGAGGATCAGCAATCTTCATTAGGAAACATAAGCAAAATATTGCTACAGATATACATACCTGTGGGGCCACGTATCCTCCACCACCCAATGCGATAAATATTTTTGGCTCAGTCCAAATGTGTGATATATTGCCTCAACACATAGGTGTCATGTCACTCATCTGAGTCTATTGATAACCAAGTAACCCAGTACTACCTGCCGAATGGTCAGGTGCTTGACGACTAAACCTGCTCCCTCACCAGGCTTGACCGGTGTGGAGGCTGGTTAGATACCCTGCAGGATGAAAAACAAGACCTGTCAAAGGGCGGACGAACCCTCTTGTGGGGTCAGCGGCCATCTAGCAAACTCGTGCCATGAATCACGGAAAGGGCATCCTTTGCATCGCAGCTTGGTCTGTCCCTTCACTGCAACAGAACCTCCCCCAGCCGTCTTTGGCCTCGTCATGCCACTGATCTGGGAGGGGATATTCGAGAGGGTGGGTTTGGACCTGTGCAACCCCTCCTCACCTAATTCCATTCACACACATGCTGTTCACTTCTGAAGAGTGGGGTATCCTCATATCAAACCTCACAAACTAACTGAAAGGAACCATCATTATCTTTGGGATGGATGGCCAGAATACATAGGCTAGATTGCAGGGATGCATGAATTGTTGTGATTCAAATGCATTAAGATCATGTAATTTTTTTTAAAACCATCCTCGAGATTTCAGCTGACTTGTTAGCAAAGCCATGGGAGAGCTCTCAATTATTTATCTTTGCTTCTTAAATTATTCAGTGTTTTCTCTCATATAGCTGTGTTATGTACTGTGTTACAACTTTATCTTACATAATATCCACAATCTATTTGCTTTGCAGAAACAACAACTCAGATGGCTTTCAGACCTTTTTTTCTGAGAGAATGCTGTTTGAATTCAAAGTGACATTGCATGATTGGATATTAGGCTTGGCAGTGATGAATAAAGCTGCATCGGTGCCAACCAGCAGCGTAATGAGAGGGTGTCATCCTGACCGTGAAATTGGACTCTGCTGTCAAGGGTCTTTTAGCCATATTTGCATTGTGTACCCTTGAAGCGATTGCTTACTTCTTTCATGTTCTGCTTTGGCTTGGCTTCGCGGACGAAGATTTATGGAGGGGTAAATGTCCACGTCAGCTGCAGGCTCGTTTGTGGCTTACAAGTCCAATGCGGGACAGGCAGACACGGTTGCAGCGGTTGCAAGGGAAAATTGGTTGGTTGGGGTTGGGTGTTGGGTTTTTCCTCCTTTGTCTTTTGTCAATGAGGTGGGCATGTTAAGCTAGCTGCAGGCTGCAAGAGGGCAATTTGCATTTCACTTATAGGAATTTTCTGGCATCTTTGACTATGCAAAATGGATCATTCAGCATTGCTGCTGCTCTCACCGCTGCCCTCAGTTTTATTGTTGGCAAGAGGGAGCACGAACGAGGGCAGAGCTTGAATCTTGAAGCATTGAGGCAGAGAAATCAAGATTAGCCGTGTGGCCCTCCTGAGGGACCACAGCGCGTTTAAGGAGGGCCATGGACTGAAATCCTAATTTTTTTTTAATGTAGTCGGTTATGATGTCAGTGCTGAGAAATTGCTCAGCAAAAGGAGGTGTAAGGTGTTCCTTCCATCCAAGAGCCTACAAGTCACCTTTCGATAAGGTGTAGTACCTGTTGAGCCTCCCAGTCAGGGTCACGTGAAGCATGGTTGCAGATAGTTTTTACAAGCAGATTCTACAAATTGGAATTTATGGTTGTGAAACAAAAAATGTTGAACAGATGAATCTGCTGATCAATTGTCAAGGGTGCCCATCCAGTATGGACACTGCAACTGAAGAAGGCAATGGGAAACCACTTCGGTATTTTTCCCTTGTATAATCATAAACTCAACATCGACTACGGTCTCAGCTCAAAGATAGAGCCTTCACCAAAGGAGAATAGGGGAGGGTCCAAGATCGTGGTGAGAGACATGATCTGCCATGCTGAACAGCAAGGCATTTGAATGAGTGAATGATGCAGTTGGTAGGAGAGAAGTATGGAAGAAACCAACTAAACTTGACTCCTTCACTGGAAGGGGGTCCAGCAACTTTGAGCAGTATCATTAGGGGACCATAGCCAGAAGAAGGTTGAGAATGGCTGATCTAATAGACAGAATAAGGGCATTGAGCCCCTCTGTTCCATACTTGGTGAGAAGGACCATTTCAGATTTGCTCAGTTCCCATCTCCCTGGAAGCCTTGTCCATTATGGCATAATAAGTGCTTATCTGAAAATTATATAAGTGCAATGGGGTTTTCTTCTTCCACTACAGTTTCTGGAAGCGTGTTCCAAGTTCCAAACCAGCCCCTGGGTGAAAAGAATATTCCTCAAGAACCCAGAAATCTACTTTAAAACCATAGAACACTTTAGCACAGAAACAGGCTCTTAAGCTGTCCTAGTCTGCGCTGAACTATTTTTCTGTTTAGTCTCACTGATATTCACCCAAATGATATTTTTCCATACCTCTCATGTCCATATACCTATCCAAATATATCTGAAATGTCATATTTGAGCCTGCATTTACCAATTAGCTTGCAACTCGTTCCATGCTCCCACTGCAATCTGCATGAAGAAATTCTCCCTAATATTCCCTTTAAACTTTTCCCCTTTCCCTTAACCCCTCTCGTTTTTATCTCACCTATCCTCAGTGAAAGAAGCCGATTTGATCTACCTGTACCCTTAATAATTTTGTATATCTCTGTCAAATCTCCCCTCATTGTGCATTCCAGGTCTGAACCTGTTTAACCTTTCCCTTTAAATCCATGCCCCCTAATTATTGCCCTTGATACTTCTTTAGGGCAGGTCATTGAGAATGAGAGAAGACATCCCATCTGGCAGCCTGACAAGAGGTCAATCCCTGTGATAATTTGTTAATTGGTCCTCACTTAAAAGTCGGCCACATGGATTTGGAGGAAGCATCAGAGAGCTGCTCTGTGAGTGGGTTGGTTGCTAAGGTTAGGGGATAAGGTGAACGGTATCTCAATGATGACTGAATCAATCAATTAATTGCAACTGATACCTTGACAATATTAATTTGAAACCTGAAGTTGGCATGTTACGGGAATGAAATTTCTTAATTCCATGCATTGTTAAACTGTCACACACAATCTAAGCTATGGAAGTGCCAAATATTTTTTTTTTAAATGCTGAATGAAATATACAATTTAATCAAACTGAAGTATATTTCGATATCAGTAGATCAAACCTGATACCATAGGGTATCTGTTAAAGGTGAGTGGAGGAAAGTTTAGGGGAGATGTTAGAGGTATTTTTTTTTACTTGGAGTCATGGGTGCCTGGATTGCATTGCTGGGGGTGGTGATGGGGGTTAGTACAATTAGGACATTTAAACGACTCTTAGATAGACACACATGGATGCAAGAAAAATAGAAGATTATGGGCCTGAAGAAAAGAAGTGTTAGATTGTTGTGGAGTATGACTACATAAGTTAGCACAACATTGTGGATACCATTGTCATACACTGTAAACATCATAGTACAATTAGGAAGGGCACTTTGCCAAAATTGCAGCTGCCCATAAAGTCAAATACTAAAGAATGTGAGACAGTAGTAGAGTTATATGCAAGAGATTTATGATGATAATGAGTTTATTGTCATAGACATTGTAGAATGTACGAATGCACTGGAATTCTTATTTGCTGCAACAGGTGAAAAATTATAAAAAAAATTATAAAAATTCTAAAAATAAAGTTGTTGAATTAAATTGAAAGAAACAACAATTAATTAAGATAGATATTCACATTAATCCAGGTGCAAAGGGAAGTTACTTGCAATAGCGCAGACAGTCCTTTTATGTTCATGAGCAATCTATGATTAGTAAATCAAAGGAACTTTCAAGAGCCTGATGCTTGTTGGAAAGGAACTGTTCTCAAACCTAGAGGTGCTGGTCTTCAGGCTCCTTTAACTTCTGCCCAAATGAGGAGAGGTTGTGACCAAGGTGACCAGGATCCGTTATGATGATGGCTGCTATCTTGAGGCAGTGCCTCACATGGGTTGAAAAGCGAAAGTCTGCAGACGCTGTGATTGTACTAAGCACACAAAAATGTTGGAGAAACTCAGCAGTTTACGCAGCGTCCAGAGGAGGGAAAGGTATACAACCAATGATCAGGCTCGAAACATTAATTATTTATCTTTTACTTGCCTACCATGGATGCCTGCAGTGGATGGGCCTGGCTACGTTTACAACCTGTTGCAGTCTTCTGCGTTCCTGGGTCCTCAAATTCCCAAACCAGGCAATGATGCAATCAGTTAATATATATTTTAGGACTGAAACCAATGATTTGCAGAGAGTTTCTGAAATCCAAAAATGGTGATTGAAGTAAAGACGATGTCATTGCTTCTGGACATTAGTTGGTGATTGAAATAAGGAAATGTGTGAACAGTGTTCCCATTTGGGATTAGGACTAGTTTTCCTGCTGAGGATAAAGGTTTTTGTCAGATTTTGATTTTCTCTGTCAGTCAATGTTAATTGGAGGTTTAGTTGTCTGAAAGTATGAAAGAGTCATGATAATATTGTCACGAGTCTTGGTTTCCTTGGGGATGCAAAATAGATTTTCATACCTTGAAAACTTATGCAACAAATTAGTGTGCACTTGACCACTTGAATTTGTAACATGGTACTCAATGCACATTTTAAATTGTTGAAGAGAATCTTCTGGAGAAGTATTACAAATTTCATTTGATCTTTGGACTGACTGTTCCTGATTGATATAGAGTATATTTTGCAGATTGCTTCAACTCCATTATTCTCAGTGTTTTACTTCCTATCATTTGAGCTTGCAAGGTTTTTTTCCTGGAATGCTTTCCTTCTAGCTTTTTGCTCATGATCCATACTGTCAGGTTATTCTGCATAAATATGCGTGGCCTGTCAATTTTCCAGCCTTCTGAACTTCCTATATATGAATGTATGTTCTCAGAATGTGAACAGTGCTCTAAGCCCCTGGATGACCATCGCACCTGGATTGTCCCAGCATGATGGCAGCAAGATTAAATTGGAAATTTCAGGGCTCCAGAAATGAAATTTTATGCACAGGTCTTGAGGTTTGAAAGGAAGTCGAAAAGAAGAATATGGTTTTTTCTGCTCATGACCTCAATTACGGGGAATTATGTAAATACCTACCTAAGAATGAGGGGATCCAGTTTAACATATGATGATTCAGCGGTTAATTCAGGAAATGTATTTTCACCGAAAGTGTACATGAAGTTTGGGGCAGTACCCGCTTCTCTCCAAAAGCACGTATGGATCTCGTGAGGGTGCAACTGGAGCTTGGAATGAGATGCATAAAGCGTTGAGCAGAATGAAATAGAGCTGGGAGAATATAGATATAGTACAGGTGAACAATAAGACTGGAACACGTTAGCAGAATTATGCCCTTATCTCCCACCGAAACCAATGGTAGAATCTCACAGCATCAGACATTAATTCGCCATGGTAACTAATATTTAGATGTGTGATAGTACAGATTCTATCACCAATGTGTCTATGTACAGATGGTAGTGTAGGATGACCTGGTCTGGCTAGGAGCAATCCTTTAAGACCTACCAGTAGGCGTGGCTACGCTCTCAGCCAATCACGGTCATCTTACACTACCATCTGAACATAGAAACATTGGTGATAGAATCTGTACTATCACACTCACCTTTTCTTTGAGAACCATTGTCGACAGTCTGGCCTGAGCTGGTGGGGTGGTGCTAATCCCTCTTTTCAAGCACATGACCTTGGGGAGAAGGAATAGGGGAGGTTGGGTTAAAGGCACTGCTGCGTCTGATCTGGCTTGGGCTAGGTCCTTTACCGAGACTGTGTCCTCCCATCCGTCCGGGTACTCAACATAGGCATAATGCGGGTTCACATGGAACAGAGTCAGTCAGTCAACCAAGGGGTCATTCTTAGAGTACTGGACGTGACGTTGTAAAAGGACTGGACCGGGAACCGTGAGCCATGCCGGTATGGTGCAGCAGTGCCTCTAACCCAACCTCCCCCTATTCCTTCTGCCCCAGGTCATGTGCTTGAACAGAGGGACCAGCAACACCCACCAGCTCAGGCCAGACTGTTAACAATGCCGTTGGGGAATTGAGCGAAGCAGTGGCTGCACCCTATAGGCCTGCTGGTGACATGACTCCGGTGACCCCAATCCTGGTGCCATGGCAGTCACGCCGGATGGTCAGACCCCCTGACCAGTACAGCCCCTAATCTCTATCCACCCTGGGGTCAGTTCTCAAAGAAGGGGTGAATGTGATAGTACAGATTCTATCACCAATGTGTATATGTACAGATGGTAGTGTAGGATGACTGTGATTGGCTGAGAGTGTAGCCACACCTACTGGCAGGTCTTAAAGGATTGCTCCTAGCCAGACCAGGTCATTCTGGACTGATCGACCTACTTGTGATAGACTCCAGTCTTTTAGTTGATAAAAGCCTTGGTTTGGATCAACAAGTCTTTGGTTCTTTCGACGCGCACTACAAGATGATCAAAATATCCTGAAGCAACTTGAAATGGGTGGCATAGATCATGCAGTGGTTAGTACTCTGGTAATTTCGCACCAGTGACCTAGGTTCGGATCTGGCACTGCATGTTTGTATGTTGTCCCCGTGACCTGCGTGGGTTTTTTTTTCCAGGTGCTCCAGTTTCCTCTCACTCTTGAAAAATGTATGGGGTTACTAGGTTAATTGGGCAGCATGGGTTTCATGGCCAGAAGGGCCTTCTACCATGCTGTATCATTAAAAATTAAAAAAAATATATATATATATAACTTTAAAGCCCTTCCACTTTTCTTCATACTCTTCTCTGTATCACTCCCTGAAATTATTCGTCAACAAAGATGAATTTTGCTTTGTAACTACTGCATGTCCTAATAGATATGTTCTTTCATTATTGCTGCATGGGCCATGGTAAAATAAACTATAAAGTTGGTTACAGGCTCTTTTTGTTGCTCAGATTAATTCTTAATTTTCAGCCTGAAGATCAAATTGAGCATAGAACAAATTAAACAAAAAAAAAAACAATATTTTGATGAAAGTGTATTTAAAAGTGATCAAATTCATTCTGAATTAAAGAGCAGCATTTGATTTTACTCAGTGCCCTATAAAATTGTTATAGTCTCTGCAAAGTAAGTATTCCCATTGAAGATAGTTTCCTGTGGTGAGAGCTATATGGCTTTGAACCCATCACTAGGTTCATCCCAGTTTAGTTCTGCTCAGTATGTCAAGCACATTTTTCAGTTATTTGTTGTTTTAACTCATGCCCCAGACATCAACTAACAGGTCCACATACTGTGTCAACAAACCCATACAGGATGAGGCCTACAGAATCATTTGGACCCTTGAGTCAGCACAAAAATAGATTTTAA
This sequence comes from Narcine bancroftii, assembly GCF_036971445.1. NCBI lineage: Eukaryota > Metazoa > Chordata > Chondrichthyes > Torpediniformes > Narcinidae > Narcine > Narcine bancroftii. Next base: position 38,612,186 of record NC_091476.1, on the reverse strand, counting down.
TCAAAGCTTTACAAGAGAATAATTGTCTCAGAATTCCCAGTGGTGTTGTCGCTTGGGATAAAATATAATGATCTGAAAAATATCCATAATCAAGGGACAAAAGAGAAGGTTCCAGCATTTTGTCTGGTCTTAGTTTCTCTGGCTTGAAATATCAAGAAACAGATTTTAGGGCGGTATTCTTTGTTCAGTGCAATGTAACCCTAGAATCTCATGTCTTCTGCTTGTACTCCAATCAACCACAATCAGACAGAGAATAATGGCTTTAATCACTTTAAAGTGTCAACACAGCTTGCATGTTGCTGGCCCAGTTCCAAGTCGGCACTGAGGGAGGGGCATAACAGCCTGCATGGGGATATCTGGGAGGACGGAGTCACAGGTTCAGGGGGGTGGGCCAGCCCGTACAGTATACACACACACATATAGTGGTAGCACCACACTGCTATCAAGATGCACTTTTGCAATCTTTTTGTATTTGTCAGGCAGATGTACTATAAATCTTTCAATGTTCTGAAGGAATGAGGCAACAACTCTTTCTGCAATTCAATCTGCCATTATTATCTTCAAGTTAAGTACTTTGCATCACCATGTTCATGCATTTCCTTTGTGACTAAATTCACATGGATTAAGTGTGAGTAATTTCTGTCTGGTCTGCTTTGGTGGTTCATTCCTGCTTTGGTAACAATTCAAGTAGCATGGGCTTTTCGTTCACCCTTGAGTGAGGAGCATTTGCTTTACTGCTCACCAACCTGGTTTATTTTGAATATTTTCTGCTTGTGGGTTGAGGTGAGCCCAGTTTACCTTCCCTTTTACTGACTGATTGGTTTGTGAGCCTGTTCCAAAGGAGAGTTATGCTCTAACAACTGGGGAAAAAAAAAATTCTTGGATCATTAGGATCACTTTTGGGGAAGGTAGGATCTATACAAAAATAATGGGCTATACCTGATCCTAAATGGGGACCAATATCCTGGCGGGCAGGTTTAATCTAGCTGTTTGGGAGGGTTTAAACTAATCTGGCAGAGCTAGAGCTGAAGATGGGGGAAACCTGCAGTAAAGTGAAGATAGTGTGCAGGAAGTATGACAGGCAGGCGATGAGTCAAAATAATACCGGAGGGATGAAAATGACACAGTACATTCAAAAACTGGTCTGAAGGTGTTGTAAATTCATGCAGCATTAGAAACAAGGTGGATGATCTTGCTATACAGCTACAGATTGGAAGGTATTTTAATGAATAAGAATCTCATTAGTAAGGGTATCAAGGGATATGGGGAAAAGGCTGATAATTGGAACTGGGGTGAGTTTAGCTTAGTGCATAGTCACGGAACAGACCTGATGGGCCTAGTGGCCTTCTTGTGTTCCTTTATCTTGTGATCTTGTATGGTGTTGTGGCCATTACTGAGTCATGGCAAAAGGATGGAAGCCATTGGGAACTGAACATCCAAGGATAAGCAGTGGTCATTTTCAGACCACAGGCAAGTGGTGACCCTACTTTGCCCTGGGGAAATTCCTAGGAATTCAGGACCTCCTGGGCCTTTCATGCTTCAGTCCAAACTGCCCAGAATTTGCCCTCCCCAGCAATTTGGCGGGGGGGGGGTCCCGCCGCAAACTGATGTCACGTAACGCACTCACAGGAGTAAGAGTAAGTTCAAACTCCATCCGCCAATCTCTCACCCATCCACTCGCTCCTTCCCTCCTCTTCTTCCCTCCCCCCTCCCAGCAACCCATCACCCACTCCTCACACCCTTCCCCGCCCCAATCTTTGGCATATCGCACAATACAGGATGAATGGCCGACTTTGTTTCACATAATTTCTATGCAGCTGGAACCGCTCTGTGTGAGAGATTATGATTAACGAGGATGGCCATTCATCCTGCATCATGCTGCTGTTGTGACTTGCTGAAGAGGCCCACTGTTATCAGGAGTTGCGTATCCATTAATTTTAATCACCTACATGACATAGCACACAAGCACTAATGTCTCGGGGCTTACCCTGCTTGGCCATTTTCCTTTTCACATCCAGGGAGAGGGTAGTCCTGGAAAATTTCCTGGGGCCGCAGCCCTCCCTACGAGGTAGGACCGTGGACCCATTTAAAATTCCCAGGCCAAACTTTTCACATCGCAGGTTCACAAGAGGGCCCAAAATCTTTATTTTACACACCAGTGTGAAAAGGCCTATTTGCATCACAAAGATGGGCAGGTAGGCAGAGGGGTGGCGTGGGTTTGCAGTTAATGAGCAATATTAAATCATTAAAGAGAAGGGACATAGGATGAGAAGAGGTAGAGTCCTTATGGGTTGAGTTCAGGAATGGTCAGCATGGTTTCCTTAAAGGAATCAGAATCAGAATTTATTTTGTTGTGAACAAGTCACATAATTTAGTGTTTTGTGGCAGCATCATATAGAGCAAACATTGTCAGGAGAATTATGCCTGACAAACCTATTGCAATTTTTTGAAGCGATCACAAGTAGGACAGACAGAGGAAGGAGCAGTGGATGTTGTGAATTTGGATTTCACCGACAAGGTGCCACACATAAGGTGAGAGCCCATGGAATTGATGGAATGATACAAGCATGGGTAGAGCATTGGCTGAATGGCAGGAAACAGAGAGTAGGAATAAAGGGATCCTATTCTGATTGGCTACTAGTTACCTGTGGTGTTCCACAAGGGTTCGGGGTTGGGTCCTTTTTTAACATATGTGTGGTGCGCTGTTAGCCAGAATGAGACACACACAAGGTAAAGACTATACAACAGGCTTTAATCCACAAAGACTTCCACTGAACCAGGCTGGCTGTAGCTGCAGTAACTCTGATTGAGGCTTCGGGAGGTCGGCACAGGCTTATATCCTGGAGGGTGATTGACACCCGACCGAGTGAGGCTTAATCCATTCAGGCCGACTGATTGACAGCCGGCCAGGTGTTGTCCTGTCCCCTTACACTCCTGCAGGTACAGAGATTTCCCCCTGCAGTAGGCCGGTAGTGTACCACCACATTATGTAAATGATTTGGATTATGGAATTGATAGGTTTGTGGCTAAATTTGTCAAATTATACCAAAGTAGATGGTAGAGTGAGTGGTGCTGAGGATACCACAAGGTTGAAGAGAGTCTTGGATAGATTAGGAGAATGGGCAATGAGGTGGGAGATGAAATGCAATGTTGGAAAGTTACAGTCATGCAGTTTGGTAGAAGAAATAGATGGGCAGACTATTATTTAGAAGGGGAGAAAATTCAAAATTCCAGGGTATTATGTGCTTCCATTTTCAGTTAATTTTCCACGTTAAGAGGACAAATTTAACAAAACCCAGGTTTTGGAGTTTGACTGTGAGTTGACAGATAGGCTGAGGACAGTGTATACTTGGATACATCTGAAGAGAAAGGAAGTGGCCTTGGAAAACCCAGGTGTAAAGACCATGTGACGAACAGATTCAAGACACCGTTCACAGTTTACTCAAGGGCCTTTTTAAGGAAGCATTGATGTGGAGGGCTCCTGGAAGAAATACAGTACTGAAGAGGCCTTGTGGGTGGTTATAGACAATCTGTCTGATTTCCCCATGTTATAGGGGAATGAGTAAGGGCCATATTAAGGAGACTGCACTTGGAGAAGGGATACTGTCCTGAATGTGGCCTCATATGGCGATAGACAATTTGTCTAATGTCTCCGTGTCATAGAGGAATGAAAATACCACTCTGTGACTTAAAAAATAATGGTCACTGAATGGCTGACCCACAGACAGGGTTGGTGGAAGCTTTGTGAAAATCACTCACTTCATCTCCCCATGCCAAGGAAAAGGGGAGTTTTGGTTGTCATTAATCTGAAAAGGATATTCCTCTGGAAGCACCTTGACAAGGACTTTGTGAGTTAATAAACGGTCTGTCACCCCCATTTCTCCCACCTGCTTCGTGAACATCTTTGCATCTATCTAAAGCCTGCGTGTCGCATCGATCTAAAGCCTGCATGTGGCATCAATTTAAAACCTGAGAGTCACCAATGGATTTTCTGAGACTGAACACGTACACACACACACACACACGTACTCATGCATAGGTGGGGGGTTAAGTTTAGATAGGTGTAGATGTTATAGTTAATTAATTAATAAAAAATATTATTTGTAATATAACACTATCTGGGCTAATTTTTATTGCTGCTGTCTGGTACATAACACAAGGTGCAAAGGGACTTGGGAGTCCATGTGCAGTAAACCCTAAAGGTTAATTTCCAGGTTGAGTCAGTGGTGGAGAAGGAGAATCCGATACTGGCATTCATTTCAAGAAGAACAGCATATTAGAGCAGGATATAATGTTGAGACTCTATAAAGCACTGGTAATGCCTCACTTGGCGAACTATATGAACATTTTGGTGCCTCATTTGAGAAAAGATGTGCTGGTGTTGAAGAAGGTTCAGAGAATATTTATTAGAATGATCCCAACAATTAAAGGCTTAATGAGGAATGATTGTCGGTTCTTCAACTGTACACGTTGGAGTACAGAAGGATGAGGGGAGACCTGATAGAGGCACTTTGAATGCTGAAAGCCTGGACAGGATAGATGTGGCAAGGGTGTTTCCCATGGTAGGGGATTCTCGGAAAAGAGGGCATAACTTCAGGATTAAAGAGCATAAATTTAAAAGAGAGACGCGGAAAAAATGTCTTCTGCCAGAGGGTCGTGAGTTTGCGGAACTTGTGGCAATAGGCGGCTGTGGAAGCGAGGTCATTGGGTGTATTTAACGCAGAGACTGACAGGAATTTGATTAGTCAGGGCATCAAGGATTACGTGGAGAAAGGCAGGGAGTGGGGCTGAGTGGGAGGATGGAACAACTCATTAAATTTTAACATACAGCACAGTAAAAGGTCATTTTGGCCCACGAGTCTGCCCCTTCCAATTTACAGCCACTTAACCTCCACCCCCTGTACATTTCAAACAGTCAAAGATCCAATTGCGAAGATGAGGGGTACAGAGACTTTAAAGTTTGTAGCTTCTTGACCAGAACTGAGAGAATAATGGTATTGAAGGCCAAGCTGAAGAGCAGCCATACATATGAATTGCTGTTTTCGAGGTGATCCAGAGCTGAGTGGAGAGGCAGCAATATTGCCTGGTGCCCCCTTACTGGAAGAGAAAGAGAAGAATAGAAAATCCCTCAGTTAACCTTACTGACAAAAACTAGATTAATTTGTCATTCTTACTGGAATTTAGCTATACATCAACAAGTGTGAAATTTGAGGTAAGGCTTAAAGTTTCAGGGAAGATGGTTGTTAACGGAGAAGGAATGAAAGAGAATACAAGTAAATTTGTAGAATGACAAATAATTGGAAGATGAGATTCAAATCAGGAAAAAAATTTGAGCTGATACATTTCAGTAGGCAGAATAAAAATGTCACTTATAATATGGAATGTGGTATTAAAGAACAAAGGGATTTCAAAGTACTTGTGTTCAAAGTTCAGATTTATTGTCAGAATACATACATGACATAGTGTACAACCCTGAGATTCTTTTCCCTGCAGGCCAGGCAGAATTTCTACTTATTGGTTGTGCAACAAAAATTGTACTCAAGAAAAGATATGTATACAAACATGTTTTATATTTATTTTATATTTAGATATACAACAGGGTAACAGGCCATTTCAGCCGACGAATCTGTGCTGCCCAATTTACACCCAATTAACCTACACGCCTGGTACATTTTGAACAGTGGAAGGAAACCAGAGCCCCCAGGGAAAACCCACGCAGACATGAGGAGAACATGCAAGCTGAAGGGCCTCTTCCTGTGATGTATATCTGTGCTGCTATGACTTCCAAGGGTGTGAATTTATGATCATAGCACCCTGCCTTTTCTTCAATGTTAATGATTCTAAACTGGTCACTTTTTGCATTTTCTCTTGTAAGGGATTCTCTTTAAACTTAATAAAATAATCCCCTGTGGTCCCATTCCTGAATGCTAATACCATTTTGAAAGTTGTCAAGGATTGCTCAGGCTTCAGCATTCAACATATTAAAGTGGGCAACACAGCGCCAGGATCCCAGTTTCGAACCTTGCGCTGTCAGCAGGAGGTTTGTATGTTCTCCCCGTGACCTGTGTGGGATTTTCCCTAGTGCTCCAGTTTCCTTCCATCCTCCAAAAACATACAGGATTGGTGGGTTAATTGAGGGCACAGAGGAGCACAGGTTTCAATGGCTGGAATCAGCTTCTTCCATGTTGTAAATAAATCTTACTTTTTTGTTAACCTTAGTCGTGATAAAGTTTCCTGACCTGAAACATTGACTGACCATTTCTACCCATGGACGCTGCCTGACCTGCCAAGTCCCTCCAGCAGCTAATAGTTTGCTCAAGAATCCAGCGTCTGCAGTCTTTGTGTTTCTCCCTAGTAACAGAGCAACGGTCACCAGTGTGCAGTAAACCAGTCCAATCTCGTTCCCTGTATATTCAGCAGCACTTCTCCATCTTGTGAGTTCATCCAAACTGAATCCCCTCTTCTAATTGAGGTTGAAAACCTTGTTCTCTGATGTGAGTTCACACCTCATGATGTGTCATGAAATCGATTTCATCCTGACCAGGATGTCGGCGCTGACAAAGGAACAGGAGTCAACAGCTCAAACAAAACAGTAAATAAGGATCAAAGACAGGTTCTCCTTGAACTCTTTGAAACAGAGGTAATAAAAATGGTGGTATACTTGGAGAAAGAGTGATTAGATGACATCAACCTACTTGTGGGAACAGAAGCAAGATTAATATCAGAGTTTTGAAAAACACAAGTTTTGCAATTGGGAGTTTTGTTCTTTGAGGTTTGACCTGGTCCTGGGCATATTAAATATTTTTGAATATTTTACTGTTACACAAATCCATCACAGAATTGAAAAACACATTAGCTATGATTTGAATGACAAAGCAGACTTGATGGGCTGACTGGCCTAATTCTGTTCCTGCATCTTGTAATCTTATAGAATGTGATCATCCAGTTCCACGCCTCTGATGCAATACGCAAAAGTGCTGGAGAAACTCAGCAGATCACACAGCATCTATAGGAAGTAAGAGTATATAACCAATGTTTTGAGTCTGAGCCCTTCATCAAGGAATGAGCAGAAAAGAGGCAGGCACCTGAATAAAAAAAAGTGGAAGGAGGAGGGAAGAAGGGACAATGAGAGGAGTACAGACCTACAGGCAAGAGGACATGGGTAGATATGGGTGGGAGGGTAGAAGAGAAAAAAACTGAGATGATATGGAGAGAGGGAAGAAGGTGAGGAGCTAAAGGAAAGGAGACAGAGGGATACGGAAAGAGAGAGAGAGGGAGGGAGATAGATAAGGGAGGGGCCTAATGGAAACTGGAGGTCAATGTTAGTGCTATCTGGTTGAGGGGTACCCAGAGAAAATATTAGGTATTATGGCCTTGGTTTGGCAGTGCATGAGGCAATGGACAGACATGTCAGCTTGAGAATGAATGTGGAATTGAAATGGTTAGCCACTGGGAGGTCCCAGTTATTGCAGAAGGAGTTCAACTAAATGATCTCCCAGTTGCGTACATTCTCTCCATTGTAGAGGAGGCCACAAGGAGGTGCTTAGTCAGAAGGGAGGAGTGGATGAGAGAGTCATGGAGGGAATAGTACCTGCAGAAAGTGGAGAGGAGTGGAGAGCGGAAGTTGTGTCTGGTGATAGGAGCATGTTGTCGGTGACGGAAATGGCAGAGGGGAAGTTATCCCCTGATGTCAACACTTAAGTTTGCAATTCCCTGTTAGCTGCATCATTCTACTGCTCAGCTTCCAGCTGAGATGGGCCGACCTCCACACGTTGCTCAGTTTCCAGTTTTGCATCAACAAAATTATATTCACCCGTCTCCACCCTGGGGTGATACTTGTAGGACGAGGAGGAATCTTGTGGAAATGTATGCAATTACCAAAGAATGGATAAGAATGAAGCAGGGAGATCATTTCCATTGGAGTAACACACAAATACTGGAGGAACGCAATGAGACAGGAAGTATCCATGGAAAGCAGAGTTAGTCGATGTTAGCAGGTGAGACTAGATTCAGGACAGTAAATTTAAGACAGAGCTAAGGAGGAGCTGCTTCTCCCAGAGAGCAGTGAGTCTAGAATTCTTAGCACAAAGAAGCAGTAGTGGCTGCCACAATGAATGTATTTAAGACAAAGGTAGATAGATTTTTGAAGAATAGGGGAATTATGTGAAACTGGTGAATAAATGGAGCCGAGTCCATGGCCGCATCAGCCATGATCTAAATGAATGGCAGAGCAGGCTCAGTGACTCAATGGTTCCTTTTTCTTATGTTTTATCCTCCATTGTTTTTGTTGTCTTATTCAGCATCATCCTTTGACTTCAGTGCTCTCTTTTTGATAAGCTCCAATGTTTTGAGATGACCCAGACCTGGAATGCCAATTCCTAGGCCTACTGGGTGAATGGCTACCTTGACACGATGACAACTTCCTAAAAGTCAGAGATGTGTAGGTTAAAGACAAATGCCAGAAAGTTAACCTCTGCATCCTCACCTAAATGCCAGTGAGATGCTGGGAAACTTGGTCAAGGTATTGGCTGATTGCTTCTCTTCTTGGATGATGCCTGACCCTCAGATTACTACTGTTTCCTCCAAAGGTTGTCTGTCTCTTATTTTCTTTCTGTGAAATTTCATGGAACATATTCTTTTCCTGATGAACAATGCAAATATGTTTGAAAATAGTGATTACGTTGAGTTAACAGACATTTCAATACGTTTTGTTCCTTTATTTCCCATAACGATATTTGAGGATTAATTAGAAACCTCACAGGAGTCCACACATCGACAGTTTATAAATGTCTCTGGTTCTTTCTTTTCTTTTTCTTTCTTTGGCTTGGCTTCACGGACGAATATTTATGGAGATGGTAAAAGTCCACGTCAGCTGCAGGCTCGATTGTGGCTGACAAGTCCGATGCGGGACAGGCAGACACGGTTGCAGCGGTTGCAGGGGAAAATTGGTTGGTTGGGGTTGGGTGTTGGGTTTTTCCTCCTTTGTCTTTTGTCAGTGAGGTGGGCTCTGTGGTCTTCTTCAAAGGAGGTTGCTGCCCGCCGAACTGTGAGGTGCCGAAATGCACGGTTTGAGGCGATATCAGCCCACTGGCGGTGGTCAATGTGGCAGGCACCAAGAGATTTCTTTAGGCAGTCCTTGTACCTCTTCTTTGGTGCACCTCTGTCACGGTGGCCAGTGGAGAGCTCGCCATATAACACGATCTTGGGAAGGCGATGGTCCTCCATTCTGGAGATGTGACCCACCCAGCGCAGCTGGATCTTCAGCAGCGTGGACTCGATGCTGTCGGCCTCTGCCATCTCGAGTACTTCGATGTTAGGGATGAAGTCGCTCCAATGAATTTTGAGGATGGAGCGGAGACAACGCTGGTGGAAGCATTCTAGGAGCCGTAGGTGATGCCGGTAGAGGACCCAGATTCGGAGCCGAACAGGAGTGTGGGTATGACAACGGCTCTGTATACGCTAATCTTTGTGAGGTTTTTCAGTTGGTTGTTTTTCCAGACTCTTTTGTGTAGTCTTCCAAAGGCGCTATTTGCCTTGGAGAGTCTGTTGTCTATCTCGTTGTCGATCCTTGCATCTGATGAAATGGTGCAGCCGAGATAGGTAAACTGGTTGACCGTTTTGAGTTTTGTGTGCCCGATGGAGATCTGGGGGTCTGATAGTCATGGTGGGGAGCTGGCTGATGTGGTTAAAGACCATGGGATAAAGTTTCCACTGGCTGACACTTGGGAAACAATTATTTTTTTCATATGCAGAAGATTAATAGGAGATAGGAGCAGGAGTAGGTCATTCGATCCTTCGAGCCTGCTCCACCATTCAACGAGATCATGGCTGATTCTAAAGTTCAGTACCCCGTCCCCGCCTTCTCTCCATAACCTTTAATACTGATTCAGTGGAACTGAGCTTCGGAGGCAGAATACATTGTGGTGTTTGGCACCGCTAGGCAAAGATCATAATGCAATACATATTATTTCGAAGCCTCTTTTCAAACAAGTGGATAGAGCACAGAGTTGTTGAAGAGAATAGTTTAGGGAAGAGAGATAACTTCAAGAGGAGAGTAAATTTGAAGCATATCAGGATGCAGTTAGATGGAGAGTGTGGGATGATCACTGGCACAAGGATTTGGATGGAGAAACTCTTTTCTGTGTTATAAGTCTGGGTAAGTGGAAGTTATGTGATATGTTTGGCATATGTGCCTGTAAATCACAAGACTTGATGTTACTTCCTGATTCAGTGCATCAGTATACATAGTTGAGCATTGAGATCAAAGTGAATATTGCAGGATCCCTAAAAAGTGCAGAAACATTTTCCGCCATGGTAAAGACATTTGCTTTAGTGGCCTCAACAGAGCTCAGGGCCGAAGCATTCATTATCCCTCTTTGCCATAAAGAACACTGCGTGACCTGCTGAGTTTCCGGAGCACTTTTGTGTGTCAAACTACAATCACAGACTTTCTTGTTCAATTTTAGTAGTCGTTGCTTTTTATATCATGGAAGTATTTTTATATCGTGTAAGTATTTTTTTTCATGAGACAGAAATGAGATTTGTTTCTGTTTGTGAAGTTGTAGAACACATGGAATGCAAAATTTATTTTGGTTTCCAAAAATACCAAGAAGAAGTCTGTCAATTACTCCTATCCTGCATCGAAAAGTGAAGCTATTAGCCTGTGATTGCAGATGGTACACAGTGCAGTAGCTGATAATCAACTGAACTGGAGGTATAGCTCATCTTGGACACCCACATCCATGGTGTTTAATGTGCCTTTGGGGCAGCATTTTTTGAAATAAATTGTGTGTAATTTATGTGTGTAATAAACCAATAAGAATTAATGCATGCACTGTATTGCTTTGTATAGGCTTTTAAGTAAGTTTGTAGTAGAGATATAGTCTGCAAACAAGATTTAATGATTTTTAAAAATTGCATAACAAATTGCCAGCAGCACCTTTAACATTTGGCATGGTTTCTAATTATCTCATTGAGGAATATATGACTTTTCAAATCTATTATTTTTTATCCATTCCACTGGAGTCTCAGACAACCCAAAATAAAACTTCATCCAACATGTTGGAGATGACTTATTACAACACAGGCAGAGGAATAATTTTGCAGCACTCTTATAAGGTCCTAATCTAAGTATGGTCGTCAAGTCAAGTTGATTTCATCTGATTGTATCAGTACAACCTGATGAAACAGTGTTCTCCAGTCTTCGGTGCAAAAGAAAAAGCAGACATAACACACATACAGACAAACATACATATACAGGACAATTATTTCATCTATACAAATAAATAAATATTGTTTCTGGAATATGAGAGACTTGGATGGTTAGAGGGAGCAGATCCTTTGGTGGTTCTGCACTCCCACTTCCCATCATCAAAGGGAAGTGACCAGTACACCCAGTTAGATTTAATTAATTTCTGTACTAAGACTAGAAAATGTACATTTGGGTTTGATCATACAACATATTGCACTGCATATGCAACATGGTGTTTGGAAGTCCCATGACAACTTGAGATGTGCCATATGTCATAGGGAAGGTTCCAAAAGCATTTCTTGATGAATCAATGTTTTCCCTCAGGTTTATGAATCCAAATGATTATCATGGTGCACCACTTTGTAGGGCAATTCAGGCCAGTCCAGAACAATAATGCTATTAAAAGTCAATTTGTAAAAAAACAATGCTGGAGAAACTCAACTGGTCAAACATTGTTCTTTATATAGGAAAGATACACTGTTTGACGAACTAGGTTTCTCCAGCACTGTATTTTTATTTCTTCCACGGTGTCTGCAGACTTTTGTGCTTTACACACGTCAATTAATTAGGTTCTTGCATCTTATGGGGACTTTTCAGCTCAGGCAGAATCTGTTTGGTCCTGGTGAGTCTTTGTAGAGCCTATTTTTCTGATCTTTCATCTTAAAAAATAGTTTTCCTCCAGTGCCAACTCAATTCTTCACCCAAATTCCCACCTTCCTTGTTTCTCCTTCAAGGCAATGAGCAGCATGTCATAATTATGCAGGAGATCTATTTCCCCCCTCAAATTCCCTCTTTGTCTTTTCCGTATTATTTTAAATCTGTGTCCCTCACCCAGGACACCATGTGTTAATAGAAACAGTTTCACTCTTTTTTTAACTTATCTAAACCAATCAACTCACCCCCCTATCCTATCACAAAAACAAATATACTGCTGGAGGAACACTGCAGATCAAATAGGTGCAATTGCAATTGTTGATATTTGACGTCAATACCCTGCATCATGAATCAGAGAGGGGAGAGAACATGGGCAGTATTAAGGGGAGAGGGTAAGGTCAGCAGGTGACAGGAGGGTTAAAGGATGACCAGATGAAGCCAACTGTGGGAGGGGGAGGTGTGGAATTGGGAGGTAAGGACGGCTGATTGACAGGGCGGAAGCAGACAAATAAAGTAAATGAGGTCGAAGGAACACTTTGGTAGAAGAATTAGATGAGAAGACTTATTTAGATGGGGATAAAATTCAAAATTCAGAGATGCAAAAGGGCTTACAAGTCCACGTGAAGGATATCCTAAAGGTTAACCTCCAGGTTGAGTCGGTAGTGAAGAAGGTGAATGCAATGTTGGCATTCATTTCTAGAGGAATAGCATATAAGAGCAGAGATGTAATGATAAGACTCTGTAAAGCAGTGGTGAGACCTAGCTTGGAGTACTGTGTACAGTTTGGGTGCCTAATTTGAGAAAAGGCATGCTGGCATTCGAGAGGGTTGAGAGAAGATTTACTAGAATGATACCAGGAATGAAAGGGTTAGCATGTGAGGACTGTATTCATTGGAGTACAGAAAGATAAGGAGGGACCTCATAGATGCATTGCAAAGGCCTGGACAGTAGATGTAGCAAGGATGTTACTTCTGGTCGGGGATTCTTGAACAGGAGGGTAGAATTTCAGGATAAAAAATGAGTCAATTTAAAACAGAGACACGGAAAAATATTCTTTAGTCAGAGGGTCATGAGTCTGTGGAATTTGTTGCCACAGGCAACTGTGGAAGTGAGGTTGTTAAGTGTATTTAAGGCAGAGATTGGCATGTATTTGATTAGTCAGGGCATCAGGGTTAAGGGGAGAACACTGGGGAGTGGGGCTGAGTGAGAGAATGGATCAGCCCATGATTTGAATGGAGGAGCAGACTTGGGCCTATGGGCCTACTTCTGCTCCAATATCTTGTGATCTTGTGAGCCAGATGAGAGGAGGGGAGGGTGAAATGTCAGGAAACATGTGTAATCTGAGATGAAAGGAAGGTGATAATGGGAACCATGAGGGGAGATGTAAAGGGCAAAAGGAATCAGATGGGGAAGGGGAATTCAGTGGCTGTATGTAATGTGTGGGCAGGATGTGGATAGGAAAGGGGGATAAAAATGGATAAGGAGAGAGAAAAAGAAACCACAGGAGGAAGGAAGGGTGATTAGGAAAAGTCAATTGTCACAACATTGGGTAGTAGACTACCAAGGTGAGGTACAATGGCAAGAATATGAGGAGTCATTCTTTGAGTTCCTCGAGCCTGGCAGTGGAGAAGGATGAAGACTGAAGTCTGTTGTGCTTCCATATCTTTTCTTAATCTTTGTTACTGCAAGAAGTCCAATTTCTCCTGTCCAACCCAATAGATTTAGTGAAAGTTCATCTTTCTGTGCTGAGATAAGGTTCATTGGCTACATCAATTTATTATCTATTCCTAATTACCCCCCAGGAAGTGCCAATGAACTACTTTTCATGAACTATGACACTCCAGAGATAAAATCCCTCATTCTTGGAACCTTTCCTGTTCATCTTTTTTTTTAACATGACCTCAAAAACCTTGAATTCCTCCCAAAATGCAGCAATTAAAAGTGGACACAGTGTTTCAATTGCCATCAGACTCTTTCCTATTTCCAGATGTTAAGAAATATCTCAAAGTTAAATTTAAGCTCACGAGCTCCCAAATAATTGTCTAGTCTCAAAGCACTTGACAGGGATGATAAACGGAATATGACAAGTTTCTTCTGCTTGCTCACACCACATAAAGGGAGAAAAAAAATTCAATCTGGCAAATTAACTTTAATTAATAACCCTTTGACATTTTTTTTCTAACAAAAGGAGATTTATGGGTTAAGGTCAATTGGAAATGCATTTATTGCTATTGATTTGTGGCTAAGTGGATCACTATAGCAATAACTCAGTCCAGAAACATCGCCTATGCATTTTGTTCACTGTATTGTCTGAATAGGTTGAGAATAGCAGTACGATGACATCATCTCTTCATATGGGTTCTCTGAAGACTTTGCTAGTAAAACACAGAAATGCTGAAGGGACTCAACAAGTCTCACAGCATCCATTGGAGGTAAAGGTATATAACTGATGTTTCGGGCCTGACCCCTTCTTCTAGGCTCCTAGATACTTTGAAGAAGGGCTCAGGTCCGAAATGTCGATTATATATCTTTACCGCCCATGAACGCTGTGAGACTTGCTGAGTTCTGTGATTTTACTTCAATCACAGCGGACTTTCGTTTTTCACTTTCTGAAGATTTTGCAACAGTTTGGACTCGTAATTTTGTTCAGTGCTAAAAGGTGACAACTGCTGTCAAATACACCCAGTCACATGAAGGAGTAACCCGAGCAGGCCTTCCCTAAGGGTGCAGCCCATTACCATTGAATAGCAACTGACACCATGTTGTTATGGGCTACGAGATTGGCTGGCTCTTTCTCCAATCAGTAAATTTGAGTTAAAAAAAAAACACATTTTGATTAAAATATCCCACTACCACACAAAAAGGTTGTGCTGCGTAGCAGTGACCCATGAAAAAGTCAATGAATGAAATGATGACGATTATTTAACCCATTACTTTCTTGCCAGCCTGATCTAGTCTGTGCTAGATCGTCCCCTGCATAACACTGGCATTGCTTCCTTTCCATTGATATTAACCTGCAGGAATTTGTTTTTGTGTCTGTTTTCATCATCCCCTCAGGTCGACCATTACAAGTTTAACCTGTAAAATTCTCATCATTCTTTTGTCAATAACCTGAGATAAGTGCATTTTAGTCAACAGCATTTATTTCTCATCCTTTCTACAATCACACACCTTCGTAATTTTGTACACCTCTATTAAAGATCATTTTAACGTTCTCTCCTCTGCAAAGATGAATGAGGCTTCTGGTCAGGAATTTCTTCTACCAGAGGATGGAATTTGTGGCCACAGTCCATTGTGGAGACCAGGTCATTGAGAGTATTTAAGGTGGAGATTAAGAGGTTCTTGATCAGCCAGAGCATCAAAGGTTATTGGGAGAAGGATAGGCAGTGGGGCTGCGTGGGAAAATGGATCAACTCACAATTAAATGGCAGGGCTGAATCGTCTATTTCTGCTCCTTTGTCTTTTATGGCCTTATGGTCATTGTTCCGATCATCTGTAAACCATTTATGGTCAGTGATGGAAGTTCTTTGTGGAGACTTACTGAAATTTTCTTTCTCCATTCGACAGACTGGAGATGTTCTGGCCTGTTTAGAACCCACAGCAGAATATCTCCTGTTAGATTCTTACATAAGCCAATTTCTTGTGTTGAATAGTAGAGAATATTTGTAATTAATGAAGTATAATTAATTTGTAAGGTACACTTATGCTTTTTGCAATTTTATTGTCTGTACTTGGATCTTTAAAATTGTAATTAGAATGAAGGCGTTTCATTTTTCTTGGCAATGTAGTAGCAGGCCATTCAAGCCATTGAATCTGTGCCAGCTCTCTGATCAATCCAATCAATCTGATTCCCTAGTTACTTCCCTGTGACGTGCCATTGTCCCTCCCATCTATATCTCGACCCAGATTTTTCTTAAATATCAAAATTGACCCATATTCACACTAATTCCACATTATCACCTCTCTCTGTGAGAAGAAATTCCACCTCATGTTCCCCTAAACATTTCCCTTTCACCCTTAAAACGTGTCCGCTCATTCTTGTCTCACCAAATTCACTGGAAAAAGCCTGCTTGCCTTTACCCTTCAGAAGCTTCACAGCCCTCTGTCCAGGCCAGTGGACTAGTTTGACCATCTGAGACTGATGTTCATGAGACCACTTCTACATAACTCTAATTTCACTTGCACAAGCATCTAAGCATCTAAGCTCAGTGAAACCACTCAAATCTGGGCCTGAGTATCATTGCAATAAACCATGTGTGGGCCTGCAGAAATGTTGATAATGTTGATTCACAATCAAAATTTAACTTGCCTCACGGATCTTTTTTTTTAACTTTGTGAGGGAATCATTACACTGCAATGCAGATTCAAAAATTGAAAAGAGAATAATAATCTACAATATGGACACTTTTGAGTTAATAAAGACAGCTTTCCTCTTGTTGATTCAGCAGATCTAATCCTAGGATATTTCTGATCCCAGAAGATTAGGTGTCATCATTATTAAATTGAACGTGTGCATGACATAGAAAGAGGTTTAATAATTGAGTTAAATATTCATTCCTATCTCAATAATCTAGACAAGTATTTTCATTAGATAAACATCTCAATAATATTTCCCTGCTGTTTGGCATTAAGGTTTGAAAGTTGCCGTGAATGGACAGATCAGGTTTCAGGTTCTTGGATCTACCATATCTGTTGTTCCTCATTCATTATAGAACAGTTCAGTTATTACTAACTGAATCTCCAGTGGGTATTGCTACTGATTATGTTGTGCACACTGGTTCCAAATTATTAGTTCCAATGTAATATCACTATACCCGTTTATCTCTTGCACAGATTGGCAATGGGAATAAGCTCTGCATTTGAAGAAGTTCAGTTCAGAAATTCCAATGTTTGCAAGCAAGTAGCTGGTGGACTAAGGGGGTTTCTGCTCCTATTTGAACGAAGTTTGGAGCCCATCATTGGAAAGGAATGAATCAACGCTGTACTTGAGCGACTGTGGGGTTGGATGCATCTTGGATGCAGAATGGGTAACTTTTTTGTTGCACTAAGGATTGAGCTTCATTTACTGTGTAGGCCTCTGAGTTTAATGCTGCAACATGAAGACTAGCCTACCCCAGGGATGCCCATTAATTGCTCCTCCAAGGAGAACATGGTTCCAAAAGGGGAAATGCCAATGGAGTGACATCATTCTGAAACTATGGTGGGTCACAGTTTTAACAACTAAAACAAAGTTTTAGCCTGTCTGAATTGAATTGAATTATTCATTTTCACTTATACTGCGAAAAACTTTGATTTGCATGCTCTCCAGTCATGTCACCCATACTTCAAGTAGTACAAAAATAAACACAAAAGTGCAGTGAACAGTTACAGAGAGAGTAAAAACACAAAATGCTGGAGAAGCTCAGCAGGTGAAACAAAAGTTAATGTATCTTTACCTTATGTAGCAAAGGTAAAGATACGTAACCGACATTTTGGGATTGAGCCCTTCATCAAAGTATGAGAAAATGCTGGCAGGCATCTGAACAAAAGAATTGGGGGATGGGGAAAGGGGGCTAGCAAAGACAGGAGATGATAGGTGGAGAAAGGAAGAGGGGACAGCAATAAGAGGGAGGAGGGACGGCTGGATGGGTGGAATAACTGGAAAGACAGAAAAGGGGAAGGGAAAAGAAAGGCGAAACTGGATTAGTGGAAAGCAGTAAAGTCAGTGTTAATGCCATCTGGCTGGAGAGTGCCCAGAAAAATAAGATGATATTCCTCCAGTTTCCAGGTGGTCTTGGTGGGATAGACATGTGAAAGTGGGAGTGTGACCCAGAATTGAAATGATTGGCTACTATGAGGTCGCTGTTGTTGCGGACAGAGCGGAGGTGCTAAGCGGTGATCTCCCAGTCTGTGACCAATCTCTCCGACATAGAGAATGAAGTAAATCGGTTCTCTGGATGTTCAAGTGAAGTGTTGTTTCACATGAAAGGCCTGTTTGGGGTTGCAGACTATGGTGAGGGAGGAGGTGTGAACGCAAGTGTTGCACCTCCTGTGGGCACAGAGGAACATGCTGGGGAGGGATGAGTGTCCGAGGGAATCAGAGAGGGAACAGTTACTGTGGAAGCTTGAGAGGGGAGAAGAAGGAGAAACGTGTCTGGTGGTGGAATTCTGTAGTAAGTGCCAGAAATTCCGGTGGATAATATGTTGGATGAGGAGGCTGATGGGGTGGTAGGTGAGGATGAGGGGGATTCTATGATTGTTACATTGGGAGCAGAGGGGGCCAGAGCAGATGAGCGGGAATTGGAGGAGGTGTAGATGAGGGCCAAGTTAATAGTAGTGGAGGGGAAGCCATGTTTATGGAAGAAGGCAGGAATTTTGAAAGATCAGGAGTGGAAAACCTCATCTTGGGAACAGATGTGGCAGAGACAGAGAAAGGGGTGGAATCCTTGCAAGGGCACTGGGTGTGAGGAAGTGTAGTCCAGGTAATTATGGGAGTTGGAGGGTTTGTAGTATATGTCAGTGGAAAGCTTGTCTTCCAAGCTGAAGACAGAGAGAGAGAGAGAGAGAGAGAGAGAGAGAGAGAAATAGAGTGCAAAGTTCATGATACAGTGGGGTTTGTGAGATCAAGAGATCATCTTTTTATGAACAAGAATTCATTCAAGAGTCTGATAACAGTGGAAACATCCTTGAATCTGGTAGTGCATATTTCTAACTCGCTTCTTCTGCCTGATAGGAGGGGAGAGAAGAGAGTGTGACCAGGGTATGGTAGGTCTTTCAGTGTGTTGGCTGCTTTCCCAA
Organism: Narcine bancroftii; assembly: GCF_036971445.1. Taxonomy (NCBI): domain Eukaryota; kingdom Metazoa; phylum Chordata; class Chondrichthyes; order Torpediniformes; family Narcinidae; genus Narcine; species Narcine bancroftii. Next base: position 38,593,504 of record NC_091476.1, on the reverse strand, counting down.
GGCAATAGGAAGTGCAGATAGAGTTGATGGAGGGGAGGTTTGCATATCGGCTGTGCTGCATTCAGTGCTCTTTCTGCATTTCTTGCGATCTTAGGGGCGGAATAGTTAGCATAGAGGTTACAGCGCCAGCAGTTGAGACTTGGGCTCGAATCCCATGCTATAAAGAGTTTGTATATTCTTGATTGGATCTTGAAGTGAATGCAAAGACCATTTACTCCAGTTTAAGTTGATTTACAGTAAGACAGTACTACAAAACTCTGTCCAATCTGAATGCCAGAGTTTTCTTTTGAAAATTGTATTTCAAAGTTTTTCCATACATGTAATCATAGCCAAATCCAAAATACAGTTGTCAAATATTAATATCAATTCCATTATACGTGATGGTATAAAACCCCAACCCCATTCTCTCCCAAAACAAACCCCAAGAAAAGAAAAAAAAAAGAAAAAAGCATAGAAAAAGAAAGATTTTTTTTAAAAATGAGTAAGAAAAACAAGAATAGAAACCTGGTTACCAGGGGACACCCCTTACCACACAGCTCTGACCATTTGTATCTTTTAATACTTTTAAGGATGTTAATGAGGTTCAAAGCTTAAGAAAAATACCTATGAATTAATTCCCACAATTTGTCAATACGCACACCACATTTTCAAACATGCATCATATTTATTTCTTAGATTATAAGTCATCTTGTCAAGTGGAATGCAGCTATGCTTTTCTGCATTCCATCACTCCAGGCCTAGGTGGGTGTCCGATTTCAATGTTACTGCTATACATTTTCTTGCTAGTCCCAAGGGAATCTTTACAAATTCTTTTTGATATATAGATATTTTCAATATTGCTCTTGTCTCTTCAATATTCCCTAATAAAATTAACAGTGGATTTTGTGGGAATTTAATCCCTGCAACCTATTCTACAAACAATTCCAAATTTAACCAAAAAAATCTCATTTTAGGTAGAACCAAGTAGAATGTTAAAAAGTACCCATCTCCTGGCCGCATCTAAAACACTGGTCTGTTTCATTTGATTGCAATCTATTTAACTTCTATGGTGTGAGATATCAATTGATGTAAAAAGATTATATTGAACTAATCTGTATCTTACATTTATAGTGTTTGTCATAGTATCTTGGCATAACTCTGGCCAATTTTCTTCATAAATGTTAATATTTAAATCTGTCTCCCATCACTATCTAGACCTATTAATCCCCAGTTTGGGATTCCCCTTCAGTAATAGAGAGTGCATAGCTGAAATAAATGTTTTTGTATTTCTACTACATATCAGCATTTCCACATCACCACATTTCGGTATTAATATTATTGGACCCAGTTTATTTCTTAAATAAGCCCTTAATTCATAATAGCAAAAAAATGCACTATTTTGTATATTTATTTTTTAATTGTTCAAATGACATTAAATTTCTTCCTTCGTAACAATCTTTTATATATCTAATTCCTTTCTGTGACCAAATGTTCAAAAGTTGATTATCCATTGAAAAGGGAATAAATCATTTCTATATCAAAGGAATTTTAGGCAGGACAGCCCCTTTCATTCCAATTTCATTGTTTACCTTATTACAAATATTAATTAAATGTTTTAAAGGTGATTCCCTCTCTCCTATTTTATCTTTTCAGCCAGAGATTTTCAGTTGTGATCCACAACCCTACTATTTCAGGAGGTTCCTTTTCAATCTGTTCATTCATAATGTGTGGACGTTCCTGACATTTATTGTTACTGACATTCCTAATTGGAGTACAGGTTTAAATTCACACAATAGATATGGTTTACATCGAGATCAGTCTGGGTAAGGATTGCAGATTTCTTTCCATGAAGGACATTAGTGAACCAATTGCTTCATTAGAGCCACACATCATGGAGCAGGCACTTTGGCCTAACTCATTGAAAGTGTGTACTTTGGTTAAGTCACATTTGCCTGATTTAGTCCATATCCTTCGAATAAAAGCACACCGAAATGCTAGAGGAATTCAGCTGATCTCCCAGCATCCATAGGAGGTAAAGATGTATTACCAACATTTCTTGAGGAAAGGGCTCAGGCCCAAAACGTCGGTAATGTATCTTTCCCCCACTATGGATGCTGAGAGAACCGGCTGAGCTTTTCCAGCATTTCTGTGTATATTTACTACTATCACACTGAATACAGACTTTGTGTGTCACTTCATATCCTTCTAAACCTTTTCAGTCTAAATACATCTGTCTAAATATCCTTTGAATGTTGAAATTAAACCCCTTCTATAGATTCAAGGATATTTCTAAATTCAAGCATTTTCTAAATTCTGGATTTATTTAATAACTAATGTTCAAAATTTTCTAGTTATCGTGGTGGGATTTGAACTACTGTACCTTGTCTGAATGTGGTAATCCATCAATTTAACCAATGTTAGCTAGCAGTGCTTCAGCCTTTCAGCTCCAAGGACAATCCTGCCCCTGAGGGCTTTCTGTGTGCCGTTAGCATGTTCTCCCTGTTACCACACGAGTTTCCACCTGGTGTTTCAATCTCCTCTACATCCCCAACGATGTGTTGATGTGTTGATAGTTAATTTGTGATGTGTAAGAGCCAAAGAATCCAATGGTAACTAATGAGCTTGTGGGGGGAATAACTTGCACAGCTGCAAAGGTATGGGTAAGGTAGACAGCTAGCACCTTTTTTTTTCCCCTAGGGCAGGGGTAGCAAACACCAGAAGATCTGTACAAGGGGTAAGTTTTTTTACATAGAGAGTTGTGGGTGCCTGGGATGCATGGCCAGGGGTAGTGTTGGAGGCTGGAATACTAGGGGAATCTAAGAGACTCTTAGACATGCATGTGGATAAAAGGAAAATTGAGGTTTATGAGGTAGGGAGGGTTTGAGGGTTTTTTTTAATATTTGGGCCAGCACAACATCGTGAGTTGAAGGGCCTGTAGTGTGCTGAAAAGTGCTATGCTCTATGAAATAAGTGAAAGAATACGAAGAACTGAGGAAATAGTTCTGCTGATGGGCCAAATGGTCTTTCTGTGTCATATTAAACAAGTCAGTCAGTGTGGCCTATATGTAACCCTGGAGCCAGTGCAGTGGTTAGCTCGTATGAGCTTCCTCAATACAGGAACAATGGACAATAAATGTTCACTCACATCAACATCCACATCTTGTGAATAAAAAAAATAACTTGGCAATGGTTAATATACAACAATAAGTGCTCTGTATGATAGTATAAAGACCTCATTATAAATGTGATGTGAAAATTGTAATGTAGCAACTTTAATTTGCCAAAGAGTACAATAATTTCATGGCCACCTGGATTGCATTTATCAACCTGTACAGTTTATTGTAGAACAAGAAACTGCAGGGTTTTGAAAAAAAAGACAGGCTCTGTCATCATCATTAGGCTATTAGAATCTAACCTTCCATTTGCAAACAGGTTTTCATTTATTTTTGAATTTAATTTATTTTCAGGGAGTCACAGAGCCAAAGCTAATGAAGGAATGAACAGTTCAGTCAGAGGAGTGCTTTTGGTGGGTTCTGACTGATACCTTCACAGTAGGTAGAAGATTTTTTTTCCCCAGTGACATACGCCATGCACCATGAAGGTCGTGCAGAAGTGCAACAAGGCACTCTGAGCTGCATCAACGTTTCTCAAGCTGACAGAGTAGAGCTACTGTGAAACACAAAAGTCTGCAGATTGTAGTAAAAACAAACAGAAATGCTGGAGGAACTCAGCAGGTCGCGCAGCGTCCTTAGGAGGTAAAGATATATTACCGATGTTTCAGGCCTGAGTCGTCCTTCAACAAATATATCAAAAACAGGAAGGTGTCAGAATAAACAATAAAGCCACTGTCTTGCAGTTCTCTGGAAGTTGGCTTATGTCTCAACTGGGTTGAGTCTCACATCTGGTGCTGTCACTGTGGAGTTGGCATTTCCTGCTTATCGGGACGAGTATGAGATGAGAGTTTTTTTGCATAAATGTGAGAACAATGATAAGTGATGAGTTTATTGTCATATACATCATACAATGTACATACAAGATTCTTAATTGATGAAGAAAACAGGTACTTGTAAAAAAAAAGTAGAATGTTAAACTTAATTGAATGATGGGGCAATAAATACAGAAGATAGATAATTAATATTCATGGTAACCTGAGTGTAAAAAAGAAGTCCCTTGCAATAGCGCACAGTCCTCTTGTGATGTCAGGCCAGTCCATGCTTTAGTTAACAAGGAGAGCTTCAAGAGCCTGATATTTGTTGGAAAGAAACTGTTCTTAATTCTGGAGGTTCTGGTTTTCAGGCTTCTGTACTGACACTGTGCAGATACATGTCTTGCTTGCTACATCTGTACAGGTACATAAAACAAACCAGCATGCAATAAGTACAGTAAAAAGTAAATGACCACACAAAAGAAATACAAAAAAAAGTATTGATAAATGTTCACAGTTACAGTTAGTGAATAATAAATGTGAAGTTTTAACAGTGTAGATAAATCTTGGATGGTCCTGCAATGAGGTGGTAGTTGGGGTAGTCAGTTCCGTGACTCCATGGTATAATGGTTTGATGGAAAATTCTTCCTATCCAAAAAGGAAGATGAATTGCTGGAAGTTGGATGCTTCAAATGGATATCCTACCCATCAGGTTCATCTTTTATACATACCCTGTAGTTTGGATCAGAGTACATTGGCAAGGGCAGCAGCCTTTGTTCAATCTTAGAGATTTGAATCAGGCGCTGTCTGTCAGAAGTTTGTACATTCTCCCTGTGTCTGCATGGGTTTCCTCCGTGTGCTCCAGTTTCTTCCCTGCCTTAAATGTATGGGAGTTGTAGGTTAATTAGTGTATTTGGGTGGCATGGACCCATCCCAGAAGGGCCTGTTACTGTGCTATATGCCTAAATGTAACATATAAATGTAGAAGATATTAGTAGTAACCACTTAAATCTGCATAATGTAACCTCAAGATTTCCCACAATGCTAGGACTTCCAGCATTTTGACCCAATCGAGAAAGCAACAATGGTACATTTCCAAGGCAGGATAATGTGCACTCTGAGAGGGAATCTGAGGATAATGGTATCTTATGGTCTGAAATGTTGCAGGTCAGTCATCTGAAATGGCTATTGTAATAAATTCCAGCAAAATGGTACAGCATCTCCTCAATCTCACACATTGTAACCATGATGCATGAGTGGTTGTTGGTGATAATGAATTTTTACTGAAACAAACAGCTTTGGTGTAGATTTGGACGGAGACATGGATGTGAAGGGTTTAGAGTAGACCTTTTCACACCGCCATGAAAAAAGTGGGTAAACCGGGTAATTTAATCAGTTACCTACCCAGGAGTTGCATGGTGTGTAAAGCTCGGACTGAGCAGGGCCGGTCAAAATCGACCAGATTCCAAGACCTGGCTGGAGGGTACTTTCAGGCCCCCATTGAGTTCACCTGCCAATCAACTTCTGGCAGTGTAAATCAACAAATGGCTTACCGGGAAGGCTTCGTGATGTTAGCGCCTGTGTGCGTGCATCAGATAAAACCCCTGACTAATAAGCCTCTGTTATGAAACGGAGCAATGAAATCAAACTGCAAGCAATTCCTTTATTTTCTTGAAGAATCCCATTTTCCATTGTGGCCGTCCAATCCATGGTATATTCTTTGCATGTTAAACATTTAACTCGCCTGATATTTTAATTCCATCATTACCCTTCACAACCTCTCCCCCTCCCCCTCTCCTCTTTCCCTTCACTTATGTTTTTCGGAAGAAGAGCAGTTTGGTCAATGTTGCTTTTAATCGTAGCTTGCTATGATATCTCGGAGATTCGGCCTCCAACCAGAAGAAGCATCCGAACCTGTTATCTCACTGAAAACAAATTCACATCACAATTCACCTACCATGTCAGATAAAGTGACGGAAGCTCAGAGCATGCCAATCACCAAGGTGTCTTTGTTCTTTATCGGGAATCTAGAACTAATGGAAAAGGAAAGCATACAGGCAAAACGGGGAGAACGTGGAAGAAATCGTACCAAAATCAAACTGTTTCCCCTACCGAATGGCAAATAACCATTGCAGTCAAGTCTGCTGTCAGATATCAAGTCAGGACCTCCGAGCGCAGACCTACCCACTCAGGGGAAGTACACACACACGCAGCCGAGATGTCCCAGTCCAGAGAGTAAGTTAATCCTTTTATTGCAGTGGTCATTAACAACATGAAGTCTGCAGTGTAGCAGTGAGAACACTTGTCCCTTCGCTAAACTCGCAGCCATTCACAGCCCGGGACTGTAAACTGTGATCTGAGAAATTAGACATTGTTATTCACTTATGCATCGTTCAAATATGAGACAGAACGAGCAGGATATTGGTTAATGGCCAGAGGCTGAGAACCAGGTTGCATTGCGCAAACATTACATTTCTGCTTTAGGATAAGAAACCTAACAACAGATCTCATAAGGTGACTGGACTGTGGACTCTTGTCCTTGTCATTGAGGATCTGCTGACAGCAGAGGTATGTTATTGCAGCAGACTCGGGGGATTCCCTGTGGGACTTCATGTGAGTGTGTAACGCGTCACTCGTGACGTCATTGCTGGGGGCGGGACCCATCCCCCCTTAAAATGCCGATTTTTGCAGATAAATAAGGCTGCAATGTAAAAGGCCCGGGAGGTACAGCCTTCCCTGGAACTTTACCTGGAACCTAGGAGGGTCTCCTAGATTTGATGGTGTGAAAAGATCTACTGATATGGACCAAATGCAGGTAAATGGGACTAGCCCAGAATGCCCACTCATCTGACATGAATGATTTGGGCTGAAGGACATTGACTTCAATACTTTATGTGCTAAGCTCTGTTAATGACTGTTGTTGGAGCTGAATTCATCGAGACAATCAAAAAGTTTTGCATTATAATTGCAGGTATCTTTGGATCAACAGCATTTATATGGAGAGTCATACAAAGTAGAACAGGCCTTTTGACTCAACTTACCCACGCTAACCAAGTTTACATTCAGGAGTAATCCCCTACCCCAGCATTTGGTCCAGATCCTTTGAAGACATTCCTATCCATTTTATTGTCCAAATGCCTTTTGAAGACTGGTACAATTATATTTAATTGTGACAACTGTTGGCAATGATTGGTAGTGGTAGACTTCTTTAGCACAAAACACGGTCAGTACCTAACATTTACAGTACGTGCTGTAACCGTTGCTTTCCACGCAGCTTGCATTGAATGTTGCTTAGCCCGATTGCATGCCAGCATTTCCACGCTGGCATTTAAGAATTACAAATAGAACTGAGCACCACACAGTCACATTAGCATTCATCTCAACCATGGTTAAAGTTCACTGAACAGCTGAAGATTGTTAGTCCTGGAACAATGACCTGAGGAACTTCAACAGTGAAATCCCCTAACTGAGATAATTAGTCTCCAAACACCACAATCATCTACATTGTGCTAATTATGACTCAAACTGATAGAAACTACCCCACAGTGCATCTCAATACTAGTTTTTTTGCTGAAACTTACACTGAACTTCTGTTAATCTGACCAAATCATTCATCTCAGTTCTGTCAACTGCACCTGAGTTGTCTACACCATTTCCTTTATTGAGGCAAAGCACTCAGACTTCAAGTCGCTTGTGGTCAGTATGCTATCTTGAGACTTTTTATGGAGATAGAAAAGAGTTTTTGATGCTTGGAAATTTTTCTTTCTCTCACGGTTGCAGCCAGTTGAGAGATACTGCTCACTGGCTCCAGGAATACTTTTATATTGGTAATATAATAACAGTAAGCTTTGGTGTTTTATTATCCAGAAATGTTCCAGTTTCTTTGAAAGTCTTAACCTGAGGAAATAATCCATCCGAGAATAGTCGACTTTGTTGCACACAGAAGAGAGAATTTTCATTTTGCTTTCATATTTCGCTCTGACGTGGGAGGAAGCCATTCGGCCTTTTGAGTGTCAGGCAGATCTCAAAGTGATCTCTTCTCTTTTGACCTCCATCGGTCGTGATCGACCATATGTTTGGCACCTCTGGTAGTCACTGGTTTGTTTAGCAGCGTTGATCACATTAATCCTATACCCCCAATTATTTCCGTGTAACCTATCCATCTCACGTGCCCACCAATTCTATCTCAATTCAATTGCAACCCATCTACACAAATAATAACACATGTTTGACTTATGAACTTGATTTGCTTGTTGTGTTAAAATGCTGGAACCCAGTGTGACCATTTTCATGATTAATTTTAGCCTTTTGATTTTCTGCGTCTTTTTAAATTCAAAATGGTGCTGGAGTGTGGTGACTTTTTGCGATGCCTGGATCACATGCAAAACTGTGTTTTTCACTTTACCTCGGTGTACGTGACAATAAGCAAACAAAGGTACAGTAGCCAGTAAACCTGCAAACCCAGGCTTCTTTTCCAATGTGGGAGAAAAGCAGAGGTCAGGTTGAAGACCACCCCGGTCAAAGAGGGAAGACGCAAACTCCAGACTTAGCACTGGGTCACTGGAGCTGCGCTACCTACTGCACCATGGGACTACCCTTGACCAAGCTGAAGGCTATTATTTGGGCTTTATGGCTATCAATTTGTGCACAATAAGATCCCACAGGTGGGAAAGAGAAAGTAGAGAGACTTGGTGCATATGTGAGGATCTGGCAGATGGAATATAATGTAGGAAGATGTGAATCTATTCACTTTTTTTGGGGGGGAAAAAAAGGTAGGAATACAGAGTGAGAGATTGAAAGCTGTTGAAAGGGATTTCTTGAACATAAATTACTGAAAGTCAAACTGCGGTCAGCAAGCAATTAGGAAGGCAAATTGTATGTTGATTTTGGGAACTCACTGCCAGAGGAATTGGTGGAATCAGACATAATTATTATGTTTAAGAAGCATTTAGATGGACACCTCAGTAGGCAAGAGAAATGCTGATGCTGGAATCTTGAATGAATAACTGGAGGAACTCAGTGAGTTAGGCAACATCCACGGAGAGACAAAGGACCCTGACCTGAAACATTGACGGATCGTTTCCGCCCGTGGATGCTGCCTGACCCGGTGTGTCCCTTCAGCTTCTCATTGTACACTTCAGTAGACAAGACAGAGAAAATTCACTGAGTGCAGAGCGGCAAACAGGTCGAGCTGAAGGGCGCGTTTCAGGTGAAAGTGCACTTGAGCTCACATAGGCTGTGGGTAGGCCTGGTGTATCTGTCTCTGAGCTCAGTTCAATCATGATCTTCCCCCTGGCTAAATGCTAAACCCAGGGGGATGTGACAGACATCAGATCCACTGGCTACCTGATCACCAGAGCCTTCTGGACTGCTGCAATCCATCAAGTCGATAAGCCTACACAGAACATGCAGACTTGCACACTGCAGCCGGATCATGTTGTCTTGCTCCTCAGACTAATTTGTTTCTCCTTTGTCTCATTTCTGACAAAGGGTCCCTTTGTCCAATTTATTTATTTATTTTCAAAAATTAATTTATACCAATTCTTGCACTTGTAACGCTGCGGCAAAACCATTAAATTCAATATATATTCCATGACAATAAATTCTGATTCTAAATTCGCACCCAAAGCATAAAACAGTTTCTGTTTCCACAGAAGTCGTCTGGCCTGTTGAGTGTTTCCAGCATTATCAGTTTTTGTGATGACCCAACATTTTTTTGTTGCTTTACTCAAAACTAAATCCTAAAATTAAAAAAAAAACAGAAAATGCTGGAAATCCTTAGCATGTCAGTGGGTAGAAAAAGAGAGTTAACGTTTCAGATTCTCTTCCCACAGGTTCAGCCTGACCTGCTGAGCATTTCTATTATTTTCTGTTTTTATTTTAAAGCTTAGTTTCAAGTAACATAAAAGTTTGTCCTTAACATCACTGGTGATATCAGCATTTGTTGTCCATCCCTTATTGGTAGGCATGTGGAGCCAGCTGCCAGAGGACAGGGCAGATACACTGAATGTTTAAAAGACACTTGGACAGGCCCATGAATAGGAAAGGTTTTCAGGGATAAGGTCAGAAATGCTGGACTCAGCAGGTCTCGCAGCATACATTGGAGGTAAAGATAGATAACTTAGACCTTGAGGAAGGGGTCAGGCCCGAAATGTCTTTACCCCTAATGGACGTTGCGAGACCAGCTGAGTTCCTCCAGCATTTCTGTGCTTTTACTAAAGTAACACCTCTGCAGTCTTTTTTGTTTCACTTCCAAGGATAAGGGCCCAGCCCAGGTGGTTAGGGCTTGATGGACAAAGACAAGTTTCAGTTTATTGTCATCTGACAAGTACATATGCAACCAGATGATGCAGCATTTCTCCGGACTACGGTGCATCCACATTTTCTTTGGCTTGGCTTCGCGGACGAAGATTTATGGAGGGGGTAAAAAGTCCACGTCAGCTGCAGGCTCGTTTGTGGCTGACAAGTCCGATGTGGGACAGGCAGACACGATTGCAGTGGTTGCAAGGGAAAATTGGTTGGTTGGGGTTGGGTGTTGGGTTTTTCCTCCTTTGCCTTTTGTCAGTGAGGTGGGCTCTGCGGTCTTCTTCAAAGAAGGTTGCTGCCCGCCAAACTGTGAGGCGCCAAGATGCACGGTTTGAGGCGTTATCAGCCCACTGGCGGTGGTCAATGTGGCAGGCACCAAGAGATTTCGTTAGGCAGTCCTTGTACCTTTTCTTTGGTGCACCTCTGTCACGGTGGCCAGTGGAGAGCTCGCCATATAACACGATCTTGGGAAGGCGATGGTCCTCCATTCTGGAGACGTGACCCATCCAGCACAGCTGGATCTTCAGCAGCGTGGACTCGATGCTGTCGACCTCTGCCATCTCGAGTACTTCGACGTTAGGGGTGTAAGCGCTCCAATGGATGTTGAGGATGGAGCGGAGACAACGCTGGTGGAAGCGTTCTAGGAGCCGTAGGTGGTGCCGGTAGAGGACCCATGATTCGGAGCCGAACAGGAGTGTGGGTATGACAACGGCTCTGTATACGCTTATCTTTGTGAGGTTTTTCAGTTGGTTGTTTTTCCAGACTCTTTTGTGTAGTCTTCCAAAGGCGCTATTTGCCTTGGCGAGTCTGTTGTCTATCTCGTTGTCGATCCTTGAATCTGATGAAATGGTGCAGCCGAGATAGGTAAACTGGTTGACCGTTTTGAGTTTTGTGTGCCCGATGGAGATGTGGGGGGGCTGGTAGTCATGGTGGGGAGCTGGCTGATGGAGGACCTCAGTTTTCTTCAGGCTGACTTCCAGGCCAAACATTTTGGCAGTTCCGCAAAGCAGGACGTCAAGCGCTGAAGAGCTGGCTCTGAATGGGCAACCAAAGCAGCATCATCTGCAAAGAGTAGTTCACGGAAAAGTTTCTCTTGTGTCTTGGTGTGAGCTTGCAGGCGCCTCAGATTGAAGAGACTGCCATCCGTGCGGTACCGGATGTAAACAGCGTCTTCATTGTTGGGGTCTTTCATGGCTTGGTTCAGCATCATGCTGAAGAAGATTGAAAAGAGGGTTGGTGCGAGAACACAGCCTTGCTTCACGCCATTGTTAATGGAGAAGGGTTCAGAGAGCTCATTGCTGTATCTGACCCGACCTTGTTGGTTTTCGTGCAGTTGGATAATCATGTTGAGGAACTTTGGGGGACATCCGATGCGCTCTAGTATTTGCCAAAGCCCTTTCCTGCTCACGGTATCGAAGGCTTTGGTGAGGTCAACAAAGGTGATGTAGAGTCCTTTGTTTTGTTCTCTGCACTTTTCTTGGAGCTGTCTGAGGGCAAAGACCATGTCAGTGGTTCCTCTGTTTGCGTGAAAGCCGCACTGTGATTCTGGGAGAATATTCTCGGCGACACTAGGTATTATTCTATTTAGTAGAATCCTAGCAAAGATTTTGCCTGCAATGGAGAGCAACGTGATTCCCCTGTAGTTTGAGCAGTCTGATTTCTCGCCTTTGTTTTTGTACAGGGTGATGATGGTGGCATCACGAAGATCCTGAGGCAGTTTACCTTGGTCCCAACAAAGCTTGAAAAACTCATGCAGTTTGGCATGCAGAGTTTTGCTGCCAGCCTTCCAGACTTCTGGGGGGATTCCATCCATACCTGCTGCTTTGCCACTTTTCAGTTGTTCGATTGCCTTATATGTCTCATCCAGGGTGGGAACCTCATCCAGCTCTAGCCTTAGGGGCTGTTGAGGGAGCTGGAGCAGGGCGGAATCTTGGACTGGCGGTTGGCACTGAAAAGAGATTGGAAGTGTTCTGACCATCGGTTGAGGATGGAGATCTTGTCGCTGAGGAGGACTTTGCCGTCTGAGCTGCGCAGCGGGCTTTGGACTTGGGGTGAGGGGCCGTACACAGCCTTTAGAGCCTCATAGAAACCCCTGAAGTCGCCAATGTCCCCGCTGAGCTATGTTCGTTTGGCGAGGCTAGTCCACCACTCATTTTGGATCTCCCGGAGTTTGCGCTGAAGATGGCTGCATGCGCGACGGAAGGCTTGTTTCTTCTCTGGACAGGACGGCTTTGTAAGGTGAGCCTGGTGGGCAGCTCGCTTCTTTGCCAGCAGCTCCTGGATTTCCTGGCTGTTTTCGTCAAACCAGTCCTTGTTTTTCCTGGAGGAGAAGCCCAGTACCTCTTCAGTGGATTGCAGTATGGTAGTCTTCAACTGATCCCAGAGGGTTTCAGGGGACGGGTCCGTGAGGCGGGTTGCAACGTCGAGCTTTGCTTTGAGGTTTGCCTGGAAGTTTCCTCTCGCTTCGTCTGACTGCAGGTTTCCAACATTGAACCTCTTTCTGGGGGCTTTATTGTTCCTGGGCTTCGGCTTGAAGTGAAGGTTGAGCTTGCAGCGAACCAGCCGGTGGTCAGTGTGGCATTCCGTGCTAGGCATGACCCTGGTGTGGAGCACATCTTGTTTGTCACTTTCTCGCACCAGGATGTAGTCCAGGAGGTGCCAGTGTTTGGATCGGGGATGCATCCAGGTGGTCTTAAGGCTGTCCCTCTGCTGAAAAAGGGTGTTTGTAATGACAAGTCGCTGTTCTGCGCAGAGCTCCAACAGGAGGCGCCCATTGTCGTTGCACTTGCCGACGCCATGCTTGCCCAGGATTCCTGGCCAGGTTTCTGAGTCTTTGCCGACACGAGCGTTGAAGTCGCCCAGGATGACAACCTTGTCGGCTGTAGGGGTACGTTGGATGAGGTTGCGCAGGTCGGTGTAGAACTTGTTCTTTTCTGCTGGTTCCGCCTGGAGGGTTGGAGCATAGACACTGATGAGGGTGATGTGACGCTTGTTTTGAAGTGGGAGTCGCATGGACATGATTCGGTCCGAGAGGCCTGTCGGAAGGTTTTCGAGTTTGGAGGCAATGAAGCTCTTGACCATGAAGCCTACACCAGATAGGCGTCGTTCATCCGAAGGCTTGCCAGACCAGTAGAGTGTGTAGCCCGCGCCGCGTTCTTGGAGGCTGCCTACATCTGCCAGGCGGACTTCACTGAGAGCGGCTATGTTGATGTCAAGTCTGAGGAGTTCATGTGCAATGAGGGCAGACCGACGTTCAGGTCGGTGGCTGTCAGCCTTGTCTAGCATGGTTCTGATGTTCCAGCATGCTAGCTTGAGTTTGTGAGCATCTTTTGAGGGGGAGGACGTGGAGGGGGAGGACGTGGAGGGGGAGGACGTGGAGGGGGAGGACGTGGAGGGGGAGGACGTGGAGGGGGAGGACGTGGAGGGGGAGGACGTGGAGGGGGAGGACGTGGAGGGGGAGGACGTGGAGGGGGAGGACGTGGAGGGGGAGGACGTGGAGGGGGAGGACGTGGAGGGGGAGGACGTGGAGGGGGAGGACGTGGAGGGGGAGGACGTGGAGGGGGAGGACGTGGAGGGGGAGGACGTGGAGGGGGAGGACGTGGAGGGGGAGGACGTGGAGGGGGAGGACGTGGAGGGGGAGGACGTGGAGGGGGAGGACGTGGAGGGGGAGGACGTGGAGGGGGAGGACGTGGAGGGGGAGGACGTGGAGGGGGAGGACGTGGAGGGGGAGGACGTGGAGGGGGAGGACGTGGAGGGGGAGGACGTGGAGGGGGAGGACGTGGAGGGGGAGGACGTGGAGGGGGAGGACGTGGAGGGGGAGGACGTGGAGGGGGAGGACGTGGAGGGGGAGGACGTGGAGGGGGAGGACGTGGAGGGGGAGGACGTGGAGGGGGAGGACGTGGAGGGGGAGGACGTGGAGGGGGAGGACGTGGAGGGGGAGGACGTGGAGGGGGAGGACGTGGAGGGGGAGGACGTGGAGGGGGAGGACGTGGAGGGGGAGGACGTGGAGGGGGAGGACGTGGAGGGGGAGGACGTGGAGGGGGAGGACGTGGAGGGGGAGGACGTGGAGGGGGAGGACGTGGAGGGGGAGGACGTGGAGGGGGAGGACGTGGAGGGGGAGGACGTGGAGGGGGAGGACGTGGAGGGGGAGGACGTGGAGGGGGAGGACGTGGAGGGGGAGGACGTGGAGGGGGAGGACGTGGAGGGGGAGGACGTGGAGGGGGAGGACGTGGAGGGGGAGGACGTGGACCTGTCCTCGGGCCTGCGCAAAGGAGCTTTTAGGTGGAGTGCAGTGCGCGCAGTACTGGCCCCACCCTTTACACCCATGATTCGTGTGCCGTGGCCAAGCAAGCTGGGACGTGGCAGCGAGGTCCTTGGGTCGTAGGTTTTATATCGGAGTGGCTTTCTCCTATGCAGGTTTCTTACCCGGGCTGGAAGGGCCTGCCTCCCCTCCTAGGTCGGTCCATACTGCCCGGACCGGGGCCGAGGCCGCCGCAGTTCACCCTGTGCCTGGATTGGGGCCGCCGCCTCCCACTCTCTGCCCGGATCGGGGCCTTCGCCTGCCCCACTCGACCGAGGCCGGGGCCGCCGTCTCCCCCTTGCTCCTGCCCGGATCGGGGCCGCCGCCGTCTACCCTTCGCCCGGACCGGGGCCGGGGCCGCTGCTGCTCTCCCTGTGCCTGGACTGGGGCCGCCGCCTCCAACTCTCTGCCCGTATCGGGGCCTCCGCCTGCCTCACACGACCGAGGCTGGGGCCGCCGTCTCCCCCTTGCTCCTGCCCGTATCGGGGCCGCCGCCGTCTACCCTTCGCCCGGACCGGGGCCGGGGCCGCTGCTGCTCTCCCTGTGCCTGGACTGTGCATCCACATACACACAAAATAAGTAACACAGAATAGGCACATCAGATATAACTAACTATTTGTAAATATTTTGGATTGATTTACTCAGTTACAAGTTAGGTTGAAGAGCTTGTTGTAAAACCCTGTGATTTTACTTGCTCCTGAACAAAGGCAGCAGCTGCATCACTGGAGATGGGATCATGTGATGACCCCTGAAAGACATTTTTAAACCAGATGGGTGTTCACGATTGTTAATTTCATGATCATTGTTGCAAAGATGAGTGTTTTTTTTCCAAAATTCCAGATTAATTTAATTACCCCAATTTAAATTGCCTAGCTGTCATGGTGGGGTTTTAATTCGTGTCCATGGGCCAGTGGTCCAGAACTGCTAGTTCAGTGACATAACGACTATGCGTAAGACATGGGCATAAGAGTGTACTGATCAGCTGGGATACAGAACAAACATTTTGTTGTCTCGCTGACTAAAACCAACTGTTCCCATCACTTAGTTCGCTGAATACAGAGGTGGAATTTATCTATTGATAATTGATAACTTGCTAATCAGTTTATTGTGAAATTCTATGTACATATCCTCCAAAATTCTTACTTGCTGCAGCCAAACAGATACTTAACGAAAAAAAAAACTTGAAGGGCTCAGGCCCAAAATGTCAATATCTTTACCTCCATGGTTGCTGCAGCAGTTCTATGTTTTTACTGCAGTCACAGTGTGCAGACTTTTGTGTTTCACTCCTTTCAAAAACACATCTGCAGTAGTATACATTAAATCATATTGAAAAGAGATAAAGGATGGACAGATAATAAATATTCAGTTATCATAGAGCAAGGAACATAGCAACATTACATGCAGACTGTCAGGCAGTCCTTTTGAGGTGTTGGAACAGTCCATGATTAGTGTAACAAGGGAGAGGTTGAAGAGGCTCATAGAGGTGCTGGTCTTTAGGCTTCTGCCCAGAGGTAGCAGTGAGAAGAGGTTGTGACCTTTATGATGTTGGCTGCCTTCTTGAGGTAGCACCTCATGTGATGCGCAGCTTGAAATTTCCAATTTCAGGTAATGTCCCCTCTCTCCCCTGTTCTTTCCCTTAATCCCCCTCCTAGCCTTCTCAAATTTTTCCCCCTTTCCCCAATACCCCCATTTGTTCATCTCCCTTCTCCTTCTGGTTCTACCCTATTCTCCCCACATTTGACCAACAGGACCCCCTTCTGCTTTGGTTTCATTTCGCCTCGTTTGTTCTTCACCTCTCCCCTTATAGCTTCCATAATATCTCCATTATTTTCTGTGCTAACTAAATTCCAGCCTTTTTTTTTACTTCATCGGCCATCTCCAGTTTCACCCTGAATGATCTGTCCCCACCTGATTCCCTTTTAATCTCTCTTGCCTCTTTCTCCCTTTGTCTGCCACCTGCCAATCAAATGCCTCTGTCTCCCACCCCACCCCCTTCACCCTCCCAATCTGTTCATCATCCTTCAACACATCCTGGTTAATCAGTCCCCCACTGGCTCTGTCAACCCCTTCCCCCACCCCTCCCCCTGCCATTCTGCTAGCTATCACCCCTATGTATTGTCAGTCTTGATGAAGATTTCCAACCCAAAACCAATTATTTTTTTCACCTAGATACTGTTTGGAGTGTTGAGTTCCTCCAGTATATGCAAATTCTTGTGTCTACCGGTTATAGTTCTTGACCTGTCGATCCAATTTCTGTTGGTAGGTCAGAAATGAGAACTTTGTATGTTGATGTGATTGTGTACCCAAGAAAGAATGGCAAAATGAGGCCTACATTTGGATGAATTGTATCAGAAACCCCTGGTCAAATCTCCTGTAGAGCTAGAACTTCACAGGAAATTGCACAAACACTTCAAAGAGTTTTTGGGAACAAGGGACGATATAGAGACCTGTTGTTCAAGTAGAACGTAGAACCACCGAACATTACAGCACAGAATAATGGCCCTTTGGCCCTTCTAGTCTGTGCCAAGGTATTATTCTGCCTAGTCCCATTGACCTGGACCCAATCCATTTCTCTCTATATGCCTCTCATCCATGTATCTGTCCAAAGTTTTCTTAAATGTTAAAACTGAGCCCGCATTCACTTCACTTGGCAGCTCATTCCACACTCCCACCACTCAGTGTGAAGAAATACCCACACCCCAAAGTTACCCATAAACTTCTCCCCATTCACCGTTAACCCACATCCTCTGGTTTGTATCTTGCCTAACCTCAGTGGAAAAAGCCTTCTTGCATCTATCTATACCCATCATAATTTTGTAAACCTCTATCAAATCTCCCCTCATTCTTCTATGTTCCAAGGAATAAATTCCTAACCTGTGTACCCTTTCCCAGCAACATCCTAGTAAATTTTGTCTGCACTCTTTCAATCTTACTGATATCTTTCCAGTAGTTAGTTGACTAAAACTGCACATTTTACACAAACAAGGTCACTGCAGCAGAATTTTTCATGACCTGAGATTTATGGAGTGTGGGATCATATTGTGTGTTGAAATAAAATTGATAACAACCAGTACTCTGCATGCTCTCGATGTATTTTTACTTGATGTAGGAGGCATTTCCTCTGTGTGTAGCGCAGGCAGCAACGACTTAAACATGACTGATTTAGGGTTGTTGTACTTCTTCATAAATGGGTTTTAAAAGTGACCATAAATTTCATTAAAGGGCCACATTGCAATTTATACATCGCCTCTCTCAGTTACTTTCGACATATCATTGTCAGATTTGTTTGGAATGTGTCATTGAATGTGGCAAGTTATCTGTTTAGCTTCATGTAGTGTTCATTAATCTTTGCCAGGATTCTGTTAGGGATTCATGTGTACAGTTTCTGTTTCTCAAAAGGTCATGAGTTCTTCAGCTGTGTTTAAATATGTTTTATTTATGGGATATGTTGTGAAGAGCAACATGATGACATTGAATGCTCAACGCCAGATTACATGTTGCCACATGGATCTGGCTGGAACTTTGGAGGAACTCAGCATCCATGGAAAGCAAGGTTTGGGGCCGCAACCCTTCATCAGGGATGCCAAATTGTGAACATTTGCCTGAATTAGGAGTGAGGGTGAAGAAGAAGGAACAGAGGACTGAGGAAGGTTTCTTCTATTGGCGAAGGAAGGGATGGGGAACTGGAGGAAGGAAGGCGTGGATGGTGAGCAGGGAATGAAAAGGAAAGGAGACCGAGGGGTGGGGGGAAAGTGAGGGGGGAGATGGGGGAAGGGGGTTACTGAAAATTGGTGAAGTTGATATTGATGCCATCTGGATGGAGAGTGCTGAGATAAGGTGCCGTTCCTTGTACCGTATTCAGCACTTGAACTCCTTGACAGTGGAGAAACCAAATGCAGATTGAGTGTTGGCTTTGCAGAGC
Source organism: Narcine bancroftii (assembly GCF_036971445.1). Taxonomy (NCBI): domain Eukaryota; kingdom Metazoa; phylum Chordata; class Chondrichthyes; order Torpediniformes; family Narcinidae; genus Narcine; species Narcine bancroftii. Next base: position 38,575,072 of record NC_091476.1, on the reverse strand, counting down.
ACCAGTAGCCAGCATGCAAGAGTGACTCTGATCAAGTTACCTACCAATTTGATTTAGCATCCCACTAAAATGGTGGCAAGTTACAAGATGGTGGCAACGAGCCAAGAGAGGGAACTCATTGCGGGCTTGGCTCCAGTGCCTACAGCATTGGGATTAGTGTCAGGATCATGCAATGATCACTGATTGTTCAATATTAGCCTATGTTTGACCCATATTTTGCTAACATTTTACCATCTCTTCTTCTTCAAATGCTTTTTAAATGTCATATTTGTCTCTGCCCCTATAGCTTCTTCTGGCAGTTCAGTCCACCCACTCATCACCCTCAGTGCAAACATTTGCCCCTCAGGTCTCTTTTAAATCTTTCCCCTCTCACTGTAAACCAATGCCTTCCAGTTTTTTGCTCCTTTCCACTGGACAAATGTCCGTGTCCATTTGCCTTATCGATTTTTTTTCCCCTCGTGGTACTCAACACATCTATAAGCTGACCCCTCAGCTTCCTGCATTCCAGTGAAAAATAAGTCACGGCCTATCCGGTCATGGTAACACTCTTGTGAATCTTTGTTGCACCCTTCCTAGTTTACTGACATTCTTCCTGTCACGATGCAACCCGAATGACGCTTGGTGCTCCAAATGTGACCTTGCCAATATTTTGTGCGGCCATAATGTTCAATCTCTTGTATTTAGTGTCGTGACTGACAAAGGCATTCAGCATGAATGCCTTCTTCACAACCTGTCTGCCTATGTCGCTGTTTTCAGGGAACTATCTGCCTGTACCTCGAGGTCCCTCTGTCCTGCAGCACCCTCCAAGACCCAACCATTTACTTCAGATTTTGTGAAACAAGGAAGTCTGCAGATGCTGTGATTGCAGTAAAAACACAGAAATGCTGGAGGAGCTCAGCAAGTCTTGCAGCACCCATAAGAGGTAAAGATTTAAAACCGAGGTTTCAGGCCTGAGCCCTTCTTCAAGGTATGGCCTAAAGCATCAGTTCCATACCTTTACATCATAAGGATGCTGCAACATCTGCTGAGATCCTCCAGCATTTCTGTGTTTTTACTGTATATTTCCTGCCATGGTTACACTCACCAAAATGCAACACACAATTTAAATTCCACGTTCCACTCATTGGCTCACTTGCCTGGTTGATTAAAGTCCCAATGCAATTGTAGACTATTTTTTTCACTGTCCACTTTACCATCAATTGTTGTGACCCACAATCATCCTAATCATGTGATACACACTATCTATGACTCTAAAGACTGAACGATAGGCTTTAATACACATTAGATTTTGGCTGACCCAACACCATGTGCTTGAATGAATGGAAGGAAGCAGGGAGGTTGACCTTTATGGCCACGTCACAGGGGGAGGGGTTACATGGGGTCAGGTCATCAGTGGGCAGGCCAGCCACATGTACAGAGCAGCAGCAGTGTATACATTATATGCATATCACTACATCATGCAACTTACTTTCTTGTCAAAATCATTCATAGAAATGACCAACTACAGAGGACCTTGCCCTGATCCTTGCGGCACTCTGCTGGTCATAGGCCTCCAATCTGAAAAATAACTCTCCACCACCACCGAGCTAGTCCAGCATCAGGGATGATGGGCATGCTCTACACAAGACAGCACCCAAGGTCAGGTTGGAACCCGGGTCTGTTGTGCTGTAAAGCATCGGCTCGATTCACTGTGCAATGGGACTGCCCTGGGTGAAGTGAGGACAAAGCTTCGACAAGAATCAAGGGTTGTCTTGAGCAGAAAAGATAGGTGGTTAAGCAAAAGGGAAATGGGAGTGAAATCCCAAGGATTAGGATGCAGTCAATGAAGGCATTGCTTTCAAAAGTGTGACAATCAGGTTTGAGGATAAAGAATGAGCCAGCAGTAGAGTAATGTTAATGAATTTTCAATTGTTGTGTTTACAAAATGAGAGCACAAACTTTGTTGAAGCAAGTCAAGCTCAACATATGGTTCAAGAACAAAAATGTTGTGTTACAATCCAACAGAAGTGCAGGGTATAATGTGAAATCAAAAGTATATTTAAACAGTGAAAATGCTCTTTTATAGTGAAAAATTAGTGATTTGTGCCTTTAAGATGCTCCACTTACCTGCATAAAAGGTCCAAAGGTGGATTGGCAGGTTGAACTAGCTTCAGGTTCCCTCCATCTAGGGTGTAGTGTCAGAGGTGGAGTGAATTTGCTGCACCTCCTGCATAAAAGGATTTCCACTGAAAGTGGCTCCAAACAGAAAGATAAGATGATTGACATCGCGCTGACAGCCCTGCTGCGCTGTCGCAGAGTGGCCGGAGGATCTGTCAGTCAGCGCTCGCTCACTCCGCCATGCTCCCCAATGCTGCCCGCTCCCTCATGCCATCCCACACCCTCAGACCTCTGCCCAACCCACTCCCTCACGCCGCCCTGTTCCTGACAGGGCTCTTGGGCAGCGGGATTAGTTTGGAGATGATGGGGGAGATGGGGCGAGGAAGAGGGAATGGAAGAGAAAGGGAGGAGGTGGGGAGGGAGGGGAATGGAGAAGGAAAGGAATGGGGTAGCGAATGGAGAAGGAAAGGAGCAGGGTGGCGGGGCTGTTGCAGAGCGGCCATTGTTGTGCTACACATCCCACCCCCTTTTGCTCTGGGAAGCCAGCACGCTTCTCTGGGCTGCATAAAAAGGTCTACGCGATCCACCTTTTCAGTCCTCAGCATAAACGGTAATCCGCATTTTTTTTAAACATGAGCAGGCAATAACACATCCTTTGTGCATAAAAACCTTTAAAGACATTATCTTGTATGAATGAGAAGTTTATTCAAGAGGAACCCGAAGTGGGCTGGTCAAGTGGTCGAAAATGGTACATTAGCCTTTCAGGGGTTGGGGGGGGGGGGGGTTGTGGAAGTAAACAAGAATATCACACATAATGCTAAAGGAAGTCAGCAGGTCATGGAAGGCAATAGATAGTTGACATTTCGGGCTATGACAGTAGCAGGAGAAAGTAAAGGTGTAAAATGAGAGTATGTGTTTCATAAGTTGTGGCTCAAAGGTCAAAATCATGGAAGTTAGGGTTGTGATGCAGCAAGCAGACACAAAACACAGCAAGACTGTACTACACTTAGTCTTGTACACCAGTTTGGCTCGATGGTTCCATGTGTGACTGGCTCAGGAGGGGCTGTTAAAAGTCTATAGCCAGGTCGGTTGATTGACAGCTGGCCAGGAGGAGTCAGCCTTCCAGGTGGTCTTCCTGCATTTACAAAAATCTTCCCCTGCATTAGACTGGTGGTTGTATCACCACAAAAGTGAATTATTTTTAACCAGTGATTAGGCCACCTCTGTGTTATGTCTTGATCCTTTGGAAGGATATAAGGATCTTGCAGAGGGTGCAAGAGAGAGTGACAAACAGACCCAGATAGAAGAGAGTTTAGCAAAAAGGGGGACTGAGGAAGATGTGCCTGGACAAAAGGAACTTTTGATAGAGCTGAGCTTTGTTTAGAGAGAGCAGATGGGGAGCAGGAGTTGCATTAGCTGATGGTTCAAGGATCAGGAGACCTGAATTAAGGCAAAAGCCTGGTGAATATTTCAACAGCAGGTTAGATAGAGGTGGAGATGATGCTACACAGAAGTCTTAGTGACGGCACCACATTACTCAAACATGGCACCAAGGTTGTGAAAAATCTACTTCAGTTGTTGAACAAAGGCAACAAGTGAGTGGCTGGTGAGCAGTGTTTGTGACACAGGTGAAAGATGATGGCTTGAAATTTCCCACTATATCTGAGAAGGAAATCACACAGAAGAGATTATTGGATAAGCAGTACAGACAATAGAAGTGCAGAAGAAACTCAGCAGGTCCTGCAGCATCTATAGGAAGTAGAAGGCAGTCAATGTTTCAGGCCTGAGTCTTTCATAAGGAATGTGGAAAAATAGGGCGATGCCTTAATTAAAAAAGAGATGGGGAGAGAAGGGAAGGGAAAGGGGAGGAGCACAGGCTAAGAATGTGGCTGAAGAAGAGGAAGCGATCCATATACACTAGTAGTTCTCAACCTTTTTCTTTCCACTCACATTCCACTATGCCCTTGGTGCTCTGTGATTAGTAAGGGATTACTTAAGGTGGTATGTGAGTGGGAAGGGAAGTTTGAGAATTACTGCTTTGAGCCAATTGTTACTGAAATATTTTTTTGAGAAAAATTGCCATTGGCCATTTCCTTTGGAGTTACGAAACTGTGCACATAACGAGTCAATCAGGTACGATTAAAACAGTGGTTTTAAAAACTTTTTCTTTCCACCCACATGACACCTAAATCAATCCCTTATTAATCACAGAGCACTTATGGCATAGGGAACACTTAAAGTGGTATGTGAGTGGAAAGAAAAAGGTTGCGAACCACTGATATACACGGTATATACACATATTAAAATAATTAAATATTATTATTAAATAAATAGTTGAGTCATGGAGCGTTTGTATGAGCAGTCATTCAGCAGTCTCCCTGCCCATGGTGTTGTATACTCCTATATCTCTTTAGTGACAGGAATAGCTAAAAGATGCTGTGTGTGGAATGGGAGGAGTCCTCAACAATTTTGTAACTCACTTTAAACAATGATCCTTGTAAATCCCATTGTTGGGGGACCTGATTTGACTACAAGAACCAGGAAGAACCACTAATGTGCACCTCTCTGTCCCCGATAATCCTCTTCTGTCCATAGCTGAGGATAACGTGCAGGCCGGACAGTGTACTGGGCTGAGTATTAAAACTGTGCTAACAAACTTAACAATGTATTCATGATATCTTCAACATCTTACTACAGCAGGGTGTGAGATCCATCTGTTTCAAACAGGAGTTCATTGTTCCAGTGCCCAATCCTAAATGACGATTGACCAGTGGCACTCGTATCAACAGTGATGAAGTGCCTTGAAAGGCTCCTGTCTGAGCAGCAATATGGATCTGTTCCAATTTGCCTACCATACCAAAAGGTCTATGGTGAATGCCATATGACTGGCTTTACACAAAGCCCCATAGCACTGGGACAGCAAAGATGCATATATCAGGATGCTCTTTATAGACTAAAGTTCAGCATTTAACACTGAAGTGCCAGTTAATGAAGATGACGAAGACTGTGTAGTCAACCAGAAATCATGGCTTTTATTAGCAGAAACTAGTGGTACAATACTGAATGATAATGGGTGCATACATAATTAATAATTATACCCAAGGGAAATGTCTTTAGTGGTAGAGATAATACACGTCCAATGTCAGTAAAGCAAACTAAGCACAGTGAAAGACTGACAGCACGACACAGGTTCACCACAAACACCATCATCACCTCCAAACTAATCAGCAAAGTCCAAGATCTGGGACCCAACTGTGTGATTGGATCTTTCATTCCCTCACCTACAGATGACAATCAGTGAAGATTGGTAAGAACATCTCCTTCACAATCTCTATTAGTACTGGAGCACCACAGGGCAGTGTTATTAGCCCCCTGCTCCACTCACTTTGCACCTATGACTGTGTGGCTCAGTATGACAACAACGCCATCCACAAATTTGCTGTTGATAGCACAGTAGTGGTTTGTAAAAAAGAGACAGTGAGCCAGATTACAGGATGGAGATTGAAAACTTGACTGAATGATTCACCAGCAATAACCTTGCACTCAATGTCACCAAAACTAAGGAGCTGATTGTTGACGTCAGGAAAGGAAAACTCGATGTGTACGATGCAGCGATCATTAGGGGAAATCAGAGGTGGAGTGGGTGAGCAAATTTAAGTTCTGGGGAGTCACCATTTTGGAGGATCTTTCCTGGAGCCAGCACACTCATGGCATTGTGAAGAAAGCCTCAAGAGTTTGCAAAGGTTTGGTATAACATTGGAAACCCTCATAAATTGCTACAGATATGTGGTAAAAAGTGCATTGGCCAGCTCCCCCATGGTCTGGTATGTGGACACCAATGCCTCTGAGTGTAAAGCCCTGCACAAAGTAGGACACAGCCCAGGCCATCACAGGGAAACCCCTTCTCACCAGTGAGAACATCTAATGGGATCACTGCCGTCAGAGAACAGCAGCAATCATCAAGAATCCTCACCACCCAGCGCATGCTCTGTTCTCGCTGCTCTCAGGAAAGAGGTATTGGTGCAACAAGACTCACACCACCATGTTCAGCAACAGCTGCTACCCTTCTACCATCAGACTCCTCAACAACAAACTTAATCATTTAAGGACTCTTAATTTTGCACTTTATTTTTGTTTGTTTTCTTTTCTCCTCTCAATATTGCCCAGCTATTTGTTTACATGTGTTCATTGTGTACAGTTTTATTTTTACACTACAAATAAGTCGTAATGTATTGGCAGGAAAAAGAATCTCAGGGTTGTATGTGATGTGATGTGTGGATGTTGACAATGAATCTGAAATCTGAGCAAGAGCCGAGTGATCCTCTCTGTCACTACTATGGTTATGTTATGATCCTAAGAGCTGCACAGGACCATAACCATATGTTATTTCTTGCTGTGATAATTTCGATGTTTTAAATCCCGGTTTTCAAGCACCAGCTTGACGTTGCCAGCCAATCATTTGTGTATGCAAGAATGTGCATTTTTCAGTCATTGTTTAAAATTAAGGGATCATCAATTTGTCCGGGATAAGGGAATTTTTCTCCAATGAGTTTTTGATCTCTCTTTTTCAAAGAATATCAGTGATGTTGATTGATTCTTGATCACGCAAAGGGATGGACATTTACCTTGATTGGCGAGTATATGGAAAAGAGGTTCCAATCAAATTGTCCATGATGTTATTGAATGGCAGTAAAGGCTTAAGAGGCTCCTAATGGCAGACTTTTGAAAGTAGGACCTTTGCAGTTGCTTTTTGCTGAATTCAGTTTGATGAAACTACTTGTGGCATGCTCATTGGAACCCATGAGTCCATGATGTCAAGTGAAAATGATTAACAAATGATATAAATGCATATTTTCTCCTAATTGGCCCATCACTAACAGCTATCACCTGGGTATTTTATACAGGTAATTAAGGAGACAATAAGCAACAGATAAAAACTTAAGAAGTAGGAGCAGAAGTTGGCCATCTGGTCCGGCGAACTTGCTCCGTCATTCAACAAGGTCATGACTGATCTGGCCGTGGACCCTTTTCTGCCTCCCTGCCTTTTCCCCATCACTGTTAATTCCACTACTGTGCAAAAATTTAGCTGCATGTTAAATATATTTAATGAGTCAGCCTCTTAATGCTTCCTTGGGCAGAGAAATCCATAGATTCATTACTCTCTGGAAGAAAGAGTCCTTCCTCATCTCGGTCTAAATCTACTCCCCAAATCTTGAGGCTGTGTACCCTAGTTCTAATCTCACCATCAGTGGAAATAACTTTGATCTTTTGGAGTTGTTATCATTTCTGACCACGGAATAGCTTCATATGCTGTGTTGTAAGTTGAAAGCACCTTACTCACTTGGAAAATTTGTGCTATAATACATTGTTTGGAAATTAATATACCACTGTCATTGGGATTATGAACAAGGGCTCTATGACTGATGATGCTAATTGTTTAAGCTCAAATCTCAACAGAAATAGTTTGTCCATTATTATATACTTATAATTTGAATTATCAACCTACAGCAGAATTAATAACATTCATTAATTCTACAAAAATTAAAGAAAAAATAATGTATAATCACTTGTTAAGCTACTTAACAGGACAAAAGGATTGCATTCATTCGAACAATAGATTAATCAGCTTAATTTAATATGTGGTTAATTACTAACATCTCTTACCATCAAGTTCTGGAAGAAAATTTAATGAAAATTTGGTGGTCAGGCAAACTCAATAAAATTGTCAGATGATGCATTTGAAATTCTGCTCAATTATAATGTCTGTGGATGCAATACACTTCTGCAAAGGATCAATGTGTCCATATTGTATTCCTGGAATCAGAATGATATATCTTAAAAGTCCACTCTGAGGAAAGAAATACAAACTGAAGAGAATTATTTAATTTCTTATCGGATAAATTGTTCAAACCCGCATCATTATTAAATGTTACACTGGCACGAAAGTTGTCTTTTAAGGGAGAATTAATGTTAAATTTAAAGATATGAAGTTCAGAAATGAACTATGATGAAAGTTGGGATGCAAATATTATCCTTCAGTTTATTACAGTGTTTTCTTTCCTCAAGTGACAAAAATCAACAGTAAAAGATCTTCACCCTCCTTTTCCAGGACTAACTTTTATGATTTACATTGGTTTGAAATATGAAGTAGCCTCCAACAGAGCTAGGTGAAATGCACAATATCTTTAACCTGAAATGTAGGTTGATTCTAACCATGCAAGAATTTACCCCTGTTTTATTGACTCTACAAGGGAATGTATAGATGCAGTATGTGAGGAATGTGTGTTGAGGTAGGAAATTTGCTATCATGTTGGTGTTTGTTTTTGCTGGGCTTCATGAACCGACTTTTGACTATCACTCAGTATAGCACAGGATCAGGCTCTTTGGCCCACAATATTTGTGGTGGACGTGATGTTCAAATCAAACCAGAAAATCTTCTTGCTCTTAATAGATATCCCTCTATCACCTTCAAACTCATGTGTCCATCCACAAGCCTCTTAAGCACCTCTATTGTATTTACTTCTACTGCGGCTCCTGGCACCATCAGAAGATGCCTGTATTCTCTTTTGTTTTATTGTCTGTGTATTATGTAGCACAAGATAATGCATATACATGTCGAGAGAAAGGTATTGGCTCAAAAAATATTCACTGAGATTTACGTGGTGCTGTTAATTATCTACATTTAAAGGTTTTCTGGGCCTTAATAGGTAGTTTTCAGTATAACTTATTCTGAATATAGTAAAATCATTCTGCAACATGTCAATATTGCATCAATGATTCCATATTAGGAACATGATCTATACATGGAGTCCTGAGATGCATGTCTATGATGCGTTACATTGCAGACCAGCAGCAATAGACATTCACCAAGAAACTGTTTTTGGTTTTATTTTGAAACAATATATTTATCAATAACTATCAACCATATCTTTCTTTGGCTTGGCTTCGCGGACGAAGATTTATGGAGGGGGTAAAAAGTCCACGTCAGCTGCAGGCTCGTTTGTGGCTGACAAGTCCGATGCGGGACAGGCAGACACGATTGCAGCGGTTGCAAGGGAAAATTGGTTGGTTGGGGTTGGGTGTTGGGTTTTTCCTCCTTTGCCTTTTGTCAGTGAGGTGGGCTCTGCGGTCTTCTTCAAAGGAGGTTGCTGCCCGCCAAACTGTGAGGCGCCAAGATGCACGGTTTGAGGCGTTATCAGCCCACTGGCGGTGGTCAATGTGGCAGGCACCAAGAGATTTCTTTAGGCAGTCCTTGTACCTTTTCTTTGGTGCACCTCTGTCACGGTGGCCAGTGGAGAGCTCGCCATATAACACGATCTTGGGAAGGCGATGGTCCTCCATACTGGAGACGTGACCCATCCAGCGCAGCTGGATCTTCAGCAGCGTGGACTCGATGCTGTCGACCTCTGCCATCTCGAGTACTTCGACGTTAGGGGTGTAAGCGCTCCAATGGATGTTGAGGATGGAGCGGAGGCAACGCTGGTGGAAGCGTTCTAGGAGCCGTAGGTGGTGCCGGTAGAGGACCCATGATTCGGAGCCGAACAGGAGTGTGGGTATGACAACGGCTCTGTATACGCTTATCTTTGTGAGGTTTTTCAGTTGGTTGTTTTTCCAGACTCTTTTGTGTAGTCTTCCAAAGGCGCTATTTGCCTTGGCGAGTCTGTTGTCTATCTCATTGTCGATCCTTGCATCTGATGAAATGGTGCAGCCGAGATAGGTAAACTGGTTGACCGTTTTGAGTTTTGTGTGCCCGATGGAGATGTGGGGGGGCTGGTAGTCATGGTGGGGAGCTGGCTGATGGAGGACCTCAGTTTTCTTCAGGCTGACTTCCAGGCCAAACATTTTGGCAGTTTCCGCAAAGCAGGACGTCAAGCGCTGAAGAGCTGGCTCTGAATGGGCAACTAAAGCGGCATCATCTGCAAAGAGTAGTTCACGGACAAGTTTCTCTTGTGCCTTGGTGTGAGCTTGCAGGCGCCTCAGATTGAAGAGACTGCCATCCGTGCGGTACCGGATGTAAACAGCGTCTTCATTGTTGGGGTCTTTCATGGCTTGGTTCAGCATCATGCTGAAGAAGATTGAAAAGAGGGTTGGTGCGAGAACACAGCCTTGCTTCACGCCATTGTTAATGGAGAAGGGTTCAGAGAGCTCATTGCTGTATCTGACCCGACCTTGTTGGTTTTCGTGCAGTTGGATAATCATGTTGGATAATCATGTTTCGTGCAGTTGGATAATCAACCATATAACACCTTGATTAACTTAACCCCAACTGTGTGTGAATATATTTATGTACGTGTGTGGGATACCCAAGCTATTACAGCTTAGGCACAATTCTGGAAAGTCAGTCCAAAGTTCAGTCTTAGAAATCCTGGGTTGGAATACAGACTCTTTAATTGATGCACAGAATTAATCACAAAGGATGTGGGAGAGAATGAGTTACCAGACTGTTGAAAAGTCTCAAATCCTTGTCGAGTTGCTTGCTGGCAAAAATCCCTTCGGACACAACTCCCCTTTTTCTTGCGTAGTGAAACAAAATGTGTGACTTCCATTATGCTTCAAAAAACCTCAGTATGGGTCGGTTGAAGAGACCTTTCTTTTGGTCACAGTGTGCTTCAATAATTCCCCTTCAAAATGACCTTTTATTTGGTCACAGTGAAGTTCAATAAGTCCTCGACACGGAGAATCAGCCAAATTATTCATTTCACACAGAGTCACTCTAGCACCGAGGTCATGAGATGGCTGCTCATCACTAAGTGTGCTGTTCCTTTCGATTATTCTCTCGCATCTCTTTCTCCCGACCTATCCCTGGATAAAGCATTAACAAACTCTCTCTTCCTCCTGAGGATCAATCAATACCTGATTGTTGCCACTCAGTTCTCTCCACAGTTGTGAATGGTCGCAGCCAATACTTAGCCCTTAAAGTAGCAGTCACTAAATGAAACTGGAGCTCATAATGGATGAAATCACCAACTTGCCTGCAGAAAGTACAGGAATTCTTTTGCTGGCTGGCTTTCTGCTGGGAGGATGTGTTTTCCCTGTCCATCTGTCAACAAAATTAACCTCCCAGAAACTCTGAGTATTGTTTCACCTGTCATATGTCATGGAGAGCAGGCAGTAAGCTCTTCTGCTTACTGACTCTAAAATCTACCTCAACACGCACATGTTTATGCAAACAGACAAACAGGCTTTTTACAGAAAATATGATTACATTATGTAATTAAAGTCATTGCAAACTATATCTAGACATTGACTATAGTTGTTTTTAATTAAAAATTTAGTTTTGTCTAATTGTATTTAAAAACTCATCATTTACCACTGTCAGTATCCTTGACAAAAATCAAGGCCACAACTTAGCTTCCAAATAATATCTGACAAAATGCAGTTAGTTGCATCCATGTGCTGAATTAAAACAGACTGTTTGTCAGCTATGTTGGTGTCAACATGAAATTTCACCCATAACTTTCTAATCCCTCCTTTCAGCTGCTGGGGCAGAAAGCTACTTCTCCATGGCAGCTGCTTGACAAAGGACGCAGTGCCAGTGAGGCTGATTAACTGTCCACTCCTCTAGGATTACATCTATGTACTTTCAGGATGTCATTGTGGTGTTTCATCTGATCACATTGAGTCTGTAATTATGGTTAACGTCATGTGTTTGTTCAGGGAGAAGAAAATCTGATGCCTGAATAGAACTCCAAAGCTAATGACATTGGCCAGAGTGGAGATGATGGCATTAGTATGGTGATCTACAGAGGACATTATTGATGATACTTTGAGGAGTGGTTAGTGTTGGACCCAGGTTGAGGTGCTTCACCAAATTATACTTTGGTCCCTACTGAAAATGAGTGAAAGAATATTGGAGCAGCTTCCCAAAGGAATCACTTGGACTTGTGAGCACTTTGAGAGAGGTCATGATTAAAATAATTGGGGTCGTAAACTGTGGTGGATAATGTGCAAGCAGAACACTTCATTCATCTCAGTTTTTAGTGAAAATCATAGGTTATATTTAATTGTGCGAAAAGATACAATGTGGACTGATTTTCAGTGTGTGTGAGAATGGCTTGTTCATCAGAAAAGTGGAGCACAAAAAAGTAAGTCTTGGAGAATCTGTTCAAATGTGGGGACAATAGAGGTTAAAAAGCTGCCCATCCATTCTATGTCCTGATGTGAATTCCAGTGGAACAAGAATGACTATTCTTGCTTAATCTTCGTTTGAATAATGAATGAATGTGCCTCTAAATTGATTTATAGAACTAAGTGCTACCATCCCTGATGTTTCAGAGAATGATAGCAGTCTTCTGAATGGGAGGAATCCTTGAGACCTTAATATATTTCACAAAATGACCAAATCTGGTCAGCACCTTCCATAGAACTTTGCATTGAAGAAGTCCAGTCAATGAAACTCACTTAGAGAACACTTTGTTCACAGCACTTTTGATGTGAAGATTATATTGATTGTCCCACAGAAGAGTTTAGACCATTATTGACACTCTCACAGAACTATCTTGATAAAGGAAGTAATCAGTTTAAGTTGATACAGTCAAAGATTTTTGCTGCTGTTAAAAGCAAAATGATACCTTAATACCTTCCATTATCCGATTTCTTTCATCAAAAAAATGTAACCATGCAGTTCCAATTTAAGACTGTCCTGTGACAGAGTATATAAGAAATGTTTTTGAGTGATAAATTGGGAAAGATTTGTTAGAGTGGGTTACATACAAGCACTTTAATACAGATCTTATTTGAAATACTGAAGCTCTGCCCCATGCTAGACATGTCAGGACCAACAGCTTTTGCAAGAATTTGTAGAGTGCACAAGAGACTTCACAAATGGATTGTTGTTTACAAAAGGCAACAGATGAAAGAGCATGTCGAAGCTGCTTCTGTCTGGAAACAAAAACTTGCTGTTCTAAGAGGGTCAGGTGGTTTTGCAAACAGGCTTTCTCTCTCAGAGAGAGACAGACAGACACATATCAATTCTGCAGAGTTACAGCCAGAATGTACAAATGAGAAGGTTCATGAGTTGTCGATGAGTGGGTTCACTTTCAAATGGTAATCCATGGACATTTAGAAATTGAAACTCCATGAAATTGAAGGGACAATGGGATTGCAGATCAATGTTGATCCATTTTCATGAAGCAGAGAAAAGCGGTGAAAAGTCAATTTTCAGACTAGAGGGCAGTGGGGTTGCCTGCTATTATTAAACTTTATTTCTTGCCCAGTGTTGGATAAAGTGGACAAATATTTTCAAAGCTAGAAAAAAAATGATTGATTTGTTGCATTCGATGCTCTTAATTGTTCTTGAATGTGTGATCCACACTCAATGACTCTGAATGGACTCTCTTTTGCTTCTCTTTCACTCATACTGTAAGGAGTGCCAGGCAACACTAACGGCGACTCTTTGTCTGACTTTACCGCAGGCAGAAGCCAATTTTGTGTCATATTACATGTTCTGTACTATTGCATGACAATAAAGGAATCTTGATTTATATTTTTAGTGTGTAAATGTAAAATAAGGTTGTTTCACCGTGGGTTTTTTTTATTTGTCATGTCCTTGGTGCTACTGACTGTGGATGCCAACAACATTTGTAAACCATCAGTGATGCTGGGAGCTGGGGTGACACAGCTGTGGTTTAACTCACTGTTGTCCTCATCACCCTTTCAGGCACCATAGTCTGACCATCTCCATGCCAATATCCCTACTAACGTTCAATTGTGCCAAAGTGTTGAGAGCCATCTCCCAGTGGAAGTTGTGTTCAGGGGCCGCACTAGAAGAGATAATATCTACCCTCCCCAAGCAACCTAAAGAAAACAAAATTATCACTGAATAGAAACAGATTTCAATGGCTAAAAGGTCAGCAATGATGAAGTCTCTGGGAAAGTGAAACAAGGTCCTTTTGTCACACAGTTGGATGTCGTGATGAAAGATGTAGACAGCTTTAATTGTAAATGACAAAATATTGGTAAATGTGTGAATGGAATTAATTTCTATTCAATGAAGGTGATGATTAAATGTGAGTTCTGCCAACATGATAGCACTGATGTGATGGGCTGAATACCTGCCAATTATGAAGGCAGTAAATCTCCCTAGAGCAGAGCAGGCTAAGGCAGGAACCAACTGAGATTGAGAAAATAGTCATAGCCTTCTTCCTCTAGGTGAGAGGTGCAAGATTTAAAAGGGACCTGACAGACACCTTCATCACAAAGAAGGTGGTAGGTATCATGGATGAGCTGCCAGAGGAAGTGATGGTAACCAGGACAATTATTCTAATTATAAACACAGAAATGCTGGAGTAACTCAGCAGGTCATGCAGGGGGTAAAGATATAAGATCATAAGGATTAATAAGATATTGGAGCAGAAGTTGGTTGTTCAGCCCATCGAGTCTGCCCCATCATTCAATCATGAGCTGATCCATTTTCCCACTCAGTCCCACTGTCTAACCTTCTCCCCATAACCTTTGATGCCCTGGGTCGACAAGAACATATCAATCTCTCCCTTAAATACACCCAACGACTTGGGCTCCACCACCCCAATGTGGCAATAAATTTCACAGATTTACCACCATCTGGGACAATTCTCTTCATAGCACATTTAGACAGGAACACAGATAAGAGAAGTTTGGAGGGATATGGGCCAATTGCAAGCAATTAGGACTAGCTAGTCAGCATGGACAGGATGGGCTGAAGGGCCTGTGCTGAAGAACTCTACGACTACTAAAGTTAGAAACAGTTCAGCAGGAAGTCGTTTTTTATTCCCCTTTCTTTGCAGTTTTATAGATGAAGCAGGTTCAGGCTGATGCCTGAACTTCAAATACCTTATAAATGCAATGAAAACTTTTGCTGCTTCAGCTTGTTCTCATCAAAGAAAACTATGATTCATACATGACTCCCAAAATATAAAGATGGACAACAAACCTTTTTATGAAATGCCGGGCATAATTTACAAAAATTGGTCTATCTTCATGTGCTAGAAAATTATTACTAATAGAATGTTGTCATTTTAAATTGCATTTAATTATTGGGAACAGCAGTTGAAATTTGAGTTCTGCCTTCTGTAGTTTTCGCTCAGCTGAACATTGTGCCTGAAGATAGCTTTTGAATTCTGGATACGAGACTGACTCATTTTTAGAATGTGGTCCTTCTTAAAGTGGCCAAAAAAAATGACAATTTTCTGAACAATGGATCAGCTCATGCGGAAAAGAAAAAAAATCTGCAGATGTTGGAAATATTAAACAAAAAATGGTGGGAACGCTCAGCTGGGCAGCATGGTTAGTAGCAGGTAGCGCAATGTTATTACAGTGCCAACAACCTGGGTTGAATCTGGTGCTATCTATAAGGAGTTTGTTTGTTCTCTCTCTGTCTGCAAGAGTTTTCCCTGCGTCCTCTGATATCCTCCCACCCTTTAAAATGTACAGGGGCTGTAAGTTAATTGGGTATTTGGGTGGCACGGGCTTGTGGGCCAGAAGGGTCTGTTACTGTGCTGTACATCTCAATTTGAAAAAAAATAAAAAATCAGACATCATATGGGCAGATAAACAGTGTTGATGTTTTAGGTTGGATGAATAAATGAAGTTTATTGTAATAAACAGAGATACAATGTACGGATTCAATACTCAGTGGTTAGATCGCTGGTCTTCTAAACCAGGGGTCGTGAGTTCATTCCTCACTGGGGCCTCATTTCTGTGAGGGGCACTTGACAAAATGGTGACACTCTGTCTTCCTTACAGTAGATAAAATTAAAGAATTTCATGTACATGACAGTATTGGAACCTTTACCCTACCTTGCTGCAGCTTCCCACTTACATAAGATAAACCATCAGAAATCATTTAGATTATTATATTATAGATTAGTATAATTTAGATGCCACAAGGAAAGAAACTATCTTTAAGCTTACTGGTGTATGTGTTCACACTCCTGTGACTTCTCCTTGATGGGAGGATGGAGAAGTGAGTGCGTAAGGGGTGTGATGGGTCTTTCAATATGTTAGCTGCCTTTTGTAAGAAGTAGGAGATGTAGATGGGTAAAGACTTGCATATCATTTCAGATGGAAATGAAGAGGAACTTATCCTCTCAGACAGTGGCAAATCTCTGCCACAAGTAGCTGGATCGTTATATGTATTCATGGTAGAATCAGACAGATGTTTGGTCTTCAGGGAAGACAGGAATATTATGACAAACAAGCAGCAATCTGAAGCTAAGGCTGCAATCAGATCAGTTGTGATCTTACTAAATGACTGAACAGACTCGAGGGGCTATTTAGCTGCTCCAATTTATGTTTATTACACGTATCCCTTCACAGTACACTTCCCTGTAATACTTGGAATGTTTCTCTCTTTCCTCCCTCATGGTTTTGAATTCTACGATCCAAAATCATCCTGGTTTCACCTTGAGTCTCATTAATTGCTCTGATCAATTTCTATAGATAAAATAGTCCAGATTCCATCCAATGCCCTATTCATGATTATACGAATTCAGCAAATGCCAGCAGGTCTCTGGAAATGTCTTACTTTTAGTTTTGCCAATTGACTCTTTACACCATCTGCGCATTTCATGTGTATAGATTTATAATAATCGCCACTAAACCCATTTTCCCACTCCTTGGGTCATTCACGTCTTCCAACTTGTTTTCTTTCAACACTGTGCTAATTCTGATGTCCATTGGTTGTGGCAATCTTGCTTAAAAGAAATCGCTTTTCTGTGTGAATCCTTGCATATCTCAGAAGTGGCGGGGGTGGGGGTAGAGGGGTCGAGTGTACAATTCGCAAACAAGCTGGAGAAACTAAACAGGGAACGCATTATCCACAGGAATTAAAGGGTGACCAACATTTCAGGCCTGAGCCCTTCTTCGACAAGGTATGAGCAAAACGGTGGGGGTGAGGGAAGGAAACAAGGGGAGGAGCGCAGGCTAACAGGTAAGAGGTATAGGTGGATACAAGTGGATGGGTAGAAGAGAAGAGAAACAGAAGGGCTCATTCGTGCATTGCAAACTGACAAAAAAAAGAAATGTATTTTAGTCACACTGAATGTTAGCCAGGATAGTGGAACAGTGTCCCTCTTGAATTCCATAGAACAATATCATCAGGTGAATTGTATCCAACTGAGGCAGAAACTGCATCAATTCAAAGCACACGTGCTCCTGTCCAGCATCATTGCCTCCAAACTAAATTGGAGAGATATCACTGAGTGAGTGAAATGAATGAAAATTGGGCTCAATCTTCTCACTCAATGTCTGAACCTGGTGCTGACACAGTTTGCTTCTTAAATAAAAGTCATTGTTAATTCCAAGCAATTAAAATATTGACCCTGATGAAGGGCTCAGGCCCAAAACATTGGTTACATATCATGACCTGCTGAGTTTCTCCAGCAACCTTTGTGTATTGAATTGAAAGTTTGACTTTTTATTTAAACTTGATTCTTCAGATGAGCGAATATCTTGCAAGCCTATTCTGGAACCAAATGTGTTGAAGTCAAATAATCAAGGTATTTATGCAAGTCACTAGTGAGCTTCCTTCAAAGCAGTTCTCTACATTTAAAAGTTGTCTACAACAGCAACTCCTGCATGCTAATCCCAAGATGTTAATTGGGGAGAAGGCAGAGGAGTGGGGGCTAAGTGGGAGAATGGATCAGCTCATGATGGATTGACGGAGTGGACTCAGTGAGCCGAATTACGTGCTTCTGCTCCTATATCTGATGGTCTCCATAGAAACCAGCCGGTAGATTCATATCAGTGCCAAAATTTCACGATCAGCACAGCAAATAATAATACCATGTAGGCAAAATGTCAATCAATGCCCGGTACATTCAGAATGATGTAGGTCACACTTTATGCAGTGTGACCATCTAAATTTGATTAAGAATATGCTTTAATACTCAGTGAGAATTGTTTTGACATAATATCTGCTTGCTTGGAGTAGCATTAAGACAATCATCTTTTTTAATTTTCTGGATTTAAATAATATCTGCATCATAGATGTGAGACTGGACTCTGCATTGAAGGGTCACACTCAATAACTTCTCTGCTTCTAATCAGGGCAATCTTGAAAAGGTCTCAGATGCTTTATGAGTTTTTGATAATTCATTGATCATTGTTTGATTTTGCTTTTTGATTCGTAACTTCAGAATGATTCCATCAGTTCAGCTAACATTTTGAAATGTTTGGTAATCTAATGTAAACAGTTGTGCAGAGTTAAAAGAAAAATATTAAATTTAAAATTTTATTTACAATGCAGTAGAAGCCAATTCCGGCCTTTTAAATTTGTGCTGCTCAATTACATCTAATTAACCTACAACCCCGTACATTTTGTAGGATGGGAAGAAACAGGAGCAGGTACAGGGAGAACATTCAAACCCCTTATAGTGCCAGATTTGTTGTCAGGTCACTGGCATTGGAATAGCATCACACTAACTGCTATTATATAGTGCCACATTTGTATAGTGCCTTTCATGGCCAATGTAATTGCTAAAAACCAGTTAGTGAAACATTGTGCAAAAGAGGAAGAGAAATGCTAAAACTGCAGATTTAGAGACCTTGAATGATCTGTGAGATGCTGGAGGAACTCAGTGGGTCAGGCAACATTCAAGGATGGATATCGTCGGTCAATATTACAAGTCCAGACCCCTTATCAAATCAATGGAACACTGCCATGGTTGAAAATAAGAACTCAAAGAAACATAAATGACAAACCCCATAATCGATTGTTGTTGAATAGAATATGGAGTGGCTCCTATAATACCTCAGCTCTCACTTCTTTGCAGTTCTCCCACTATTTACTCTTCAATCACATGAAGAGGGAGCATTAGGCCATTCAGCCCATCAAGCCTAAAATCAGAGGGTCTTTCATTTTTACAGCACAAAAATATGTTCTTTGGCCCAAGATATCTGTGCCAACCAAGATTTCCACCTTTCTTTCTGCTCTGCCCTTGAAATATTTCCTACCCAAGTAACTGTCTGAATGTCTTTTAGGCATTGTAATTGTACTAACCTATACTGCTTCCTCTGGCAGTGTAATCCATGCATCCATTCTTGTGTGAAAATGTCCCAGTTAAATTTATCCCTCTCACCTTAAACCTATACCCTCTAGTTTCAGACTCCCCTATCCAGAGTAAAAGACTATGAGCATTCACCTTATCCATGCCCCTCATGGTTTTATAAACCTGTGAAAAGTTATCCCTCAACCTCCTCTGCTCCATGCTTCTCATCACAGAAACATCCTTGCAGCTCTTTTCTCCACACGTTTCCCATTTACTGACATCCTTCCAATACCTACCACACCTCAAATAAGGTCATGGCTGAGTCTCCAGCTTCTGTTTGTTCACTCATTCTGACCTTGACCTTTTCATTGATTGCCAAAGAATGTGCTCAAAGAACTGCACTGGTTCCAGAAGGTAGTTTAGTACCATCTCAAGAGCTGGTCTCACCTCTGGTCCTTGCACTCAGTGAGTGGTGTGGAAGGTCAAATGTCCATTTGACACCGTACCTTCCATTTGTTTACTGTACCTCCGCTCTGCCAGCCCTTGGTCCAGAAGCCCTGGACACATTGAACTGATAGCTCAGTGGTGCAGTGAATTAAACTGTTGCCTCTCCATTCCAACAATCTCATTCAAACTTGGGTGGTGTCACTGTGGAGTTTGCACATTCGCCCTCTGACTTCATGGGCTTTCGCTGCCCTTTCCTCCCACATTCCAAAGCCATGAAGGTTGGGAGGTTGATTTGTCATTGTAAATGAATGGTAGAACCTGGAGGGTGTTTAGAGGAGTTTGGGAACATTAAAATTTAATTGCCGTTGCCTGATGGTCAATAGGCTGAGGGATCTATTTCCACATTGTTTTAATCCAGGACTCTTCTGCTGATTAATGCAAACTGCTGCAAGAACATTTAACCTGCTCAGGAAAGGAATGTTTATCATCCAATCATGTTTTTTTGTAATTTTTCAATTACACCCTCTCAACTGATTCACCATTTTAACTGTTCAAAAATACTCTTTCAATATGGCATTGTCAGCTTTGTCTGGATCTCTTTCTGGAAGGTGATGAGGGTGTGGGCATGTGCCCCTGGTGTTGGTGGGTTAAAGGTGATGTTGTTATATGTGGGGGTCTAATTTTCAGGATTGTGGCTCAGCCCAAAGTAAGTGTCATTTTTCTCTGCACCTTTCCAAAATCTCTAATGCTTCTGTTGACGAAAACCCCAGTTTCCAATGGAAAATATAATACACTAATTGGAAGCCTCTGATGTGGGGAAATAGTCTCCTAACCTTGGTCACAAGTTCCAAAATGCGACAAAGCTATCTCATGCTGAACAGTCCTTTTCACAAACTGTAATTACTGTAAACTTGCATGACTTTCCAAGTTGATCAAACAATGATTGTGGTTGCCACAACCTTCTCAGTTGGAATGACACCAGTCTGCATTAGTCCACTTTAAGCTACAATAAATCAAATTTATACTCTTTGAAATAATCGGCTCTACAATTTTTCTTGCCAATAATCACTGCATTATGCTGAACATCTGATTTTAATTCCCACAATGAAAATGTTGTAAAATTGGTGGAAGATCTCATCCCAGTAGATATTTAAATATGATTCCTATTTATATCTTACCTTAGGCATAGCCAGCTTTTGATGCAGTTCACTGCCTCTGTGCTAATCCAGGATGCATCAACCTTCACTATCAATCCCTTCTGATATGTATTGTGGAATTCTATTTGAAAGTCAAAATCTGTAATATCTGCTGGTCTGGTGATCTGCAACACACAGATCAGTACTTACCTGCTTCATTACAGACTAAGCTTTTTCTTTTAATTTTTTTATATTAAATGTATTCACAACATGCCTATTAAAGCCTTTGAAATCTGTACTGTCCAAATGAACCAAATTAACCTTCCAACCCCATACATTTTTTTGGAGGGTGGGAGGAAACCGGAGTGTCTAGGGAAAACCCACACAGGTCACAAGAAGAACGTGCAAATTCCTTACTAATAGCACCAGAATCGAACCTGGGTCACTGCTGCTGCAATAGTCTTGCACTAACTGATCGATCCATTTTCAAGATCAAAAATAATCCCATTGTCCTCTTTTATAAATACCACAAATGAAGAACTCATTTAAATAATTCAATTCTCCGATGATTAAACGCAATTTGGAATTTGAATCTAATGCAAGACTTGATTTCTATTAAACCATTTGTTATTCACCTCTGCTTGTGAAAAAAGATTAAGATCACATCTATATTTTATCTTTACACTGAACTTTTACTTTCTACTTATATTCCCTCTTTCTGACTTTCTGCTTTCCTGGCTCTCAAATGAGAAAAGTTTGTAAAAATTATCAAATCTATCTTTGATCGATTTCCAGGTGAAATTTTAATAAATTTCCTATGTTTTGTGAGAGAACCTGATCCATATTCAACCTTGCTCTTCTGTTCATGAATTTCTGAAAGATTTATTGTCTTTGGGAGTTGTCACTCTTTCCCACTGAAGACTAAAACTGACATGCCCTCCAAGGAAGGTCATTGATAAAATGGTTCAGTGTCATATTCTTCACCAAGTTTCCACGATGACAAACGGTGTGTCCAGTGCTCTGGATAAGTGTCATCATGCAATCTGCCTGCAATGCACACTGACGAGAGGTAATATTTGTACTTAAACTCCATGCACCCACTCAGGCTACAGAGAGCATTTGCTGATCTATAGCAAATCCAGGCAAGGATTGAAAGAGGGGACTCAAATATTTTCAGACATTAGATTGAAGGTCCAATATCAAGAAGAGGTAGGTTGTCCTTTACCTCAGGGGAGAAGAAGTGAGACTAACCCAGTGGAGCTTATGTTGCTCTGTCTGATCTTATTCAATTCTTCATAAATTTCCTATAATTAGCCCAGAGTGTGCTCAACTTTGTTGGTAAGTGCTAAGTCCAATCTTCTACAATTGAAGTCTGATGAGCAAGTGGTATTCCAAATATAATGAATACATAATCAATGCTCTCTTTATAAAGCACTGACTCAAGATTTGACAGAAAGGATCTATGTTTCCTTCTGGGTATCACGCATTCACAATAAAAACTTAAAAATAAAAAAAAAATTAAATAAAGGTGCAAGAGCTTGAAAACACAAACCTTCGGATTCAAGGACCATTTCTTTCCCTCAAGAACAAAGACATTGGATCTAGGTGGCAAGTTTGATTGATGACGTGTCTAATTAATCAAGTGAAATTAATTTGGATTTCCTGGCAAAGACCCAGTGGTGGCTAGATGGGCTGAATAGTCTCCATCTTTACAGTAACACATTGATGATCATGCTTCACTGACTGACACCGTGATGGCTGCTGAGAGTGCGAGGTCTCGGTCAGTGAATGGCCTCAGGTGTCACATAGAGTGGAACAAAGATGATGTCCAAATTAGAACTATGCCCTGACAATATGCATGTAACATTTCCTGTTTCTTCCATGTATGATCTCATTGGTTGTGTGTCTATTGCCGAGGCTTTCAGTGCAATTATCTGCATGCGTTAATTATATTTAAACTATTTCCAGAAATAATGATTCCTGAAATGAAGGGATTAGCATATGAGGAAAGTATGATGGCTCTTGGACTGTAATCCTTGAAGTTCAGAAGAATAAGAGGGGACCACATAGAAGCATTTTGAATGCTGTAAGGCCTAGACAGAGTAGATGTGGCAAAGTTGTTTCCCATGGTAGGGGAGAGATGGACAAGAGGGCACAACCAGAATTGAAGTGCACCCATTTAAAATAGAGATGCGGAGGAAATTTTTAGGGCATCAAAGCTTATGGAGAGAAGATAGGGGAGTGGGGCTGAGTTGGAGAATGGAACAATTCATGATGGAGTGGCAGTGTGGACTTGATCGGCTGAATGGCCTACTTTTGCTCCTCTGTCTTGTGATCTAATATTTTATGCTAACATGTTGAAAATCACTTTGTTACACAAGCAACTTTTATCTGGGGCATTTATCTGCTGAAATTTTCAAAAATAACAAAGGATCACAAAAGGAATTTACGACTAAATTAATTTATGCTTTGCCATTCTATCTGAGAGACTTTCATTAATTTCCTCCAGTTTTTAGGATGAAGCAGAATATAAATTATGATTCTGAATATTTTTATGCAGAATAAATTACAATTATTTCTTTGTGAGGAAATATTTAAGGGTTTCAGTGTAAATAGATGGGTTATCGGTTTTAAACACCATTTTAAATTTTAATAGTATTCTTGTTGTGTAATTTGGAATAATATTGAACATTCATTTTTTTTCTTTGGCTTGGCTTCGCGGACGAAGATTTATGGAGGGGTACGTCCACGTCTGCTGCAGGCTCGTTGGTGTCTGACAAGTCCGATGCGGGACAGGCAGGCATGGTCGCAGCGGTTGCAAGGGAAAATTGGTGGGTTGGGGTTGGGTGTTGGGTTTTTCCTCCTTTGTCTTTTGTCAGTGAGGTGGGCTCTGCAGTCTTCTTCAAAGGAGGTTGCTGCCTGCCGAACTGTGGGGAGCCAAGATGCACGGTTGGAGGCGAGATCAGTCCACTGGCAGTGGTCAATGTGGCAGGCACCAAGAGATTTCTTTAAGCAGACTTTCTGAAAGACTTATTATTATTACTTACAATTTTTCAAGCCTCCATTGCTTGTAGGTAGTGGGAGTCCAGTCACAAGAGACACCAAACAAAGCGGGTAAGTGAAAGTGAGATCGATGAACCTTCATAGGCAAATCATAAATAACTATTGCAGTGTTACCTTTGCAAGATTAGTATATTCATATCTTCTTTGATTAAAAAAAACTAATGTGAGGGGTATATTCTTTACAATAGCAAGCCCCTTTTCCAGAATTCAGTCAGCATTAAAGAATCAGATGAGACGTTATGCCAAGACTTCATCTGCTCTCGCAAATGATACCTTGGCACTCTTTTGGAAAGGAACCTATCAATATTGATCTTTCAAACAATGCAGATTGTCAAATAACTCTCCCATTACACTTTTTTAGTGTTTAGCTGTTATGTTTCCTGAATTTCAACTGTTTCTCTAAACATTCAGAACATTTCATCAGCTAAAAGGAACTTTGAAACATTTTCATGAGATCATGCAATGTATCTTTTTCCTTCAATTGAACCAGCGGCAAGACTGCCTCTACTTTCATTTTGCTCAACTCTTCATTGCATCCATTGGTGGCCAACAACAGAGTCAAAGATTGATGTTTCATGGTTGATTCCACTGGTCATCATCCTGGCATTTATTAACACAGATATCTGCAGTTAGCTTGGCCTTGTTGTAAGAATTTCTGATCACATGTGGAAAGATATCTTACTGCTACCAGCTTGGTGAGAGAATGGCAGACAGTTTTGGCCTTAGTATGAAAGAAAAAAAATATATACATTAGTCCGATTAAAGTGTTGATGGTACAAAACATCAACAATTCTTGAGTTGTTTGACCTGCTGGGTCATACAGCAGATTGAGTTCAGCTTCAGATTCCCAGCATCTGCAGTTCTCCTCCAGTAGAGTGGTTTCAGGAATGGTGAGAGTGAATACACTCTCTACAGTTCAGATAGATGAGAGGAAACCTTATGGAAGTGTAGCAAATTCTTACAGGACTGGATGCAGGGAAAATGATTTCCCTGGCTGCAGCATCTTGAAACAGTGACAACAATCTCAAACTAAAGAGAAGCCCATTTATCATTGAAAGAAGTAATTCTGGCCATTGGTAAACTATTGGACTTCTCTTCTCTGGTGATCTATGGAGCCTCAATCATGAACTTCACTTAAAATGGAATCCACAAGACTTTTAGACATTAAAGGAATGGTGTGGAGAGGCAGTCGTGATGTTGATGAATGGGCTATCAGCTCAGAATGTCTTGTTCCTTATGTCGCCGAGTCCTACATACTGTAGTCTATCAGTGGTAGCTTCATTCTTTGGGAGTGCTGAATAGAGATGACGCTGCAGTGACATTATGTAGTAAGTGCTTAGTCAGTAACTGGCTATATCAAATGCATTTTGTTTCTTTCTAGAATTGACCCAACATATTTAGTTAATGAAACATGATGGGCTGTAAACATACCGAATTGCTGGAGGAACTCAGCTGGTCTTTTCAGCATCTATACGAGACAAAGATAATATTGCTGACGTTTTGGGCCTGAGCCCTTCTTCAAGGGAAAAAAGAAAATGCCCGGAAGAAGGGCTCAGGCCTGAAACTTGGGCAATATAATCTTTGTCTCGTTTAGATACTGAAAAGACCAACTGAGTTCCTCCAGCAATGTGGTGTGTTTACAACATATTTAGATAAGCAAGAAAGTCTGCAGATGCTAGGATTGTAGTTTGCATAAAAATTAGATGTCGTCCCTCCAATTTGCGCTTGGCCTTGGTTCGCGTCGGAAGGTGAAGCAGGCTCGAAGGGTTTATTCCTGTACATATTTCTCTGCATCTATCTATTTATCTTATTCTTTCTCAAAAGCCTCACCGAAGCTGCTTCCACCATCCATTCAAGCAATGAATTCCAAATCTGGTCAGCAGCAATATGAAAGTGAATGAATCGGTCACGAAAAATGCTAACAGTGAAGCAGAATGGAAATGAACCCCATTGTTTCCCAGTGACTTTGGAGCAGTGTTCAGCATTGAACCTCTCGCTGGCTGAAATGTCAGCGAGAGGTTCAATTTGATAAAATGTGAAACAGCGGCAACAACACAAGATTAATACACCCAGTGTGCAAGTGCAAGGCATTCGTCATAATGTTGCACTGTCTTAAACACAGAACTATTGCATCAACTCTCCCTCTTCTCTGTTATGTTGATCATAAAATCTGACTGCAGTGATAAAGTATCCTGTTGTATTTGATTGCAGCACCTATGCTAGACCCACATTATTGTCTCCTGGCTCCTGAAGGAGTACATTGTGGTTTGTGGTTTATTTCAGGCGATTGTAGCATAGATTCCTACCTGCCCATTTCAACCACTAAGCGATTTGGGCCAATTATCTTATTGACTGTAGTATATCACTCCTGTCAGAAGCCTCCAAGGTCACTTTTAACAGGACACTTACCAGCACTGATGAATTACAGTGTCAGCCACTATTGCAGAATGAGGTTACCCCTCCTTGCTTTGCTCCATATGATCCATTTCTTCAATTCTAATTCTAAACTTCAGGTTCTTGAAACTTGTTTCCTATGAAGGAATCTTCACATAGCTTTGAGGTTAAAAGTGAGGCAAAATAAATCTTTGTGTTTCATTCGTGTGAAACTGGAGCTTAGCAATAAGCATTTTGTATACTTCAACTTTACATCAAGCAATGGCTTCACAAAAATTCCACCCCAGTGATCTTGTGATATTAGAAGCTCTGAAATAAAACAAACTTGAATTGTAATCAACCAAAACCAAATTACATTTGTTGCTGGACTCCTGAAACAAAGGCAGCACATGACCAGAATTGTCAGCAGGTCTGGCAGCATCTGTGGAGAGGAGAACAAAAAAGAAACAATGAATGTTTCAGGTCGATGACCTTTCACCATCAGTTCTGCTGAAACTGAGCGTCTCATTCAAAAAGTGGAGCTGAGGATATAGGATTAGCTGAAATCAATTTGAAAGGTGTCACAAACTCAAGAGGTTTCTATGTCTTAAACCCTATTTTGATCTTCAGAAACCTTGATGCCAGATGTTCCAACAACTGCCTCAAAGATCTTACCAACATGACATCAGGCACCTTTCCATGAGGATGAGAACCCAGCAGGCACAAGAACAGCTTCTTACCATCTGCCTTCAGATTTCAAAATGGACAATGAACCACAGACACAATCTCACTTTCTCCTAATTTTTTTTATTGCACTATTTATTTATTTTGGAAATGTAATTTGGAGCAATATTTGCACAGTGCCGCTGCTGCAAAGCAATAAATTTTGTGACATGTTCACAACAATAAATTCTGATCCTGATTCTGAGTTTGCTGTGGATCCTATTTTCAAGAATGCAGGCATAATCATAAAGGACCCCCATCACCCTGGTCACTCTCTCTTCTTACCGCTACCTTTGGGTAGAAGATACAGATACAGAAGCTTCAAGAAGAGATTTCTTTTCAAAAGCAATCAGGCTCCTGTGCCATCCTAACCATACATTACTCGGGACCACTGAAGGATCTGAGTGAAACAAGAAAGCTTGCAGGCACTGTGACTGTAATAGCAAAACAGAAATGCTGGAGGAACTCAGCCGACCTCGCAGCGTCCACAGGAGGTCAACATAGATAACCAACGTTTCGGGCCTGAGCCCTTCTTCAAGGTGTGCGTGAAAAGCAGGCAGGCACCTGAATTAAAAGGCTGGGGAGAAGGAAACAACGGAGAGGGGGAGGAGAACAGACAAATATTGTTTTAATAAAGGAAAAATGCCATTTAAAAAAAAAAATTGTATACTTACCTCCGGAGTGGTCGTTTACACAGGAAGCACTTTACACTGCCTTCCTGTGTTGCGGAGTTTGTCGGAGGGTGAACGTAGGTGGACGTCGTATTCATTAGTCCAGTTTCTTATGTCTCCGGTCAATTTAGACTGCAGCTGCACCGTTAAAATGTGTAGGTGTCTTGGTGGAAAAAAATTACGGTGTGGAATTTAGCAAATAAATTTAGTTGTGACATTGGTACACTGTCAGTGGAGCAGAAAATTTGCTCAAATTTTCTGCTTCTCAGTGGCTGTGTAAAAATGCCTAATGTGTATTATTGGGATGTAGGTAGGAGGCAAGAGAGAGGAAAGGTGAGAATTTATAGGGGGAGAGGAGAATAGGGTGGTTGGCTCTGTGATCACCAAAAGATATTGGCACCATTGAAATTTCTGCAGATAGGATGATAAATTATCAATCCTTTTATACTTATTATCCCTTTTTCCCTTTTGGCATATTCTGGTTATGCCATTGTCATTGGTGTATCTTTCAAACCTATTTGGCTGCAGCAAGCAACAATTTAGGTGCCTGACAATATTGTCATCTCTGCGCTTGTGTTTCTGCACCCTCTGTCACCAGCATTCAACCTTTCACAGCCTTTCCTCTCTACCATCCCCCCGCCTGTCGTCTTCCTGCTTCCACCACTGAAATGTAAAATTAAAATGAATGGAACAGAATTACTTTTTTTTTTCTCCATTCTAGTTTTCAATTTCACTCACAGGGCAACAGCATGTAGAGAAATTATATTTAAAAAAAACTCTCTGAAGGTGAACAAGAAGGTGACTGTGGATCAAAAGCTGTAGACACTTGGGTTGACTTTTTTTTCTCCCTGAGAGTGTGTGATCATTTCTAGAACCGCCTGAGGTAAAATTAAAACAACTTAATGTCGCAGGAGGCAGCTGAGCCCCAACTGCGGAATCAAATCGCAGTATTAGCAAGATCTTGGAGCGCGATTGCCTCCAGCTCTAGTGCAACACATTCGCAAGATCCACAGCTTGCCATTTTCACATTGCTAACTTCTTAGTGATTTGGTTGTGAGATGGAATGACCCCAGGTTTTGCTGAGGACTTGAACCCACTGTGTTGCTGCATCCATATCACAAATAAACCAAATAAAAAAGACAAAATGCTGCATTAAGCATCTTTGGCCATTAATAACACGCTTCATATCTTT
The DNA here is from genome assembly GCF_036971445.1 of Narcine bancroftii. Lineage (NCBI taxonomy): Eukaryota > Metazoa > Chordata > Chondrichthyes > Torpediniformes > Narcinidae > Narcine > Narcine bancroftii. The sequence goes on along the minus strand of NC_091476.1, from coordinate 38,546,403 downwards.
GTCATATATTTGCTCCATGCTTATTTTTTCCTCAGACAGAATTATCATAAATATTTCATTCCCTGTTCTCCATTAAATTCAGCAGTAATCATGATTTTATTGTGTTTGAGTATTGTGATTTGTGGTTTCAAATTTAGGGTTCAAACTCTCAGGGCTACCAACATCATGCCATGAATGTTGCCTGTAAATAATGATGATCCTGCATGCATTTCTAGCATTTACCCATTTCAATGAAAGCAAGTCAGGCTCTAAGGTACATGCAAAGTGTGAAGGGAAAACTCTTGCATTTACTCACCACTATTTGCTACCTTATGCTTCCCCTTATGCTTCCCCTGCTGGGGAGTTGGCTGTTGGATCCCTGTTTAGAATAGGACTTTGATTTCACGTGGGATTTCAGGATTGTGGGAAATCAGGGCAGGAGACCTTTTGAAATATTTTCTACTTCTTCAAGTTCATTACCATCTGACTGTACATATACAATTTTTAAATTAATCTTTAATTTAGACATACCACATACAGCACGGCAACAGGCCAGGTCGGCCCATTAGTCTGTGTTGCCCAATTAATCTACTTCCCCAGTATGTTTTTAATAGTGGGAGGATACCAGAGCACCCGGAGAACATGGGAAGAACATGCAAACTCCTTACAGTGTGGGATTTGAACCCCGTCCCGATCGCTGGCGCTGTCAAGGCATTGTGCAAACCACTACACTAACCGTGCCAACAAAACAATGTTTCTCCAGACCATGATGGACACACATATTCATACAATACACAACACATAATAATCTAATATACACATAAAAATACATAATATAGAGGAATTACTTATCTGGTTACAGGATACTGTTCATCAATCTCACTGCCTAGGGGAAGAAGCTATTTCCCAGCCTGACAGTTCTGATTCTGATGTTCCTGCACCTTGTTCCTGATGATAGTGGGTCAAAGATGCTGTGTGCTGGATGGAAAGAATCCTGAATAATTCATTGAGCCCTATTTAAGCAACACTCCTGGTCAATGTTGTCAATAGAGGAGAGGGTGACCCCATTTTGATGATCCTCTGTATTGACTTCCAGGCCGATACTTTGCAGCTACCTGACTATGCCATGATGCACCCAGACAGGACACTCTCAATTGTAGTGAAACATGGAAGTGTGCAGACGCTGTGATTGTATTAAAAACACAGAAATACTAGAGCAACTCAGCAGGTCTCACAGCCTCCATAGGAAGCAAAGGTATATAACCAATATTTTTTCCTGAACCCTTCTTCAAGGAATGAGCAAAAAGGAGGCAGGTGCCTGGATTGAAAAGCTGTGAAGAGGCAAGAGTAGGCAGGGGGAGGAGCACAGACCCACAAAAAAAGTGATAATTGGACATGGATTGGAGGAAAGGTGGGAGTTGATGGGGTGAGGGGGCGACTGATTCCACCCACAAATTGGACGTACAACATCTCATATCCTGTCTGAGCAGCCTCCAGCCGGATGGCATTAACGTCGACTTTTACAGTTTCCATTAGCCCCTCTCCCACCCCATCTCTCCCCTTCCCCTATCCTTATTACCTATAGCTCTGTCTCTCTGTTTCCTTCTGTCACCTTTCCTCCAGCTCTTGCTTCTCTTTCCACCATCTCCCCCGATCAAGTCTCACCTTTCCTCCTCTGTCCTCCTATCTATATCCAAGCATCACCTTTTGCTTTTTGGCCTGTGTTCTCCCCCCGACCATTTCCTCCTTCATCCTCCTGTGTTTTTATTCAGGCATCTGCTTGTTCTTTGCTTATATCCTGAAGAAGGGCTCAGGCCCCAAATGTTGGTGATATATCTCCTCCTGTGCATATTTGTATGTTAATACACTCAATTGTGCTCAGTTTTAGTGGTCTTCAATGCTAAATATATTTTCTATTGAAGTCTTTCAATGCCTGTTACTTTTGCTCACCCATCAGCTTAATTCTGTGTCATTTTAGGGTGATAATCCAATGAAATGAAAGAATGAGAAAAAATGTATGTGGAGGTATTGTATCATATACAACACTGTGGGCTATTGTAGAAAATAAATGTTTCTGATAGGGTTTGCAGACAGTTCTCAAGAACTAAACCTTTTTTTTAGATATGCAGCCGGGTAACAGGCCCTTTTGGCCCACGAGTCCATGCTGCCCAATTACATCCAATTGAACTACAACCCCCCCAGTACATTTTTGAATGGTGAGAGGAAACTGGAGCTGCTGGGGGAAACCACGCAGTCACTGGGAGAATGTACAAACTCCTTATGGACAGCGTGGGATTTGAACCCCAGTCCCAATCGCTATGTAACCTCGTTGCGCTAGCCGCTACGCTAACCATGCCACCCTTGTATAATCGGCAGACTGCTTCTACTTGAGTGAAGTTACTTGCCTACTCTGTCCAAGTCTGGCTACTTGGCTGCTACATTGTCCAAGGAGGTGGAATTGAAAGTGAATTGCACAAAAGTGCCAAAAAAACTGAGCAGTTCTGTCAAAGGTTCAAAGATGTATTTTACTGTCACGTAATCATACATTAAAAATGTAATTTATATGAAATTTATTTATTTATTTTAACGATGAACTTTATTACAATATTTACACTGTAATGCCACAAGATATCGTAACATGTTCATGACAATTAATTCTGATTCTGATATACTTCAACTTTTGTCGCCATGAGCATTGCCTGGCACCTCTAACAATGGAAATGAAGCAAAGGAGAATCCCTTCAGAATCGCGGAGAGTCCGTGGATTTTCTTCCAGCGCTCCCACAGTTCCTGCAGCCGCACAGTCTCCTGTTCAAACCATCGACAACCTTAGCTCCAGATCCAAAGCTCCAATGCAGTCAGGAACCCTTCATACCTGAAGCCCTTCGGGAGCCCCTATTATCCTCAGTGCCCTCTCGAATCCCGGTTCTGATCCCTGGTTCCCAGTGGCCAACAACCTGGTTTGATTTGTTGGACCGCAAGTCCCCAGCATCCCATAGCCTGTGTGTGACCACAATTAGTCATTAAAGAACTCACAGATCATGGATATAAGAAAGTTTTCCTCAGTTCTGAGGACTGCAAAAAGTAAGAATATGCAAGTGGTCCAAAGCTATTCTCAGATGGAATTGTCATAGATTTACTCAGTATGGAAGCAGGCCCATTTATCCAACTTGTCCCTGCTGACCAAGATGTCTATATAAGCTATTCTAATTCCTATGTTTTGTCCATGTCCTCTCAAAACCTTCTCTATCCACCGACCAGCCCAAATCCCTTCTAAACATTGGAAGTGTGCCCAACTCTATCACATCCTCTGGCTCTTCATTCCATGTACCCACCACAGTCTGTATGGAAAATATTTCTTCTCGGGTCACTTTTCAACCTTTCCCCTCTCATCCTTAACCGGTGCCCTCTGGCTTTGAACTCCCCTGCCCTGGGAAAAGAGGGGGACAACTCACTTTCTCGATGCCCCACATGATTTATAAACTTCTTGAAAGTCGATGCCTCTTTGTTTAGTGGTGCTTGTTCCCAGAAAGCCCGAAGGGCTTCAGGTATGAAGGGTTCCTGACTGCATTGGAGCTTTGGATCTGGCCACTGTGTAAGAAATCAGCATTTAATGGTGCATTTCATCTTCTTGTTTTTGTTGTAAGGTAATTAACGCTCAGTTAGTTAAATGGGTGCCAAATATGTGGCCCAATCATTTCAAAACAATAAATAAGTCAAGGCCAGTTAAACTAAGGTCAATATTGTGCTTACGTATAGATAATATGTAGTTTGGACCAAAGTCTTTGGCTGTAGAAGCTTTGAAAGTGCTGGAAGCAAATCGACAGGCACTCAGTGTTTTTGAAGGGACTGTCTTTTGCTTCTTTTTCTCTGACAGTAAGGGGCACTGGGCAATTTCTGCTGACGGCAAATCTTTGCCAGCCTTATGGAAGACTAAATGCAATTTCATGCAATGTTACATCTGTTTTATTACATGACAATAAAAGAATCTTCAATCTTGAATAATAAATGAGATTGTCCAAATATGGGGTACTCTATGGGCAACTATTTTGCCAGAAATAAAAGTTAAAGCAGTTTATTATCCAGATGTGAATAGTCGCACTCTTTTTGATGGAAGTGAAGGCGTTGGCAAACAATTGCGTGGTCAATAGCAGCTACAGACTGATTAGGAAGGGCCGTGAGGGTTATATACATTCTCAAGATGCTGCAGAATATAATCAGGAGCTTCGATTCTATCAAATGCTTCCAAATTCTGTCAGAGAAGGATTCAGAAATTCAAGCAAAGATTTTCATGTATTTTTAATTTTTAATTTGGAGATACAGCACAGTAACAGGCCTTTCTGGCCCACAAGCCAGCAGCGCCCAAATACACCAATTAAACTTCTAACCCCTGTTTGTCTTTGGAATGTGGGAGGAAACCGGAACACACAGAGGTAAGCCATGCGATCAAAGGCAGGGCATGCAAACTCTGTACAGACACCGGCGGATTTGAACCCAGGTCGCTGGCGCTACAAATGCATTTCAATATCCGCTGCACTAACTGTGCTGCCATAATTTGGGAGAATACAATTTGCATGAGAAGTTTGGAGAGGAGAGAGGAAGTTGGAAGAGAGACTGAAGTTTTTGGAGGAGGGGGGAAATGATGACAGTTGAAGGAGAAGGGGTGGGTTTCTGATGAGAGAAAATTAGCTCTGCTCTCGATGAACAGGGGGGGCCCAGAAGGGAGGTTAGTGAGATCTCTGAGATAAGTGGAGCTCACGCAGACAGGAGAGAAAACTGCAACAAGGTTCCGAGCTGGAGTTGACGTTTGATGGGAGAGAGGGATGGAACCAGCTCCACTGGCATGTTTAAAAACAAATAGAATAAATGTTTGAAGGGGCCAAATGGAGAAAAAGCAGGAGAGTGGAAATAATTGAATAGCTCTGACCAAAACCTGCCTTGGATTGGACAGGTTAAGTGAATCCTGCAAATACTGACAAGATGCTGGAAGATTGCTAATTCCAGCTTCCAATGCAGTGCCCACTAACCAATGGAAGCCAGTTGGAATTGTGAAAATATGTTTTATTAATGTCCTGCAGGAGAAATAATGTGCTACTTAGTCACTAATACAAAGAGATATCAAAATGTAATGGCAGTCAGACTGCCATGACCTCAGGGATATCCTGCAATCCTGTTATCACCTTCAATTTCTCTACTTCCTGGGGATTACGGAAATTCCCCAAGCTAATTATCCCAGTCTGACAAATGTCAGCCAGTTTGGCATGAGTCCTGCAGGATCAGTTGGGGAAATGACTGCAAAGTTAACACATCTTTTTTTTATTTTGACTCAATGCTGCTACCTGCTGTCACCTTAAGAAGTGCACTTGCAACAGTACTTTCTGGAAAGCCGGTTTCTACACTCATAGATATTACAAGGAACTGCGGAGGCTGAAGTCTAGAGCAGCGAACAAACTACTGGAGGAACTCAGCAGGACAGACAGCATCTCTGGAATGAAAGGGATGGTCAAGACCTTGCATCAAAACCGATTTTTAAAAGACTTTTTAGAGATACAGGACGATAACAGCCCCTTTCGGCCCATGATCCTATGCCACCCACATGCACCCACGCGACCAATGAACCTACTAGCCCTTTATGTCTTCGTAACGCGAGAGGAAACTTGAGCGCCTGGAGGAAACCCACACAGGTCATCGAGATGAACGAGAACCAGAGACAATGTAATGCATGTTCATGGATGTGCCTTGCAAAAGAAGCAAATAAGCTAACAATATATTACACCATAGGCTACACAATGTAGTGGAAAAGACCTTTGACTAGTGGAAAAGATATTAGAATAAATGCGTGTGAACACTCACTGGGGCTTGACGATGTTTTTCATTAGAAACTATATGTTAAAGATGCACTTGGAAGGAGGAAAAATAATTTCAAGCATTGGAGAGGGAGTTGAAAAATGACAATAATTCGATGGCTAGGAAAGGGTTCACTGTGGTAACATGTTGAATGATAGTGACTGGTCATTGAGCTTGTTATGGTGGAGACAACCCTGGACTGGTGAAGGCTGTTCAGTGAAACAAAGAGAGGGGGAGACAGAAGCTTCCATTGCATACAAGGGAAGTGAGGGTGGGGGAGGGGAAATATGGGATTCAAGTTGGAGCAGGTACCCCAGCTGTGAACCACACTCGGCTCATCATGGAGAGAGTGGAGAACACAAAGTTCCATGGCATGCATATAAGGGACAACATATCCTGGACTCAAAACACCTCTTGATTAGTCAGGAACTAAAACTTTACTGTTTGCACATGAATCATACTCCTCCATTCCCTACATATACTCGTGTGTATCTAGAAGTCTCTTAAACATTCCAGTTGTATCTGCTTCCATGACTAGTCCTGGTAGCCCATTCCAGGCATCCTCCACTCTCTGCATAAAAGACTTATCCTTTCAACTCTTCCTTCCTCACCTTAAATACCTGATCTCTGGTATTCTGTCTATCCCATCTGCACCTGTCATAATCTTATAGGCTTATAGAAGGTCTCTCCTCAGCTCTGATGCTCCAGAGAAAGCAGGCTGCCCATCTCCGTAGCTCCTGCTTTCTAATCCAGGTCAAATTCTTGGTTGATCCCTTCTGTAAGCTTCCTCATTTTTTTCTGTAAATGGGTGACCAGAATTATGCCTAATACTCTGAGTGTAGCCAAACTAGAGGCTTACACAGCTGCAACATGTCTTCCTTACTCTTCTACTCAATAGGCAAACTTTCTTCACCACCCTGCCTACTTGTGTAGCCACTTTCAAGCTGTAATGGACATGGACCCCCAGATCCCTCTGCACCTCAGTATTTTAAGAGCCCTGCCATAAACTAGATACTTTCCCCTTTCATTTTACTTCCCAAGATGTAACACCCCACACTAAAGTAATCTCCACCTGCCATTCCTCTGTCATTATCTTCAACTTTGAAGATCCTATTGTTTTGTTTAACAGCTCTCTACATTGTCCACAATTCCACCAATCTTGGTGTCAAATACAAACCTACCAATCTGCCGAGCTACTTATTTTCCATCCTAGTAATTTGGAAAGATCTGAAATTGCAGTGAAATCCACACTGATCACCATGGAACACCACTGGTCTCGGGTCTCCAGATGGAATAACACCCTTCCAGTACATCCTTCTGTCTTCTGTGGACAGCCAATTCTGTATCCAAACTAACAATTCATAGTCGATTCCATGTTTCTGCATCTTCTGGATCAACCAACCAAAGAGGTTTTTCCGTCTTAGTGTTAACAAGAACTGGAGCAATAATTCTAGCATAAGGGACTGTCCATTGAAGAGGAAAGGACAAGGAGGTCTGTACCCCTCTGATATTCTGTATTCCAGAGGGAAGCAGAGGCAGAGTCACTGAATTAAGAGTGGAGATCCTCGACAACTGGTCGACAGGGAAATCAGAGGTTCTGAGGAACAGATAAGATGAAGTTTCTCCAATGGTGGACCAGGGTCTCGGAGTTACACGCCCGACTACTTGAATTTTTGCACCTTAGAAAAATCAAAACAATGAATAATTTAAAGCAGTGGTTCTCAACCTTTTTCTTTCTACTCACATACCACTTTAAGTATTCCCTATGCCATAGGTGCTCTGTGATTAGTAAGGGATTGCTTAAGGTGGAATGTGGGTGGAAAGAAAAAATTGAAAACCACTGTTTTAATTGTACCTCAAAGACTCGTTATGTGCATGGTTTCATAACTCCAAATGAAATGGGCCAATGACAACTTTTCTCAAGCAAAATATTTCAGTAATAATTGGGTCTTGAGCAGTGATTCTCAACCTTCCCTTCCCACATACAAACCACGTGAAGCAACCCACAGAGCACCGATGGCATAGGGATTATTTAAAATGATATGTAAGTGGAAATAAAAAGGTTGAGAACCACTGATTTAGAGCAAAAAGGTAAACTTCTGGAGGAACTCGATGTGTAAATGGACAATCAGCATTTTGGAATGAAAACTCCTTCAGAAATAAAAGAATTGTGGTCACTGGAATCTCTGAGCAAACATTAAGAAGCTGGAAGGATTCAATGGATCAGGTAGCATCCGTGGAGAGAAATGGCCAGTCAATATTTCAGGTTTATCGAGAATGTGCTTCAATCAGAACAGATTCTAGAATCCAGCATCTATGGTCTGTTTTGCCTCCAGGTTAATGTAGTACAACTCCAATTATCCAAAATCCTTATTTATCCAAAAATGTTTTTGGACCCAGAATTGGCGTCTGTTCACCTCTGAAAAAAATTGGATAAATGAGGATATCTGAAACAATCAAAAATCCTCAGTTATCTGAGTTTTTTTCCGGAGCTGAACTGACCTCACAGGTTGAAACAAAATTCACTTGACATGAAATTGGAGTGATGATTGCCCTCATTTCAGGTAACCTCCTCACCTCTTTCTTTCCATTTTTTCTTTACCTACCTCTATTGACTTTTTCTCCATCTCTCCCTCCCAAACTTTGTGCCACAGTCTTCCAGCCGCAAGCAGTTGGAAGAATCTCTTGTTAAGGAGAGCGGCCTCCCGGGCAGGAGTGGGACCTCGGTAGGGAGGTGTCAGTGATTGGTAGTGGCAGTTCGGAGGGGGAGTATGCGAGGGCGGACTGGGTTTGTGTCGAGCTCCAACATTGAGAACCAGCATGCGAAGCTGGTACAGCCCCCACTGGAACAAGCCTATAAGGAGTCAGGAGCTCATCGACTCGTTACTGAGTGTTCTACCAGCCTGAAAAGACCCCCCAAGTGTCAGCACCAGCAGAGGGCGCATGTCAGTGATTGGCAGCGGCTGTTGGGAGATCTCAGTGACTGGCAGCAGCCAGCATTTTTTGGCTAAATTTTTTGGTAGAATTAACATTTTTTTTAACGCTTAAAAAGCCTTCCCTTGTTGTTCGTTGTTGTTTAAACATTGATACAAATGATTTGCTATTTCAGATGACCAGTTATCTGAAAAATTCAGTCTCCCGAAATAGGTATGGTCCTGTCAATTTTGAATAATCGGAGTTGTACTGAAAATTAATTTTATTTTCTTGCCGGGGAGCCTGAACATACTTTGTTTGCATCCCCATATCTAGATGCACTGACTTGGCTTGGCAAATGCAAATGTTACAAATATAATTTTGCTTAAAACTCTTAACATTTCGACATGAAGTTAAGCAGCTGCCAGCAAATCATTCTCATCTGACAGGAGCTGGGCTTTGACATGCCAGATATTACTGTCTGAAATCTATTCGCTGCAATTTAACAGCCATGTAATTTGCTTAACAGTTCAGCTTTCTGATTGAGTGGCACCTCTACAGTGGGATACTGCTGGGAAAAAATAGAAGGGAATCCAGGAAATGTATCATTGGAAAATGGCCATCAATTAGTTCACAAGGATGATTCTGGGAATGAAAGGGTTATCGTATGAGGAGCATTTCATAGCACTTGGCCTGCACTCGTTGGAATTTAGGAGAATGATTACTGAAACACTTTGGATGTTGAAAGGCATGGGCAGAGTAGAGGTAGAAAGGTTTGTTCCCATTGTGGAAGAGCCTAGGACAAGTGGGCACAACTTCAGGATTGAAGGGTGGCAAACCTGTGGAGTTTGTTATGACACGTAGTTGTGGAGGCCAGGTAATTGGATGAATTTAAGGCAGAGATTGATGGGTTCTTGGTTAGGCAGGGCATCAAAGGTTACGCAGAGAAGGATGGGCAGTGGGGCTGAGTGGGGAAATAAATTAGCTTGATCAGCTGAAGAACCTATTTCTGATCCTATATCTGATGATCTCATGGTCTTGCTTAGTCTTCTCCCATGAGAATTAATCCATAGTTCCTTTGATCTTGGGCAATCCCACCCCCACTGGTATCAAACCTTTGCAGTTGTTTTCTCCAGGGCATCTGCATCCACTTATATAATCTTGAATGATTATTAACCCAGGCGCACCTTAAGGATCCATGCTTAGCCCACTGCTGTACTCACTGTACACCCATGACTATGTGACCAGACACAATTCCAATGCTTTGTACAACTTTCTCGATGACACAACTGTTGTTGGCAGAATTACAATTGGCAATGAAGAAGTGAACAGGAGGGAGATAGAGCTCACTGAGTGGTGTCACGCCAACAATCTTGCGCTCAACATTAGCAAAACCAAGGAGATGATTGTAGACTTCAAGAGGATGTCAGGAGAACACAATCCAGTCCTCATAAAGAGGAGATTATTATACAAAGGTTCAATCATTTTAAAGTGTTTAAATTCTAACACGTTTAAAGTCACCTTTGAAATCAGTTAGATTTCTGACAGGTCACCTTATTGAATGGTAGAGCAAGGTGCTCATCCAATTTCTGATCCCTGCTCCTGAATGACTTGGTAAAACATTTATGATCACAAGGCAGTGCAGTGTTCATGATGAGTTTATTGTCACATACATTATGCAATGTACCTATACACTGAAATTCTTACCAATCCCGGATAACGAAGAACAGATAAAACTGCCGATGTTGGGGTCTGAAGCAAAGGAAAAACTGCTGGTGAGAATCAATCAGTTGAGCAGCATCTTGTACAATATTTGACTGATTGGTTTTCACCAGCAGAACACTGAAACTCTCTCCCACTCACCATCAGTTCTGTGGAAGGCTCCCTGACCTACACTGTTTAGTGCAGTGGTTCTCAACCTTTTTCTCTCCACACACATACCACTTTAAGTTATCCCTATGCCATTGGTGCTCTGTGATTAGTAAGGATTGGATAAAGTGATATGTGAGTGAGGAGGGAAGGTTGAGAACCACTGCTCTAGACCCAATTGTTACTGAAATATTTTGCTTGAGAAAAATTAACACTGGCCCATTTCCTTTGGAGTTATGAAACCGTGGACATAACGAGTCAATTAGGTACGGTGAAAACAGCGGTTTTCAACCACCTTCTTTCCACTCACGTATCACGTTAAGCCATCCCTTACTAATTACAGAGCACCGATGGCATAGGGATTACTTAAAGTGGGAGGTGAGTGGAAAGAGAAAGGTTGAGAACCACTGGTTTTAGTGGTTTCTCTTCCTTCAGCTACTGCTGCACTGGATGAGTTTCTCCAGCATTTTCTGCTCTGGTTGGTGGGCACTCCTCGAATTCCTGAATTTGTTGCCTGGATTGGAGAGCATGCTTATGGGGATAGGTGGAGTGAACTTGGCCTTTTCTCCTTGGAGTGATGGAGGATGAGGGGTGACCTGACAGTACAAAATCATTGATCATGTGGATGGACAGATGCTTTATCGTAGGGCTGAAATGGATTACACGAGGGGAAATAATTTTAAGGTGCTTGGGAGTAAGTACAGGGGGTGGATGCAAGAGGTAAAATTTTCACACAGAGTTGTGGGTACGTGGGATGTACTGCCGGCAATGATGGTGGAGGTAGGTACAATAGGATCTTTTAAGAGACTTGTAGGTTATTAGGTTGGCACAACACTGTGGGCCAAAGGGCCTGTACTGTGCTGTAGATTTCTACGTAGGCTGTATGTTCTTAGTTAACCTGAGGTAAAAGTTCCCATAAATCTCTGCATTGCAAAGAAGAGAAAGATAACAATTGATAAACCTTTCTTTCCTCATAGTTCCCTATGACATATAAGGGCATTCAGCCTCTGATTACTGTCACAGCACAAAGTAGGAATCAAGTTCCCCATGCCAGAATGTGCATAGGATAGGTAATATATTACACTGGCACTTTCTCACCTTATTCTTCTTTCTGACTCATGAATTTATTTGGATTTCTCCAAAATCCATTTATGTATCATTTTTCTCAACTGCTCTCTGTGATTTTTCATTCTCCGGACAAAGAAGCTTTTCATTTGTGTTGCTTTTGAGCCCTCCTTTGACCCCTCCCATGTCAAAATATCCTCTCTGAATTATCAAACCCTTTTTGAGTCTTAGCGGTCTATATTAGATTTAAAGAGTGTGATAGTACAGATCTATCACCAATGTATATAGTGTATATAGTTACAGTATCTAGACTGTGCTTACAGCGATTGGCTGAGAGCTTAGCCACGCCTACTGTCTGGGCCTTAAAGGGTTGTGCCCCTAGCCAGGTCGGATCATTCCGGACTGGTCGGCCACCTGTGAAGAGCTCCTGTCTTTTGCTAATAAAAGCCTTGGTTTGGATCAACAAGTCTTTGATTCTTTCGACGAGCTCTACAATTTTATTAGCAAAAAAGAGAAAAGAATTTAACTCGGCCAGAAAAACTTGATATCGACCCACAGTCAGCTACAGCCTTCAAAGCCTTTAAGTTCTGGCTGCTGAACTTTGAAAACTTCCTGAGATTCATTCAGGTAGAGGAGGATAACCAGCGTCTAACAGCATTGCTGTCTATGGTGTCCTTGAGAGTCTACGAGAACATCCAGGATGAGACCACTTACACCGCAGCCATAAAGGTACTGAAAGAACTGTATGATCAACCAGTGAACAGAGTTCATGCCCGGCTCGTGCTTGCGTCGAGGAAGCAACAGCCCGGCGAGTCCATCAGGGCATATTTACAAGTATTAAAGGCATTGGGCAAGTACTGTAACTGTGTGAAGAAAACTGCTGCCGAGATCACAAACGATCTCGTCCGGGATGCCTATGTGGCTGGGCCCCGATCGAACAAAGTGAGGCTGCGCTTGCTTGAACAAGGGGTAGAAAAACGAGAGGACGTGGCCCGGATTGAATTCACAATGGAGGATGCAGCCTTAAAATCCAACAATTTCTCTAGAGACTGGACCCCACGTTCTGATGTGAGTAGAGTGCCCTTCTACTCTACCACCCCCCGAGATACTGACGGCCTGTCGGCTGCTGCTACACTGCCCCCTGCGAACCCAAAATGTTATTTCTGCTGGAGGGACAAGCACGGCAGGTCCCAGTGCCCAGCAAGAAAAGCCAGGTGCCAGAAGTGCCTTAAAAACGGCCACTTTACTGCAGTCTGTAGGTCTAAAATGGCCGCCGGCAAACACAGTGCCTCGTGTGAAGCCCAACCGCCACTTACCCATTCAAACTCTTCTTCCCCAGAGCTCTCGTCCAATGAGAGTGAGGGCTCCCCTGCACGGCAATGCTTGACGTCACGGAGATGCCGAACCTGGAAGGGGCAGCCCACCCTCGCAACCATGGTGTTGGCCCGCCTCTCGCCCCCGTGCGGAACACTCGACCCGGCCTCGGTCCCGACTGTGGCTACCGCTGCTACTGCCGCCGCCACAGCCACCCCCGGGGCCAACGCTACTGCTGCTGCTGCCTGCTCCCCGTTTGCCGCTGCCTACGCCGCCGCCGATGCGGCCACCACGACCGACTGGGGACCCACGGCTGCCAACCAGGTACTCACCCTAGCGTCCATCGCTGACGACTGCCGGGGCCCGACCACCGCAACCGACGACCTACCCACCGCCAACCGCGAGCAACTACAAACCCCACGACTTACCTTTCATCCACCGACGCTGCCACAACAACACTTCCGGGAGGTCCTCCAACCTGCTCCTCCAGCGTTGACTACGTCTATGACGTCATCCCGTTGCGTGACATCATCCCGTTGCGTGACGTCATCACGCGGAACTCCCCTGTCAACTGGATCAGTGGCTGCTTCAATAACACTAAACCAGCAATGCTCTCATCCCCTCACTAAAGCAATGGAAATGATTAAAGTGCATGGACACTACACCAATTGCTTATTTGACTCTGGGTCAACTGACAGTTTTATCCAGCCAGATCTGGCTTTACATTATCCCCACTACCCAGAGGATCTCATTAGCGACGAGGTCGCACTCGACCGGGATAAAGGGGTATTGCATCGCCACGGTGGAAGTACAGGGCGTAACGGTCACCCACTTCAAATTATTCGTCCTTCCCCAATTGTGCGCCCCAGTGTTGCTGGGATTAGACTTTCAGTGTCAGTTCCGAACGGTGTCCCTACACTTTGGGGGACCCCACGCCCCCTCTCGGTCTGCCATCGCCCCACCCCCGAAGCACTCGAGCAACCCGCCCCCATGCCCCTGGGCCAATCCTGCGGCCTTTCCACACTCCGGATTGCCCCGCCAGCACTCTTCGCAAACCTCACCCCTGGCTGGAAGCCTGTGGCCACCATAAGTTGGCAATATAGTTACGAAAACAGGCAATTCATTAGGAGTGAGGTGCGTAGATTGCTGGATGAGGGCATCATCGAAACCAGTTCAAGTCCCTGGAGAGCCCAGGTGGTGATTGTCAAGAATGGGGAAAAGCTACGGATGGTGGTCGACTATAGCCAGACCATTAACCGCTTCACGCTCCTGGATGCGTACCCCCTGCCACGCATCACAGATGTGGTGAACCAGATCGCCCAATACCGCATATTCTCCACCATTGACCTAAGTTCGGCCTACCACCAGCTCCCGATCCGCTGTGAGGACCGACCATTCGTGGCCTTCGAAGCGAATGGGCGGCTGCATCAATTTCTCAGGGTACCATTCGGGGTCACGAATGGTGTCGCGGTCTTTCAGCGGGAAATGGACCAGATGGTGGACCAGAACGGGCTAACTGCTACCTTCCCGTATCTGGACAATATCACCATCTGCAGCCACGACGTGCAGGACCACGACGCCAACCTAGACAAATTTCTTCAAACTGCCCGTCGGCTGAACCTGACTTACAATTTGGACAAGTGTGTCTTCCGGACCACACGACTCGCGATTCTAGGTTGCGTGATGGAGAACGGGATACCCATGCCAGATCCTGATGCCATGCGTCCCCTAATGGACTTACCCCCCCCCCCCGCCCCCATACCCAGAAAGCGCTCAAACGCTGCCTGGGCCTTTTCGCATATTACGCCCAATGGGTTCCACACTACACCAACAAGGCGCGTCCTCTTATCAAGATCACCTCCTTTCCCCTCTCGACCGAAGCCAGACCAGCTTTCAATCGAATCAAATCTGACATCGCTGCTGCGACGCTGCATGCGATCGATGAGTCTGTCCCGTTTCAAGTCGAGAGCGATGCATCCGACTTCGCCCTGGCAGCCACCTTGAACCAGGCCGGTCGGCCTGTAGCCTTCTTCTCCAGAACCCTCCAGGGTCCAGAGAGTAGACACTCCTCGATCGAGAAGGAGATCCGCTCCATGACCCGAGCCTGTTCGGTGTGCGCTGAATGCAAGCCCCACTTCTTCCGTCCGGATAACTCCCACGTTATCAAAGCCACCCGCCCCTTCAAACGTCTTAGCGTAGACTTTAAGGGGCCCCTACCGTCGACCAACCGTAATAACTACATCCTTACGGCCATCGACGAGTACTCCCGCTTCCCGTTCGCTGTGGCCTGCCCAGACACCACTGCCACCTCAGTGATACAGGCCCTTCACAATATCTTCGCCATTTTCGGGTACCCCAATTCCATCCACAGTGATAGGGGGTCCTCATTCATAAGCGCAGAGCTACAACAGTACCTTCTGGAGTATGGTATCGCTTCAAGCAGGACCACGAGCTACAACCCACGTGGTAATGGCCAGGTCAAGAGGGAGAATGCCACCATATGGAGAGCGGTTACACTGGCTCTCCGGTCTAAAAGTCTCCCCACCTCTCACTGGCAGGAGGATCTCACTAGTGCCTCCCTCCTATGTACTGCAACAAATGCTACCCCCCACGAAAGGATGTTCCTTTTCCCGAGGAAATCTGAATCAGGAACCACTGTACTGGCATGGCTCACCGTCCCTGGCCCCGTCCTTTTGCGACGCCACGTCTGGCACTCAAAGAACGACCCCTTGGTCGACCGAGTGACACTACTCCACGCGAACCCGCATTACGCCTACGTTGAGTTCCCAGACGGGCGGGAGGACACTGTTTCGGTGCGGGACCTAGCTCAGGACATGGTAGACCCAGCAAATCCCCCAACCCAACCTTCCCCAACTCTTTATTCCCCAGGCCCCGTGCCGCAACAGAAGGACCAACAGCACCCCAAAGACCCTGGCCACCCTGCCGACAACATGACTGGGGAATGGAACGAAGGAGCGGTCGCACCCGACGTGCCCGCTGGCGACACCACTCCAGCGACCCCAATCCCGGCACCACAGCGGTCACGCCGTATGGTCAGACCCCCTGACCGCTACAGTCCTTAACCTACCCCTTAATTTCATTCTCTCCCTCGTTTTTTTGTTTTTTATCCAAGGTCAGTTCTCGAAGAAGGGGTGAATGTGATAGTACAGATCTATCACCAATGTATAGAGTGTATATAGTTACAGTATCTAGACTGTGCTTACAGTGATTGGCTGAGAGCTTAGCCACGCCTACTGTCTGGGCCTTAAAGGGTTGTGTCCCTAGCCAGGTCGGATCATTCCGGACTGGTCGGCCACCTGTGAAGAGCTCCTGTCTTTTGCTAATAAAAGCCTTGGTTTGGATCAACAAGTCTTTGATTCTTTCGACGAGCTCTACAAAGAGCAAGAAACAGTTCGTAGAGAGGATAAGCACAACATGCTTGAATACGCCTGAGATTGTCTGATCCTGGAAGCTAAGCAGGCTCAGTACTGGTCGGTACTTGGAGGGGAGACCGCCTAGAAACACCAGGTTGCTGTAAGTGAGTGGCTGGACAAACTGGGGACTTTCTGTTACATTCTATGTAACATTCTAAATGTAGTATTACATTCCAATAATGGAACCTTTACCTTTTAAGATCAGATTCCATAGCCTGGACTGGTCTTGGCTCTGAGCCATTGTAGAATTCAATAGCAACCTGCATCTTTCAGTTTCTTATGTCAGAATTATATCAATCCCAATGGTAAATAAAAATACAAAGTGCTGGAAATACACAGCAACACACACAACCTCAATAACCAGATCGTACGATCATAGAACATTACAACACATTTGGCCCTTCTAGTCTATTCTAAACTTTTAATCAGCCTAGTCGCCCTTACCTGTACCCAGTTCATACCCCATCCCATTCATGTACCTGTCCACACTTTTACTAAATGTTAAAATTAATAGCCAGCATTCATCATTTCAGCTGGCAGCTCATTCCACACTCCCACTACTCTCTGTTTGAAAATGTCTCCCCTCGTGTTCCCCCTAAATCTTTCCCCTTTCACCCTTATGGGTCAACAAATAACTCATCCTCAGCTCATAACTGAAATATTTACCCAAAATACAAATCTTGAAATGTCCTGCTCCACCAAATGTAAAGCAATTTCTCTGGCCTTCTCTTTTTTTTCCTGATGGTCTGAAAAGGATTTAATCATTGGGGGTGAATATTTTTTGGCCCAAGCTTAAATTTCATCAGTAATGATGCGTGAGTGACAAGCTCGTTTAAAAAAAAATCACTCTTAAGAAAGATTTATAATTCTAACCTCAGGCTTAACAATGACAAGGTGACCTGAGTGGATGAAAGGAAGTAATAATGCCCATCAATAGTTTTTAATCAGACCTGTGTTCTACCTTAGAAATGGGTCGAGATATCCTTGAAATGTGTATTTGGCCCTCAGTTTAAGTTCATTCCAACTCTATGTACAATGGATTGTGAGAGATATAATTGTCAGTCACATAGTCATACAGCGGACAAAATTGGCCCTTCGGATTTTTTTATCAGCTATCACTGACTTGAACCACCTCGTTCTTCTCTAACCTTAAACATAAACTATTCCAGGGCCACCAGAAGATACATGATTGAAACATCACTTTTTTTGTTGCATTAACTACAACTATGAGTATTTATTTATCTATCTTTTTATATTTGTTATCCCTTTCACAATTATAGTTGATGTATCGTATACACCTATATGGCTGCAGCAACTGAGAATTTAGGTGCACCTCTACATTGTACCTATGAAATGACAGAAAACTCTATTCTCAGCTCAGTCCTCTCTGTCCACGTCAATCACCAAAGACCTGTCCATGTTCATTCCATTTACCAACACTTGGTATGGAGCTTTCTCTCCCTCCAGATACACATTGTATTTTGCTGGAGTATTGTTGTGTTCTATGCTTTATGCACCTGGGAAGTTGCAGCAAGTAAGACCTCTATTGTATCTCTACATTGCACTTGTATCAATGACACTAAATTTCATTAATTCATTACACCACAACCTCACAATGTATTTCAGATCACAACAACCTTTGAGGCAAAAGAAAAAAATCTCTAACCCTCTCACTTCTCACCTTAAACCTATGCGCTCTGGTTTTAGATGACTCCTTTATAAAGAAAAGTTTCCCACTATCCAAAAACATAGAAATGCTGGAGGAATGTCTCACAACATTCATATAAGGTAAATATATATAACTGATATTCAGCCTGTCATCTTGATTTTCTATCTTCAGCTCTTAATGGCACCGTGAGACCTCTGTGTTTTTACTACAATTATAGTGTCTGCAGACTTTCATGTTACAGTCTTTTCTCACAATGCATCCTTTCTGTGCCTCTCACATTCTTCAACATTCTCTCAGGCCTTCCATCCACCTCTTCCATTCCAAGGCAAACAAACCCAGCTAATGCAATCTTTTCTCAGAGCTGGAACACTTCAACCAAGGCAAGTGAATCTCCTCTGTACCCTCTTCAGTTTTTACCATGACATCCTTATCTCTATTTCCGATGCCCGGCTTAATGAAGGTCAGCATCCTTTCTGCCTTCTTCAGCTTCTTATTTACCTTGCATATGTGTGTTTGTTATTTATGAGGTGAATACAATTGAACAGCATCTCTGTGATATTCATGGATGTGCAAATATAATACACTCGTATCAAGTGTGGAAAATTGATATTCTTCTAATTGATGTCCAGTGCACATACAGTATGTTGTATGTGATATACCAGTAGTATGTGCATGGCACATTATGCATATATAGGATGTGTTTGTGCAGGGCATATGGTGGGTTTATGTAGTGAAACACAAAAGTCTGCAGAGGCTGTGATTATAGTAAAAAAATAATGTGCATATGTGTGGTGTATGTGCATTGTTTGACCAATAAAATGCACTCATGTAATGTGCGTGTGCTCATGTATGTTCGCACGCAGCGTGTGTGTGTTCGCCTGCAGATTCCTGCAGAATCATAGAGTTGTATCCTCAATAATGGTTTGAATATGACAATGGCATAAAGAAGTATAACCTTTCCGATGAGACAATAGATGGGAAAATGATTTATGGTGATTTACAACCATTCTCTATGGAATTCCATGTAGGGATTGGACTAAGGTTTATCCATTTCATCAGTAGGTTTAAATGACATCTCCTTAACCTTGTGTCCAATCCACACATGAACGATCCCGGAAAGGACTGCTTGCAACAGTTAATGTGAAAGAAGTCGACAGGATGATTAGAGTTTACTGGGGCGCAATATGAAACAATGCTCATGTCTTTCCTCACCTTGTACCATTCCAGATTTGAGCCAGTGCCACCATAGTTTTTTTTTTATTTTAACAATACAACATGGTGGAAGACCCTTCTGGCCCATGAAATCCCAAGCCATTCAATTACACCAAATTAACCAACAAACCCTCTACATTTTGGATGGTGGAAGGTAACTGGAGCACCTGGAGAAAATCCAAGCAGATCACGGGGAGAAGATACAAACTACTTATAGTCAGCGGCAGATTCATACCTGGGTCATTGACACTGTAATACTGTTACACTAACCATGTCATCCGTTTTGTTAACTACAAAGTCTTGGCACTCAGACTCAACTTGACCATATATTTATGTGATGACGTTAGTGATGAGAACATAATGCACAATCAAATTGCTCCCAATCCAATATGTACAAGAGATTTGGGTATTGGTGCTGTGTTGAAAATGGTCTAAAATATTTCATTTTAATGAGTTCTGCAATTGCTGTTTAATACATCACAATGAACCAACCAATGATAGCATTTAAGGATTAATCTGAATCTCCTGAGGCATTATTTGTCTGTTCACTTCTTATTATTTTTCGACCTACTGTACAAGTTGATTTGCCTGGATAGTGCGCAAATCAAAGCTTCTCGCTGAATTTCAGTACACGTGACAAATAAACAATGAACAATAAAAATGAATCTGAATTTCAATCTGAATTATCATTGAACAACTTTGGGGGGGGTTCTTTGGAAGAGCATGTTTTTTTCAAATGCAGCTTGTAGAGGTCTAAGATTTTACTTTGTTTTTCTCCATTGAGCCGATAAGGCAAGGGGCTTTCATGCCACCTCCATTCTTCAAAGTGTGGAGATTAAGACATCAGAGCATTTAACAGCTATAGCTTTGATGAGGTATCAGCTAGACAAGTGTCACAAGTGATTCAATGACAATCTACGATTATGCAGTTCCTTTAACAGTGCAGGACATCCCAAATGGTGTACCAGAGTGTTGTTAATTGCATTTCTATTCCCTTGTCCTTTCAAAGAGTTCCTTGAGGCCCAACAAAATGGTCAAAGAGATTATTTTAAGGTGATGATACAGTAGGGAAAGAAATTGCAAAGGAATAGAGGATTAAAAAGTGGATTCCAGAGATGAATGGTAAGGTCACTAATGGCACAGCCACCAATAGTAGTTCTATGAAAATGCAGGGATATACCATGCACTGGAATGGAATGGAACAGGCAAAGAATAATACAGCACAGGGACAGGCCCTTCAGTCCACAAGGGTGACAGAGCCAGGAGAGTTTAATTAAGATGAGAGGTGTCAAACAATGACTGAGAAAATGGGGAGAAATAAATATTTCTGGATGCCCTTAGCTAGAGTAGTACAATTACCATTTTACCCTTCAAATCTTGTAGACTTTTATCTGAGATTGACATGGTTATTGCTGAGTGTATAGTAGAAGGAGATATCAAATTGATAGCATAAAATATTCATACATTATTGTAATTTCATGCTCTTTAAAATCCTCTGATGCTAAATTGAACTAGATCAGATTGAGCTGATATTAAGCTGGGAGAAAATGCAACAAACTCTTGTTGCTGGATTCTTCTAACATCAGCAGATTTGAGTCAAGATAACCTTCATTGAATTTATTTCAGTGTAGTGCTGCAATGAATTCAATGGCATTCATATAGTGTTTTCCCTAACGAAAAGAGGGAGCACCTTTTCACAGAGGATGGTGAGTATATATGGAATGAGCTGCCAGAGGAAGTGATAGAGGCGAATACAGTTACATAATTTAAAAGACATTTGGACAGGTACATGGACAGGTAAAACACACAGAAATGCTGGAGGAACTCAGCAGGACTTACAGCGTCCATAGGAAGTAAAGATACATAACCAACATTCTGGCCTGAGCCCTTCTTCAAGAAAAAAGAAGGCAATCGCATGAATTGTTTAAAAATTTAGACATACCGTACGGTAACAGGCCATTTTGGCCCACAAGTCCATGCCACCCAATTCATTAACCTACACCCCCAGTATGTTTTGAATGGTGGGAGGAAACCAGAGCCACTGAGGAAAACCCACGCAGACACGGGGACAACGTTTGAACCCTAGTCCTGATCGCTAGCGCTGTAAAGGCGTTGTGCTAACCACTACGCCCACTGTGCTGCCCTAGAGAGGAAATGGGCAGTGTAAGGAGTACCAACCAAAAGACAAAAGGTGATATCTAAATATAGATGGGACACAGGACAGAGAAAAAGTGAGAATCGGCTCAGGACGCGGGGTTGTTTGGGGTTTGATGGAAACAGTGCTAAGGGAAGGAAGGCAGAGAAAAAGAGAGAGAGAGAGAAAGATAGAGAGCTGGAGGAAAGGAAGAAGAAGGAAAGTTACGAGAATGGAACTAACAGAATCCAGAGAAATCAATGTTAATGCCATCCGGTTGAAGGGTGCCCAGATGAAAAATTAGATGTTGTTCCTCCAATTTGCAGATTGTCTCAATCTGGGAATGCGTGAAACAGACAGGTTAACAAGGGAAATGGGCAGAGAATTGAAATGGGTGGCCACTGGGCAATACCTGCTATTGCAGCAGGCAGAGCTGAGGTGCTCCCGGTCTGCATTCAGTCTCTCCAATGTAGAGGAGACCACAGTGGGACACCAGATGTAGTAGATGGCCCCTGCAGATTCACCCCCAGTCGATTCTCACTTTTCCTCTGTCCCATCTCCTATCCGTATCCAAATAAAATATTTTGTCTGTTGGTCTGCACTCCTCCCCCTGCCCATTCTTCCCTCCCCAGCCTTTTAATTTAGGCAGCTGCCTGCTTTTCACTCATACCTTGAAGAAGGGCTCAGGCCCAAATAATCAATTATATATCTTTACCTCCTATGGACGCTGCTAAACCTGCTGAGTTACTCCAGTATTTCTGTGTTTTTATGAAGTCTGCAGAGTTTTGCATTTCAGATTCATGGACAGGAAAGTATCAGAAGGATTATTGCCCAAACACAGGCAAATGGGACTAGCTGAAGTAGGAAACACCCAGCATGGATGAGTTGGGCCTAAGGGCCTGTTTTCATGCTTTGTACCACTCTGACTCTAGAATAAGTAGCCTTTCCTGGCATAAATTGACATCATGGATATGATCATTTACTTCAACTTTATTTTCCTGCAGTGATGCCCTTTCCCCTGATTCCCTTAATATCCAGAAATCTATCAGTCTGTTTTGAGTAAATTCACGGTGCTCTGGGTTTGAGAATTCTAAACATTTGCTACATTCTTAAAGAAATTCCTCCTTATTCTGACCCTGGCTCAAGATTCTTCAGTGAAATGTTGTATAACTTTCAATGAGATTGCCTCTCATCCTTCTCACTGTAGAGCAGCCATTCTCAACGGGGCTACACATCACCACCCCAAGGGCGGGGGGGTGGGGGGGGTGGGGTAGGGAGGAGGAGGGAAGGTGGCTGTAGGGCCCCCATTGAAAATGGCTGATCTGGAGGCTCACCCTTATCTATTCCACTTGCCACATGGTCAGAGAACACCAAAGGATTGGTCAAATGTGACTTCATGCTGACCTTGCTTAAATATATTATCCTGCTTTCCAGCATTTTGTACATATTCGTGTTAACAGTTCAGTCACTCCTAATTTTACCTATACTTCTCTTAAATTGAGGTATCACATTTGCTGTGCTCCAAACTGCAGGAACGTACTGTAGTTTTGAAAGATGCTAATCAATGCATCTCTATTTCCAAAGCCACTCCTGGGAATGTAGATAATCAGATTGAAGGGAACCATTAACTTTCATTCTCACCAATTTCTCTGGTACATTTTTAAACTAATGAAAATTTCCTTCAGTTCCTCATGATCATTATACCCTTGGTTATGCAGTTTTTCTGAAAAGTTTTTTTCTTTGTTTCTTCTTTCACGAAGACATGGAAAGTATTTGTTTAATTACTTTGCCATTTCCTTATTCAGCAGAACATATTCTCCTGCCTCCGTCTGAGAGGGACCCAAATTTACCTTCAATTATCTTTATTTTTACATTTTTACATAACAATATAACTTTTACAGTTTCTTTCTCACCATTTCTTTGCAGTTTACTCTTATATTATACTTTTTTTAAAAAAACATTTCTACATAGGGCAAAGTAACAGGCGCTTCCAGCCCATGAGTTTGTGCTGACCCAATACTCCAATTCACCTACAGCCCTGGTATGTGTTGAAGCCGGAGTGCACAGAGGAGACCCCTGCAATTGTGGGGAGAACATACAAACTCCTTACTGATAGTGCAGGATTCGAACCGGGGTTGCTGGTGCCATAATGGCGTCGCGCTAACTGATGTGCTAACTGTGTCGCCCTGGTTTTTATTTGATTCTATTAAGTTTTATTTATTTTCCCATAGCCTTTGCTAAGAGCTGAAATGCTTCTGGACCTTGGCACGTGCTTTCTATGAGGTTTTTTTTACAAACCAGGTAACCCACCGTGCGCTATATGCGTGTGTACACAATACAAGAATTTTCTTACACATTGAATATAAAATTGAAATTATTTGAGCAGCTCTAAATTAAAATGTATCTTTAATCATTTGAGTTGAGAAAAACCATATTACAGCTTAAATAACAATTAAAAACGTTGACAACATGTCAAAGTGAAAAGAAACAAGCAAAATCATTGCTGTTTATTCCTCTTCATTATAATCCGTAACCCCTTCGAATCCTTCAAAATCAGATTGTTCACTCTCTCCATTAAAATATGTTAGTCTGTGCTAAAATATTTATTCCACCTTGTCTATTGGTCTGCAGTCGAACCATTCCCCTTCCATCCATGTACCTGCCCAATCTTCTCTTAAATGACGAAATTGAACCCATATCCACCACATCTGCTGGCAGCTCATTCCACACTATCCCACCCTCTGAGTGAAGAGTTTCCTCCTATATTCTCCTTAAACTTTTTACCTTTTATATTAACCTGTGTCCTTCAGTTCTTGCCTCACCCAACCTCAGCGAGATTGTACGGGGTACTGGTGAGTCCACACCTGTGTGCAGCTCAAGTCTTCTTACTTGAAAAAAAGGATATACTAGATTTGGAGGTGTTGCAGAGGAATTTCACCATATTGATTATGGAAAGGAAGGGGTAATTTTTGAAGAGATGTTGAGTAATCTGTGACTAACAACATGGAATTTAGAAGGACGAGGGGGGATCTTATGGAGACCTATAAAATTATGAAAGGAATAGACTAGATAGAAGCTGGATGGTTGTTTCCACCGGTAGACGAGACTAGTACTGAGAGATATAGCCTCAGGGGAGTAAGGAGGAACTGCTTCTCGCAGAGTGGAACGAATCTCTAGAATTCTCTGCCCAATGAAGCAGAAAGAGGCAGTTTCACTGAATGTATTTTAAGAAACAGATTTTAAAATAATAGGGACACAAAAATGCTGGAAGAATTCAACAGATCTCGCAGATAAAGGTATAATGTATAACCGACATTTTGAGCTCTACCTCAATAGTGCAGTGGTCCCTCTCTACTGTCCCTTGATGGTGTAGTGGACCCTCTCTACTGTCCCCCGTTGGTGCAGTAGACCCTCTCTACTGTCCCCCGATAGTGCAGTGATCCCTCTCTACTGTCCCCCGATAGTGCAGTGGTCCCTCTCTACTGTCCCCCGATAGTGCAGTGGTCCCTCTCTACTGTCCCCCGATAGTGCAGGGGTCCCTCTCTACTGACTCTCGATGGTGTCGTCAACCCCACTACTGTCCCCCAAGGTGTAGTGGACCATCTCTACTGTCCCCCGATGGTGTAGCAATCCCTCAGTCTCTCTAACTGTGCAGCACTCCTTCTACATTTAAGTGCTCTTGAGTGCTTTCTTTCCCCAGTGCAGTGCACTCTTAATGTTACACCTCTTCTTGTGCAATGCTGCCTTGATATCGTCTCAGCCTAAGTATAATTCACCCTCAATGGTCCAATTTTGTTTCAATAACAATGACATCCTGCCCCAACAAGAGTTTCAGGATGAGACCCTCAGTATTCGATTTCTACTGCAGCTCGGTGGACTTGAAGTTAAAAAAAAATGATGACAGTTCCTCTTCCAGAAGTCATATAAAATATCTCCCAGCCTGAACTGGTCAATATCATGTTTCTGGTCACAGGTTCTTGCTCTATGTTGACTGACAGCTACACTCGGTATATTACATTAGACGTTACATTTGCCATGCAGTGAACTGTCATCCCTAAGTGAGTGGAATGTGCTGTATATTTGCAACTCCTTTCTCCCCCAACCCCATTACACATCTCCACAGTGGACAGTGTCCCAACCAAAAAAATAACAATGACTACTTGGCACTTGGAAGTGTTGACTGGGCCAATTAGCTAAATACATGGATTAAAAAAAATAAATTGACTCTAATATTCTTCGGAGTGAGAAAAACTACTAAAATATTGTAACACATTTAAAAGAATTAGGATTGATTTTTTCCAAACAATCAAATTAAGGAAATAAGTTTAGATTTCTTGGATATTGTACTGTGTAAAAGTCGAAGGTTTTTTTTGATTATAGGTTGTTTCCATCATTTATTTCATCAGTCATCTTTTCAAAATCTAATTTTAAACATTTATTCAACAAATTATTACAAAACCTGCTCTGCAAATACAATCAAATCCTGTCCCTTTCTCCCTGTATGTGGTGCTGTTATTTAATGCAATGATAATCAAAAAAAAAAGACTTCTATGAGGTTCAACATTATTAGTTATTGGGAAAGTATGAGAAAATAACCTGAAATACAACTTCATGAGAGTCAAGGTGTAATATTTTACAGGAATCAGATATCCTGGCATGTTCAGGAGAGAATGCAGAGAAGATTCACCAGTCAGTCTATTTCCTTGGATGGAGCATTTCAGCAATGAGGAAAAGAGTTTATTGTCCTATATATGAGTGCAATGTACGGATGCATTGAAATTCATGTTGCAGTCTCATATGTAAGAGAATGGACTGAGTTTGTTTTCCTTGGAGGGAAAGAAGTTACGACAGAACCTGATAGAAAATTATGAGGGGCATTGGAAGAATAAAAACAAGAGGGGTCCATAAGCAGAAGCCTTATGTTTGGGGTGAGGAGTAAGATGTTTAAGTTCATTCAAGTTTATTTATCATCCAATTGCACAAGTACAGCCTGATGAAACAGTGTTCTCTGGTCCTCTATAAAATGTGCAAGTGCACAACCAGACATAACATACATATACATTTGGGGTGTGGGGAAGGGCGCAATACAGTCAAGGTCAGGCCCAGTGACTCCATTCTCCTCCTTGCAACCAAGTATTGGCAGATGTGAAATGCGGAACATGCATTTCTATATGTGATGTTGAGCTTTTTGGTCTTTGGGAGAAATATTTGTAGATTGGCATCATGGACCTGCTGGTCATGGCCGCAGATGGTCACGTTGTCCAGAAAGGGTACGTGGCCTTTAACCTGTGGTTGTCCACCATCTGGTCCATCTTCCTCTGGAAGACAGAAACCCCATTGGTGACCCCAAAGGGGACCCGGAGGAAGTGGTAGAGGTGGCTGTCTCCCACGAACACTGTGTACTGGCTGCCCTCCAGGTGGATCGGGAGCTGGTGGTATGCTGTCTTAAGGACAGTGTTTGAGAAGACTCCGTACTGGGAAATCTCATTCACCATGTCGGCTATGCAGGGGAGGGAGTAGGCATCCAGTTGGGTGATTCAGTTGATAGTCTGACTGCAGTCTCCCCGCTCTTTACCACTACCACGTGCCTGCCAGAGGTTGGTGCTATGTTCTATAATCCCTTCAGCCAGAAGTTGTTTAACTTCTGTTCTAATAAAGGCTGTATCTACTGCTTTTGGTGGTGACAGGCTTGCAGTCAGGGGTGAGGTACGCGAACAAGTGCGGCAGTGAACCCAGAGGCTAGACAAACCGCAGATCGTATGCAATGGGTAAATTTTGGGTTGCTGTTTGGTGGTTTAAAAATTGGTCATTGCAGATCGTGAGGGAGTGGTGAGGCCCGTCATATTCCATTAGGACACTCGAGTTGGCACTGAAAGTCCACTCCCAATATGACCAGTGCACAGAGCTGTGGCTTAGAGAGGAGTTTAAAGTTTTTGATATTTAGTGCCACACACAGTCAATGTCACGGTGCAGCTGCTGTGGATCTCGGTCAAGTGGGATCTGGAGGCCAAAGAGATGGAGTCACTGCGAAGGAGTAGCGCTGTATTGTGACTGGGTGTATGAAGCTCTCCGTGCTCCCAGTATCAAAGAGACAGTTTGTAATGCAACTGTTGATCTCAATGTCTATCATAGTCCTGGCTCGCTAATGCGAGCTGTTCTGGTTCAAGATGATCAAGGCCAACATCTGGTCGCTATCCAATTTGCTGCTATTGTTCTGGCTTGGTGGCTTACCCCCCATGGCATGCATACAGTGCTGTTCCTCACTGCCAGAAGTGATGCCGGAAGTTGAGCTGTCCCAGGTTGTTGTCCCCATAGTGCCGCTGAGCTGTTCCCTGTAACCTGAAGTGGTGCCAGAAGTGACATGGTCCAAGATGGTGATGGCTGCCCCCTGTGTGTGGTGCTGCTGGAGGAAGGGTTGGACTACATACCCTTTCATAGTCCCCTTCTTCCCGCAGCTGGAACAAGTTGCATCTCTGGCCAGGCAGTTCCTACATAGATGCTTCGCGTGGCCGCAGAAGTGGTATTTTGGGTCTTCGACGGCGGCGACTTGGAATCCCGTGTCCCAAGATGGCGACAATGATGCTCCCCACATGGCAGCCAAATTGCGAGAGGAGAAGACCTCCACATTTTGCTGTGCCTTTCAAGTGATTTGGCCAGATCCATGACTTCCTCCAGGCTTCGATGGCCCTTTTCCAGGAGACACTGGTGGATGTGATCTGACCTGAAGCCAGCTACACATTTGTTTTGGATCAGCTCCTCTAAGTGGATTGCAGCAGAAACTTATCTGCAGCCACAGGCTTGCCCCAGCTCCCACAGGACCTGTATATAATTGCCCACTGACTGACCAGGCACTTGTCTACGATGGCCCAGAAGATACCTGGCATTAATGACGTTCGTCAGGGTTCAATACTGTTTCTGCAGGAGCTCCATAACAGCCATGTAAGTACTGCAGTCTCTGGTCATTTGAAAAACGCGGTGGCTGACCTGTGCAAAGAGCAGGTCCCGTTTATCTTCTTCGCTCTGTGCATCATTTCGTTTTATGAAGGTGTTAAGGCAGTGCAGCCACTGGTCAAATTTTATTGTGGCCTCCAGATTGCCTTGTCCATGACATGAAAGTATGGTGATTAAATTGATACACTATCAATAACTCACGTTAGACTAGAAGTTGTGATTAAATAGACTTAATCACCATAAACTGCAAGTGCGTCTCACATGTTGCTGGCCCGGTTCCAAGGCAGGAACTGGGAGTTGTTTGGGCATAATGACCTTTATGGGAATTCTGAGGGGAGGGATCACAGGTACAGGGGAAGGCCAGACCATACAATACATTTGTATTAGTCAGCTGTAACAGTTACACAGTAGATCCACAACAGTATTCCAATGAGATAGTCAAAGATCCAGTTGGAGAATGGTATACAGAGGCTTAGAGTTTGTAGCTTCTTGCAATGAAATTGCTGACATTGCTCTCAGAAACAGATATCACAGGGTCCTCAGCATTTTCAGGGATTGATTGGTCCTTATTTTCAAAGCTGACATAGAAGTTGTTCAGCTCATCGGGTAGTGAAGCATCGCAGGTGTCTATAGCGTTCACTTTCGCTTTGTAAACTGTAATAGCCTGCACTCCCTGCCATAGCTGGTGTGTATCAGTCTCTGTTTCTACCTTCCTCCAGAATTGCCAATTTGCTTCAGAGATGGCCGTCCGCAGGTCGTACCTGGACTTGTAAAGATCTCGATCCCTGGCCTTAAATGCCCTTGTTTTCACCCTCAGCTGATTCATCCAGGGCTTCTGGATGGGGAACACCCAGTATTTGCACATGGGCACACACTCATCCACGCAGATCTTGATGATGTCGGTGACACCTGTTGCATATTCATTCAAACAGTATTTTTTTTAGCAATTGTGCTACACCATGTTATAACCATCCAGGACACTCTTGATAGAACTCCTGTAGAAAGCTGACACAGTGGTGGCCGGTAGCCTTGCCTATTTGAGACTTCTCAGGAAGTTCGATCACTGTTGCGCCTTACTGACAAGTGAGGAGATGTGTGTCCATGATAGGTCACTTGTTAAGTGGACTCAGAGCAACTTGGTGCTCTCCATTACTGAGTTATTAATGTGTCATGGATGATGGTCATTCCTCGGCTAAGGGATAGAACAAAGATTCTTTTCACCTAGAACTTGGCTGGAATCTGAGAGGGTTGTGGAATTAGAAACTCTTTTTTTCTGACATTTAAGCATGCGTCTATAAGCACTTGAATCATCAAGGCATATGAACTATGGATCAAGTGCTAGTAA
The DNA here is from genome assembly GCF_036971445.1 of Narcine bancroftii. Classification (NCBI taxonomy): domain Eukaryota; kingdom Metazoa; phylum Chordata; class Chondrichthyes; order Torpediniformes; family Narcinidae; genus Narcine; species Narcine bancroftii. The sequence goes on along the minus strand of NC_091476.1, from coordinate 38,516,671 downwards.
ATGGGACTGGTATTGATGCCTAGTTGGTGGTCAGCATGGACAGGGAAGGCTCAAGGGCCTGATTCTGTGCTGCATTCTGATTTTGATACTGATGTTTTGGGATGAATTCAGCAGAGAAATGGAAAGGGGTCAAAGGGAAAAGCCAGTTGCCTGATATTCACAACCCATCACAGACCTCTGTGCAGAGTCAGTAAAACAGGATGTCCAAGATTTTATGTTTGTGTAACTAATCACTCACTCTGCTGCCCAGTGTTATCATCGAGCCTTGGTGATTCATCTTCTTAAATGTTGATGGAGTTTCCGCCTCTATGGCCCTCTTAGAGTGCAAAATAACTGTACATAAAGTACACATTTAAACAAATAAAATGTAAATAAACTCATTGTGCAATACAGAGAGGAAAAAATAATAAGTGCAAAAGTAAAAGTCCTTAAATAAGTCCCTGATGAGTTTATTGTTGAAAAGTCTGATGATGGAGGGATGGCAGCTCTTCCTGAACCTAGTAGTGTGAGTCTTATGGCACCTAGACCTCTTTCCTGATGGTAGCAGTGCGAACAGGATGTGTTGGGTGATGTGGATCCTTGATGATTGCTGCTGCTCTCCAAAGGCAGTGTCCCTGTAGACGTTCTCAGTGGTGGGGAGGGTTTTGCCTGTGATGTCCTGGAATGTGTCCATAGCATTTTGGAACACTTTAAGCCTAGGGATATTGATATCCCATGATGCAGCCGATCAGCACACTTTACACCACACATCTGTAAAAATTTGCTAGTGTTTCTGATGTCATACCAACCTCCGCAAACTCCTGAGGAAGTAGAGAGGCTGACGTGCTTTCTTCATGATGCCATTAGTGTATTGGCTCCAGGAAATATTCTCCAAGATTGCAATTCCAAGAACATAAATTTGCTCACGTTCTCCACCTCTGATCCCCCAATGATCTCTGGATTGTACACATCTCTGGTTTTCCCTTCCTGAAGTTAACAATCAGCTCTTTGGTTTTGGTGACATTGAGTGCGAGGTTATTGATGATGCACATCTCAGCCAAGTTTTCAATCTCCCTCCCATATTATGACTCATTGCCATTTTTATACATCTCACTACCATGTTATCGTCAGCGAATTTGTCGTTGGTGTTATTGTCATACCGAGCCACACAGTGATAGGTGTAAAGTGAGTAGAGCAGGGGTCTAAGAATGTAGCCTTGTGGTGCTCTGGCATGATGGAGATTGGGAAGGAGGTCTTCTTAACAATCCCTATTAATGTGGTCTGAAGGTGAGAAAATCAAGGATTCAATTAGACAGTGGGTGTTGAGTCTTAGGTCTTGGAGGGGATGCTGGTGTTAAATGCTGAACGAGAGTCGATAAAGAGCATCCTATTTATGCATCTTTGCTGTCCAGGTTTTCCAGGACAGAAATGAACCCAGCTGTGAGGTAACAACTCTGCCTTTCTACCACCCTAAAGGAGATAAATTAACCCATCATGATGTTACAGATCTGATCATTCTGCCATCACTGATAACCCCAAAGGTGGATTTGAACTGTGGATTACAAGTGCGTGACTACAGGTACATGATGACAGTGGTACAAAGCAGCTTCAGATGTTTGGTCCATAATAGAACTGCATAGCCTTTGGGAACCATTGAAAACCAGTTATCATAATGTGAAGAAAATAATAAATGGAATTGTAATAAATAATGTAGAATTAGTGGAAATGGACTCAATGTACTGAAGGGCCGGTTATGGGGTTAGAAAGAAGGTCTGAATGAAGCTGGAGTTGAGTGCAATGTACAAACATGCTGAAGAAACTCAGTAGGATACCAGATGAAGGGCCCAGGCCCAAAACATTTGTTACCCCTTACTTTTTACTTTTCCTGACAAAGGGCCCAAGCCTGAAACATTGGCTACCCTTTACTTCCTAAGGATGTTGCATGACCTACTAAGTTTCTCCAGCATATTTATGTATTGACCTGTAGTGGAAAACAGGAGGGTAGGTGGTGATGAGTCTATGGTCAGATCTATCATGAAATTATTGAATGGCAGAGCAGGTTCAACAAGCCAAATGACCTCTTCCTATTTCTTAAGTTCTTACAGTTTCATGCTGTATAATTTTTCAATAACTCTCTCAAAAGGAATAAATTATTCAAATCCAATTAAACTGTTTTTATAAATCCATGAATGTCAAATCACTGAAAGAATGGCATGCTACCAAAGGTCATCGGGATATTATTGGAAGAAATCCCCACATACACCTTGGTCCACCTTACAGAAAGGCTGCAGACCTTCCAGCACAATGAGCTCCTGAAATGACAGGGTATGGACACAGGACTAGTTGGATAGAACCCAGCCCACTGTTTACGGTCAATGATCTTTCATCAGAACTCACCCAATATACATGAAATAGGGAAGTGTATCTAATTTGGCACCTAGGTTCCTTATCTGCTATTGTAATTACCCCAGGCATTCAGTACTCTCATGCCCTGCACTTTCATTATCCTCTGTACTTAAGTGAGGGTTGACTTGCAAAAAATAAACTTTTCACTGGTATGTGTGAGGTACATGTGTCAATGAGCAATCCAATTCAACTCATGAGTTAAAATTTGGAAACAATTGGTATGGAGCCAGCGCAAAGCATTTGGGCCAAACATTTTGGATCCGTTTCTGTGCTAAGCAAAAGGCCTACTCAAACTCTAGCCCATTCAACGGATTGAGGACGAGAATTTGTTAAATGTGGCTGATATACATCACGTCTGCACACATTCCAGCTAACACTTGCGGTTTTGCTCCTATTATCATTTGTTTTGTTGCCAGAGTTCCTTTCCTTATTGCACGAGAATCCAACAGATTTGTCAACCATGAGCTGTCCCTTCGGGTGACAAAGTGATGAATCCACAGATGGCAAAATGGGAATGGAAGCGATTGGAATGTGCAGAGGAGTTTCAGTTGCTCGACTGAGAAACTATATGATGTTCGCCATGGGTGTGAAAAGAAAGGACCTCGCCAAAATATTTTTATATCTGAATTCTGGTGATGGCTGTTAGGTGACCAACTGGAGCTGTCATTATTCACACTTGCTGTTTGCAGGGGTTTTACTTCCATCCAGCTGATGTATGTGGGATCCCTCCGCCCCAAACAGACGCATTAGCAGGAAGTGCAGACTCTGTCAAATCGCAGAGATGCTGGAGGAAAACTCAGAAGGTCTTGCAGCATCCATAGGAGGTAAAGATACATAACCGACGTTTCGGGTCTGAGTCCTTCTTCAAGCTATGGAGTGGTCAGGTATCAGCAGTAAACATGCTCTGGAATTCCCAGCCATGATTGAGTATTCCAGCTGTTATCTTCCAAAACTATGGGTTTTTCAAATCATAAGTAGGTTGGCTGAAGATTTTTTTTCTAGGATTGCAGACATCAGCCAAAGTAGATTGAGCAAAGTATTTTTTTGTCAGATTCTGTTATCTTTGGAGTAAATGCTGTGCCCATTGAGAAAAGAACTGAATGATATGAGTACTAAGGATCCAATGATAGTGAGTGCAGATTGCAAAGAATCTCTTCAATGTATTAGGAGGTCATGCTATTATGTGAAGTATATTGCATTTTATGTTTAATTGCAGACTTGGGACCCATCATCTGCATAACTCGCCAATGAATGACAAACAAATTGGGGTGAGAAATTTGACTGAGCGGTGTCAGATTGCTTGCCCAGATGGAAAGTGCATTAATTTAACTGCAGAGCATGCATTAAATCTCCTCTCTAAAGATGGAATGTCTTGCTCTGAAACACATTAATGTAATAATTTATACTGCTACAATTGAAAGCTCTTTTGAGAAAGCATTATGAAAACACTAAATGTTTAGTCACCAAGTAGAGTGGGTCACACATGGAATATTGTTTTATCACAAGTTAAAAGCAAAAAATGCTGCAGGTTCTCAAAATCTGAAATGAATACAGAAAATATTAAAAACACTCAGCAGGTCAGGTAACATTATGGGGAAAGAAACAAAATTAATGTTTTAAATCAGCGGTGGGGAACCTTTTACCATTTGTGGACTGGATGGTGTGTCAATAGTTGAACAGCGGGCCGGTGGTGGGGGGAGGTTGATGGCGGTGCTGGACGGTGTGGGAGGGAGTGGCAGTGGCACTGGACGGAGGGGGGTGGCAGCGATACTGGAAGGGCGGGGGAATAAATTTAGATCCGGCCCGCAGACTCCGTCTAGGCGTGCCAGATGCCCATGGCAATTTTGCTTGGTTTCCGAGCCGGATAAATTTGGATCGCAGGCTGAATGCGCCCCTCTTTTAGATTGATGGCATTTCATCAGAACTAAGCAAGTTTATTCCATGAAATGTTGCAAAAGAATGCATTGCAAGTCATACCTCCAAAATAAGTCATGGGAATGAGCTGGCGGGAGAGGTGGCATACATACATGCATATAGACATACACCAAGGTAGCAGGCCATTTTGGCCCATAAATTCATGCCACCCAATTTGTGCCCAATTAACCTCCAGGAGAAAACCGGACCCTGCGGTGAAAATTCAAGCAGACATGGGGAGAACGTACAAACTCCTTACAGATAGCATGAGATTCAAACCTTAGTCCCAGTCGCTAAATGCTACGCCAACTGTGCCACTCCAATCTCAGCAGAAACAGTTGAACCAGATGCAACAGTAACTTTAAGATGGTTTCTTGATAGACACATGAATATGAACGTGATATCTATTGAGTTCATAGGGATATCAAGTTCAATCAGCAGAGTTTAGTTTGATTTAGATATCGTGTTTGGTCCATTCATGGGCTGAATAATCTGATCCTATGCTGTACTGTTCTATATTTGTAAATACCACAGTGGTCCATGTGGAATATTCAGATTTCCAGAAGGTATTTGATAAGATGTTGCACAGAAGACATCTGCGTAAACAAGGATGGAGTAGATTGGGTGATTTCTTAGAATGGATCGAGATTGGATTAACCAAAAGGAGACAGAGAGTTGAGATAAATGGTTATTTCTCTGGTTTGGACTCAATAGTTAGTGGTGTGCCACAGAGATCAGTGCTGTGCCCACAAGTATTCACATATGCACAAGTGATTTGGAAGATGCAACCAAGTACAGCATATCTAAGTTTGCTGATGTCACTAGATCAAGTGGAAAAGCAAATTGGATAGAAGACACAGAGAGTCTAAAGAGAGATGTAGATGGGTTAAGTGAGTAGACAAAGGTCTGGCCAATGGCGTACAGCATTGGCAAATAAAGGTAAGTTTTCTGATGAGAGGGCAGAGAACCTCCGCCTTTAAGTTTGGATTTTTTTGCTTTATGAAAGGGTCTAGTGATGGCGACAGATCTTTGGTGGCCTTGAAGTAGTGTTCAGGTTTGGGTAATTCCGGGAGGTTAGAAGTCTGATAGCTGTTGGAAAAATTACTATGGTTGAACCTTGTGGTGCCCGATCTCTGTAGCTTCAATCTGAAGGTAGCAGCTGGAAGACTGCAGGACCGAGGGTTTGTGGTAATGATGTTGGCAGCATTCCTGAGGTAGACCCTCACGTAGACGTCACTGTGTCTGGCCCCTTGTTTTCATGCCAATTATAAATGGTACATCTGTAGCAACTCCATAAATCTGAGCCATGGCGGGATGTGGATTTATAATGTGGGGAGGAGGTGAGGAGGGGTTATTTTGTTTTGTTTGTTTATTCATGTAAAGAAAGAAATTATATATATTTCTTTTTAATATATATTTAATATTGGAGTTCTTTATGTATATTTATGGAAAAAAAATATGAAAGTGCCTCGATTGAACATTAGGTGTTTTTCCTTCACTTTGTGGGTAGCCTCGGTTTGGCAATTCATGAGGTCATGGATAGACATATAGGTGTCGGAATGGGTGTAGAATTGAAATGATTAGCCACTGGAAGGTCCCTGCAATTGCAACAGACAGAGCAGACGTAGCCTTGGCATTGTCCTCAAAACAAACTACAATATTTCACTCTCAGATGGATAGTTTATCTCATCAACAATAATCATAACTTGTCTTACCAAACAAAAGAAACAGCCTGGTGAGAAAAATTAGTTCCTACAGAAAATGGCACAACACAAAGTATGTTCGAATGCAATGAAGAGTTGGTTTTAGAGCTCCTGTGTGTTAAGAAAAGGGGGAGCTATTGATAAAAGTCACTCACGAAGCACAAAGTCTCATCCTCCAATGGATAAAAAGGAATGTCTCACTGAATTTCAAGAACAGTCGAAGGTTTGAGGTTCAGGAGTGAGCCAGGTGACTTCAAAACATTATGTTTTGCAAGTGGAGGATTATTTATCAGTGGGAAATAAGTATCAATGCAATGAAAATTAAACATGGGCAGCCTGGGTAGCAGTTAGCACAATGCTGTTACAGCACCAGCGATCGGGATTTGAATCCCAGGCTGTCTGTAATGAGTTTGTACATTCTCCCCATGTCTGCGGTGGTTTTCCCCAGGAGCTCAAATTTCCCACCACCATTCAAAATGTGGCAGGTTTGTCGGTCAGTTAGGGGTAATTGGGCAGCATGGGCTCATGGGCCAAAAGAGCCTGTTACCATATTGTATATTGTGGCAGCTTCCCATTCCGCCCAACAGGCAGTAAGCTCCGCTGTGACGTGTCCACAGTCCAACCCCAGCCCATCATTCCAGCCACTTGGAGGCGTTGTATTTACGACACACCACATAGTTTGGCTCACCCGTCCATTCGGGTCACCATCCAACTGGTGGCAGATAGATTTGCTTGGCATGGCCTACATAGGCAGGTTGGGTTCTGGGCCAGGATATGCATATATTGCCAGACCTCCAAAGTCCAAAGGCATGAGAAGATCCCCCTGAAACCCTTCCAGCCAATGCCCAAGAGGTTTGAGCATGTCCACATTGTCGTTCTGTTGCTAGTCTCCCAGAGGGCAGGGTACCTGTTCACCATAGTCGAAAGGTTAACCAGGTAGTCAAAAGCCACTTACTGATACATACAAGGAGTCCTGTGCCAGACCCTTCATTGTAAGCTGGTTTGCTCGTTTCAGCCTGCCTGCCATCATCACCTCAGATAAGGCGGTCGCAGTTAACATCCAGCCTATGGTCAGCACTGGCACAGCTACTTGGGACCCAGCTGCACCACACCACAACCTACCATCCGCAGTCCAACGACCTGATAGAGCATTTCGACCGGCACCTGATATCGGCCCTGATGGTGTGCCTCCGAGGCCCAGATTGGGTGGATGAGCTCCCATAGGTGCTTCTTGGCATCTGCACAGTTTCCAAAGAAGATTTAGCCACATCTTCAGCAGAGTTGGTATAAGGTGCCCCAATGCCAGTTCCAGGTGAGTTTGTGCCAGCGGCCCATGGCACAGAGGAGACACCCATGATAGTGCTCACAATACCCCAAGAGAAGGTAGGAACACTAGCTCCTGTCTCAACCTCGTTCCATGGCCCAACATCTTCCTTTGTCCCCAAGGATCTCCGGCACTGCGACTACATCTTCATCCGAAAGGCCATGCACTGGATTCCTCTGCAGCATCCATACGAGGGCCTGTACAAGGTGGTACATTAGAATGGAACCACATGCGTTGCTGATGTGAGCAGCCATGAGGAGTCACCACTGACTGCCTCAAGCTGGTGCACCTGGACCTGGAACACTCTGTGACTGTGCCACCCCAACGCCAACAAGGTCGGCCACCCAAACAGACTAAAGAGGTATTGGCCATGGACTCCACACCTGCTAACGCCGGTTCTGGGGGGGCACACGTGGTGGCTCGCCCACGCAGTAGGCAAACCAAGTAAAAGAGTTGCATGCAAATCCATGGCAGATCTGACTGTGAGAGCTCCAAGTGCAGGGCAAGCCCACAGTCTAGTGGCTGATGTCATAAAGGTCCCAAGAGTCGCAAGCGTGCAAGAGTTTTATTAGAGACAGTTGGTTCAACTCACTTTCGACTTTACGTGGTTCTTTCTCTCACTGCGACTACAATGTCTAATTTTTTTTTTTAATTGAAATAAAACATCAACAGGCATGGTCACATTTGACCAGCTGGTGTGTCTTCCAAGAGACTCCTGGTCAAGGGGCATGGAATATTGCATTTTCCAATCACATGGATTCCAACGTATTATAAAAGTGAATATCACCACTGACCACCAGGATTCAGCAAATCCGGAGACTGAAACTGTCATTCGACAAGGCAGACGTGTAGGCAAATACTGACCAGGTCTCACATTGTAGAAACCCAAACTGTCTTTAATGGCCTTCAACAGATTCAGATTTCAGATTTATTGTCAGAGTACATACAAGCCTGAGTCTCCTTTTTCCTGCAGGCTTGACAGGATTACCACTAATTAGTAGTGCAAAAATAAACTGTACTCAGTGTAAACATGTAAGTAAATAAAAAAACTGTAAACAGATAACAAATGTAAACAAACTGACTGTTTAATACAGAGAGAACAAAAGAAAATCAATAAAGTGCACAAGCAAAAGTCCTTAAATGAGTCTCTGACTGAGTTTATTGTTGAGGAGACTGATGGTGGAGGGGAAGCAGCTGTTCTTAAACCTGGTGGTGTGAGTCTTGTAGCACTGATACCTCTTTCCTGATGGCAGCAGCGAGAACAAAGCGAATGCTGGGGCTGGGTGGTATGGGTCTTTGGCGATTGCCGCTGCCTTCCAACAGCAGTGTTCCTTGTAGATGTACTCAATAGTGGGGAGGGCTTTGCCTGTGATGTCCTGGGCTGTGTCCATTACTTTTTGGAGGGCTTTATGCTCAGGGGTATTGGTGTTCCCCATACCAGACCATGATGCAGCCAGTCAGCACACTTTCCACCACACCTCTGTAGAAATTTGCCAGGGTCATGGATTCATTCAGGTTCACTTATCATAGTAACAGGTCTACGGTGGATGCCATCTCACTGGCTCTACACAAAGCCCTGGAACACCTAGACAGCAAAGATGCATACATCAGGATGCTCTATCGACTACAGTTCGGCAGTTAACACCGTCATCCCCTCAAAACTGATCAGCAAACTCCAAGATCTGGGAGTTAACACCCCACTATGTAATTGGATCACGGATTTCCTCATCTCCAGACCACTATCAGTGAAGATTAGTAAGAACTTCTCCACAATGTCCATCAGTACTGGAGCACCACAGCACTGTGTTCTTAGCCCCCTGCTCTACTCACTTTACACCTATGACTGTGTAGCTCAGTATGACAATAACACCATGTAAAAATTTGCCTACGATGCCATCATAGGGGTTGTATAATGGAAGGGGATGAGTCAGCGTACAGGAGGGATATTGAAAACGTGACTGAATGGTGCATCAACAACAACCTTGCACTCAATGTCACAAAATTAAGGAGCTGATTGTTGACTTCAGAATAGGAAAGCCAGAGGTATACAATTCAGGGATCATTGGGTGATCAGAGGTGGAGAGGCTAAGCAACAGTCCACCTTCTAAGCTGTCTGTTTTGTGTGAGTGGGCATGCACACAGCTTAGAGGGAACACTGGTGAACAATAAGTTCATGGGCGTCACTAGCTTGGGGGATCTTTCCTGGATCCAACACACCAATGGCATCATGAACAAAGCACATCAGCACCTCTACTTCCTCAGAAGTTTGTGGAGGTTTAGCATGACAGCAGAAACCCTGGCCAATTTTTACAGAGCTGTGATGGGAAGTGAGCTGACAGACTGCATCACGATCTGGTGCTGGTGCTATCAAAGACACTTTTATAATTTACATATGTCCCTGATAATCGCAGACAGATAGAAACAATTAAAATTAATTTGTGAATTAATTGAAATTTTAATATTAATTAAAATATAATTTGAATAAACAAACCACTTATCATCATTTATCTTTTCAATAAAAGTCAACAATCTCATTCATTTAAAAATTTCTCCATCTCATTTTCATCTCCTAATAATTCTGATTCATATAAGTTTCATATAATATTGTCTTAAAATATTATTTCTTTCTTTTTTATTATGTTATAATATCAGCCTCTGATTTTATCACATTTATCATTCTAGTGATTCACTGCTTTTCCTGCCAAGATAAAACTTTATGCACCTGTTCTCCTAATTCATAATTATTTGGTTTTTAATATTTTTCTTCAGTTCTATACATTTGTAAAGTGTTATATTTCAATTTTTAAAAATTCTCGATGGTCTATATTTTTCTTGTGACCCATTTCTCTGATATTCTTCTTTTTTTTTTCCAATCATGTGATATCTTTCTCTAGACCATCCAGCTCTGTAGCGTATTCTCTCTTAAGATTTTTTGTTTAAGAAATAAGCTTTAAGCGTCTCCCATATTAAAAAGCTATTATCAGTGGAAGAAAGGTTAGATTCACAGAAAGGTTCTGTCTGTCACTTAATAAACTCACAAAAGTCCTTCCTTTTCAACAGTGTGGCATTGAGATGCCATCTATACACGTTTTTGTGGTAGATGATGTTTTTGCTCATACACCTCCACGTGGAAATAACGAGACCACACCTGAAGTTGTCAGGCAGTGAAAAGAGAAGCATTTATTACAGTGTTATCAGGCTTGATATAGACACACAACATGTGACCTGGTGTCATGACATCTGTAATGCTAACAACCTCATGATGGAGCTACGTTGAGTAGGCCAGGGCTTCTCAGTAGACCTACGGGTGCTGCTGAGTCACTATGCCTCATGGCTGTAGTGGCTAGTTTCCAGTAGATAGGAGGCTATTGTGTCCAGCTGTCACAAGATGGGAGCTGTTAGTGCTTGTTCTTCCCACTCTCTCCAAGTGTACTGTTACATTTTCTTGTTTTTCCATCATTGCAATAGTTAAATTTAATGGTGAATTATCTGATAAAAGTGTCGCCAAAAGTTATGTTTTTACCACTCTACTTTTTAATTGGGCAGACATTAAAAAACATATCAATCCTTGTATGTGAATTATCTACCCTTGAGTAGAATAACTAGTCTCTACGGAGTTAAGCTTCCTCCATTTATCTATCACATTTAAATCTTTCTTAAATGATAGTGTCATTTTTTTGCAGTTTGTGTCCTTGTTACTGTTCTGGCTGATTTATCCAGTAGTGGATCAAGACAGAAACTGAAATCTCTTCCGACCAGTATATTTTGTCTTCCCTCTGCTGTTTTTAAAAAGATATCCTTCATAAAGGCTTCATCGTCATAGTTTCGTGTATGGATGTTCATAAATGTCTATGAATCTACAGATATTTTACAATGTGCCATACAAACTTTATGGCTTGGTCAGTCAGTGTCCCTTTTATTATTATTGATATATTTTTATTAATTAGAATTTCTACTTCTCTTGCTTTTGAGCCAAATGAAGATGATATTACTTGTCCCACCCATCCTCTTTTTAATTTAGCATGTTCTGATTTGATAAGATGCATTTCTTGTACAAAGACTAGACCTCCCTTTAATATTTTTTAGGTGTGCAAGACCTGCCTCCTTTTCATTATACTGTTCATCCCATTAATATTAAGATTAATAAATTTTAATGGTCTGTCCATATTGATTTTTTAAACAAATATTGTTTAACAATAAAACCTTTTAAGATTGTTTAAAAAGCACATACAATGTCCTTGCCCTGACAGTAACATAAACAGGAAACACCAAAAATCTGCAAAAAAAGCCTGAAGAATCTCTCAAGCAAGAAGAACCCTTCTTTTTTGTGCCATCTTTTATAGATACACCATTCTCCCCCTTAGAACGGAGACTTCCACCTTACTGCTACTTTACCCAAGTGTTCACTCTTTTCTGAGATCTCTGTGAAATTTCAATAAAATTTACTTTTCAAATATAAATACAAAATGTTTTTTTTTAAATACAACTTTGACTTAGTCCCATTGTAAACATTCTTTGGTAACCTTAGCCTTTTCATAAATCTCACAGGAAGTCTTCCATCTCATTCTTAGTCTTGAAAAATCTGCAATTACCTTCTGCCACTTTGACCCTCAGAGTTGCAGGGTGTAGCATCGAATATTTCAAGTTTGTTGAACACAGTTGTCTTCTTGCATCATCAGCTTCCTTTGCTTAATCAAAGTAAGACTAAAATCTTAGAAAAATAGCACTTTTTCATGGTCAATCTTGGGCAGGCCACTATTTTGTTTAGAGTATTCATATGCCACTCTCAGAATTATCTCTCATTTCCAGTAACTCAAAAGTCTTACCAGGACCTGTTGTGGTCGCTGATCACTGGCTTTCTTGGTTCCAAGGGTCCGGCGAGCCCTTTCAATATGCACTTTTTCTCTGAATTTGTCTTCTCCCAGCACTCCGGGATCAATGCTTTGAAGAAGTTCACTGGATCCCTCGATTCCTTCTTTCAGTCCAATAATTCAGACTATTTTGTCTGCTAAAATTCTCCATGTGGTCAATCTTGTCCAGCAGACCTTGTCTGTCTGACTCCCATTGCTTCACATCTTTCCCCAAAGCTTTTCGTTTATCCTGTGATTTTACCAAGTCTACTTCTGCTTGGGTCATTATTTCCGTTAAGTCTTCAATGATTTATTTAATTGCAGTCATCCTTTCCGTCATATCTCTCATTATGTTTTCAACACCAACAAATCGGTTGATCAAGTTTTCCATTTTCTCCACAATAATACTTAGTTCTTGTCCCATCGCCCCAGCTCTGCCAGGTCTGCCGGTCCAGAGGCCACACTTGTGCCGTTCCCTTTCGGGCTTTCGCTCATTGTTCCTGGCTGAATAGAAACTTTTGTTTTGTTCTCAGCTGCCTTGGTTTCTTAGTTCATATTTTGTCTATTTTTTAGTGAAAAATTCTTAATTTTAAAATTTTAACCATATTTTTGATACTCTTCCAGGAGAGTACGATTAAACCACATCTGTCTAAGTCCTTCACATGGCCATCTAGGCACTTTCTAACCAGATAGCATTAACATCAACATCTAGTTTCTGTTAAGTCCCTCCCCATCTCTCTCTCTCTCTCTCTCTTTAGCTTCCTATCTCCTTTTCTCCAGCTCTGTTTTCCATTCCCTTCCCTCTCCATTCAGAGAGCTATGCCCTCCACCTTTCACATCTCAGCTTTTTTCTCTTATGCCCTCCACGCAAATCCACCATTGATCTTTCCACTGTTACCCTGTGCAGCTCCCCTTGCCCCTTTCTTCCCTGTTTCCCCCAACTTTTTAATTCAGGCACCTATGTGCTTTTCACTCATACCTTGCTGAAGGGCTCAGATCTGAAATTTTGCATATCCTATCGGCACTGCGTGACCTACTGAGTTTCTCCAGCACTTTTGTGTAGTACACTACAACCACAGTGTCTGCAGACTTTCCTGCTAAACTACATTTCCACTTGGCCTCAGCTGGCGGCCTTTCTCTTTGTTAAAGTTGCATGTCCAGATATACTGTGCAAGTCAGGAAGCATTGGGAGCGACGGAAAGAGAGAAAACGTTTCACAACAAAGGCAGCATGGTTAGTGAGCCGGTTAGTGCAACGCTCTTACAGTCCCAGTTCGAATCTGGGACTGCCTGTTAAGAGTTTGTACATTTTCCCCCTGTCTGTGCAGGTTTCCTCTGAGTGCTCCGGATCCCTCTCACCTTCCAAAATGTTCGGGGTTGTCAGTTAATTTGGATCAAAATGGGTGCCACAGGTTTAAATGCCAGGACCAAGTTTAAGAAAGTAGAGAGCATTGCAAATGACTCTCATTCCATGAGAAGATGGACATGATGTGAAGCAGGTGAATGGTGCCCCACCTGTGTGTTTGGAGTGGAATTGATTGTATGGTTAAACATTTCACATGGCGGCACAATGGGCCAACTCACCTGCCAGTTGTAACTTGAAAGTAACTTGCCCACCGCCGAACAACCGATTCTGGCAGGGTGGTGGTGGTTGATAGAATTACCACATTTAAAAAGCATTTGGGTCAGTAATTAGGTAAGGATAGGCATGGAGGGATTTGGGACTAATGCAGGCAAATGGAATGATCATAGACTGGTATCATGGTTGGTATGGAGGAGATAGACTGTAAAGGTCCATTTGTGTGCTATACATTTCTCTGAAGGTGATAGAGGTTTGCATAGATTTGGTTGTTCAGACTGTTCCAAACCCATGGAATCCACCACTCACGTTGAGTGTGCAGGACTGCATGCACAGATGCTTTTGGAATGAGATTCTCACCACATATTCTGTTCACTGTGAGTTTCTTCCTCTGTGAAATGTAAACTTTGTTCCATTTCCCTAGATGCTTGCTGGCCTGCTGAGTAATTCCACTAATTTCTGCTTTTATTTTAGATTTCTAGCATCTGGTTTTTGTAACATTTTCTCTGAACATCCCATTGCCTTAAAACTGTACACTTTAGGCCCTTTAAAACTGCCGTGTAAAATGGGGTTAACCGGTTAGCGCCCCAGTTACGCAGCAGTAAGAAAGGGTCCACTCAGTCAACCCCGTCAGAATCCAGCTGGGTCCCTCACCTACCTCAGAGGTAGTCAGGGAACCCAGTTAAACTTACCTAGGCTGCATCCACAGGCAATTTGAACAGGAAAATGGCCGACCCGCTTATTCCGGGGACATCAGCTCTTGTACGCGTGTGTCACCGGGCAGCCAGCTTCTGAACATCCGTCAGTACTTCCAGTGAACGTGTGATATGTCATCGTGGGGGCGGAATCCCCCTTAAATTGCCAGGTTGGTGATTTAATGGGTCGATTCCCCCTATGATTTGAAACCTGCTTCCAGCACCTTTGCCCCAGTAATTGCTACCCAGGTGCAGCAATTTAAAAGGGGCTAGTGACTAATAGCTGATTAGAGAGCGGCTTTGAGAGCTGAATGGTTTAACCATTTTCCTATCTTCTTCGACATTCAGTTCATAACTTTCCTCAGCAAGCTTGCTTTCTCTCTTCCTGGAAATGATTCATTGAATCATCTGGCAAAGAATACATTGTTAAATCAGGCATGAACATTCAGAGTATTTGCAGGGTGTTTGAAGTTGTTAATTTAGCTTTAATCAAAGTTTGTGAGATTAGAGGAAATATTCTGGAGAAGTGAAAGCAAAACAACCTTTGGCTAAAAAAAAAATTAAAGCTTAATAAAGTGAATTAAGTTCATATGTGTTTTCACTTTGGAATAATTAAAACCAAATATCTTGGTGAGTGTAATTAGATTAGAAAACCTGACACTGTCATTTCATCAGGACAATTCAAAATTATTCTGGCAAAATGTTATCTTCTGTATGAGTTAATCATTTTCCTGATGGTTGATTTAACAGTCACCATCATACAATGGGTGAAGGTTGGGCATTATAGTGATTTAAGATCCTTTTTAAATCAGAGTGATGCACCTGGATTCCATTAAAAAGGTGATTAGACCAGCCAGAGCCATAACAGGAAAATTATATCGAAATAACACTAATTAATGAGGAGAAAGTACATTAAAAATCCTCCATTTTGAGTCCAGCTGACATCAGTGGTTAAGATACATTTATTTGCAATCAGGTGGGTTGAGCCCAGACCATTCATTAAAGGCAAGCATTGGTCACATGGATGTATTTGGGTACTGTGGGCTTGTAGGCCCGAAGGGCCTATTACCATGGCATCTCTTTAAATAAAAAAAATTATATCAGTGAGGAAGTGTTTTTAAGTAATGGCATTCATGGTTCATTTTTCACAGCAAACAAATCTGATCTGTTCTTCATGGTCTTGAAGTCTAAAGCCACTTTCAGGTGGCCAGAATACCCCAACGGAAAGCCGCCTAAAATAACCGAACGCGGCTGATGGGAGGCCACCTGAAAGTGAAGAACCCTGACCTGAGGAGTACTTGCCAAACTCTTCTCGGGTAGGTGTATTCTCCGCTTCCGAGCACCCCCCACCCCCCCCGCAGGCACCTGAAAGTGTGGGGGACTATGGCCACAGTTGACAGAAGCTGGCATTTGCTCCGTGGCGCCTCTCCCTGCTGCAAACCTTCCAAGTGCCAGAACAGCCTCTTCAGCACTGCTTCCTGAATGTCGCTTTGCACACACCTTTAGCCGGCTCCGGAGCCGCATTCTCCCAGCTAATCCACCTGAAATCGGCTTAAGATAAATGAAAACACAATCAAACTCACCAGATCTAACACCACCAACAACTTCGATTTGGATAATTCTGTTAACATAACAAAAGAATGCAATTCACAGCAGCATTATTTTTGAATAAAATAGTTCATGCTGAATTACATAAGGAGAAGCTAAAGTCCATGATGAGGGAAAGGAAATGTTCAAAGTGCATTGTAAAAGAGGTGGAGAACTTCAAGGAAGAAACTATAAAGCTGAGTCACTTTAACCAACTCAAGGCAGAGATATCAATGGTAAAATAATCATTCAGAGATAATACGAAAACTGTAGATGTTGGAATCTTGAGCTAACAAGGAGAACTGAAAGAACTCAGTAGGTCATGGAACATCAATGGAGAAATTGATTGAGCCCCAGGCTGTAACGTTAGCCCTTTTCACAATGGCTAATCTGTAAATTGGCCATTCAATGAACCAGTTAAATAACCCCTTTTTGCTGTTCATACAGAACCTCTGTTAACCCAGTTCTCTCTGTCTTTTCACACTCACCACCAGGTATCCCTGCAGAGAGGGGCGCATATCTTCCACCAGTGATCTCTGAGTGATGCGTCGAGCAATGGCGGGCCTGCCCTCCAAGAATTTGATGCGGCAGAGAAACCCCTCCACGATGCTCCGTGCTTGCAGCCCTTTCTCTGCCGCATGGAATTCGGGAAGGGCATGTCTGTCACCGTTCTCTCTCTCTCTCTCTCTCTCTCTCTCTCTCTCTTTCTTCCTTCCCACTGTCACTCGCAACCAACTATCTATCTATCACTCTATCTATGCATCTACCTATCTATCCTTGATTGTGGTATGTACCCATTTCGCTGTGTGTGCACACATGTATTTCATCTCCACTGCAACTCTCCCATAGTCTTTATAAATTGTGCACCTATGTGTTTTATTGCCACTAGCACGGTCCTTTATAAATTGTTTCATTGTCGCTACCACTTTCCAATGGTCCTTTATAAATTTATAAAGGTTTATATTGGTCAACACAACAAAAGGGGATGAAGGGCTCATACTGTGCTGTACATAATGCTTAATTATATTATAATTAGGCATGATTAATTTTGTTTAAATACAACATCATATTACACAGATCAGGATTTGGTCAATTGAATACACATTTATACCTTTTTAATTTTTTGTTTCCTGCACTCAATCAAAAGCATCATCAACACATCAGTACTTTGTCCCTGGATAGTCCATGCCCCTTTCACACGAGGCTAATCAGCACGCAGCCATAGGATGACCACAGAGATGATGCACCCTACCTAGGTGGTCCAT
The DNA here is from genome assembly GCF_036971445.1 of Narcine bancroftii. Taxonomy (NCBI): domain Eukaryota; kingdom Metazoa; phylum Chordata; class Chondrichthyes; order Torpediniformes; family Narcinidae; genus Narcine; species Narcine bancroftii. Next base: position 38,499,370 of record NC_091476.1, on the reverse strand, counting down.
CCCCAGGGTGATTTGACACCTGCATGGCGATTCACGATTGTTAACACTGGCCCTTTAACTGGTATATTGGCTGTTAATTACTAGAATAAGGTGCCAGTGTAAAAGGGGCTGCTGACTGCGGACACACAAGAGACCACGTAAATGGAATCTGCAACAGAAAATGTCGGCCATCTTAGAACCTAAGATGTAGGAGCAAAGTTAGGCCATTTGGTCCATCAAATCTGTTACATTTTTCAAATCATGGCTGACATTTTCCTCTCAGCCTAATTCTCTAGCCTACTCCCTGAAACTTTAGACATTCTTATCACTCAAGAGCCTATCAACCTCCACCTTAAATATGCACAATGATTTGGCCTCCATGACCGATACTCTTTCTCCCATTCATGCTGCTCAACTGCTGAGTAAGTCGAGCAGAGTATTTTATGTCCCAAAACATTCACTGACCATTTCTAACCATGTATGCAGCCCGAAGGACTGAGTCCCTCCAACAGCCCATTGCTCAAAGCAGTCCAACAAGCCAAATGAAAGAGGATGGGTATCGTTGAGGTTAGATGGGTATCTGCACAGATGGATGGAGCCTGCAAGTGAAGGGTAAATACAGATCAGAGACTTCCTCTTTGATAGGTTTACATTGAGTAGAAGGGGGAAGGTCAGGTGTGCATTAGAGCCATGAAACATCTGTGCTTATTCTTTGTCAAGCTGTGGATTGAGTCCCATTGTCCTGCTTTAGATTGATATGCATTTAATTCCCTTTTCAACAATTATTGTTGAATCTTGATGAAGGCTTATGGCTGGAAACATTGACCATTCTTATTCTCCCTCCATTGCTACTTGACCTGCTGAGTTAATTGAATTAAATCCACATTGTCATTTCAATTATTCGACAAATGTGCTTTCACCTCTTTGATGTTAAGAATGTACCACTGATGCTCAGTTATTGCTAAAGTTATTAACATTTCTCACTCAAAATAATGTACAATCAAAAGCGAAATGCAGATTTTTCCAGTGGAAAAAGCTGAGCTTACCAATGTTAAGAATGATAATGAGTTTATTGTCATACACATTGTACAATGTACAAATGCTTGAAATTGTTACTTGCTGCAGCTGAATAGGAAATACTTCAATGCTAAATTAATTGAATTAAAAGACAGTAAATATATAAGGTAGATAATAAATATTCACGGTAATCCTGATGCAAAACTGTGATCCAAGAGTGCAGATAGTCCGTAATTAGGGTAACAAGGGGAGGTTCAAGAATATGACAGCTATTTGAAAGGAACTATTTTTGAACATGGAGAAGCTGGTCTTCAGGCTTCTATACCTTCTGCCTGATGGTTGTGACCAGGGTGATGTTTATGATGTTGGCTGCCTTCTTGAGGCAGCACCCCTCAAAGATGTCTGCAATGGATGGGACGTCAGAACCTGTGTTGGACCTGACTATGTTTATTACCTCACACAGTCCTTCTGCTTTCTTGGGCACTTGTAATGCCAAACCAAGCTGAGATTAAACCAGACAATATGCTTCACACAGTCATCTGTAGAAGTTTGATAGACATGCCAAATCTCTTCAGGTTCCTTTTTCACAGTTGCGATGATGTGCTTGATCCAGGCAAGGTCTTTTGAAATATGGGCTCCTAGGAACTTGAAAGCTCTGATCCTCTCCACCTCTGCCCCTCAATGCAGATAGGTGTAACGTCCCTCAGCTTCTTCTTTCTTAAATCAACATTAAAGTCTTGGTGATGGTGAGAGCAAGATTTTTATTCTTGTACCCCCAACCAGGTTTTCAAAATCCATCCTGCACTCTGACATAACTTCCAGTTATTGGTGTTTTCAGTGAATTTGTAGATTGAATTGGATCTGAACTTGGTTGCACACTAATGAGTGTATAGTGAATAGAGTAAGGGACTAAAAATCCAGCTTATTTCCCACATGCCAGACCTTCCATATCTTAATATGGTCTGGCTGAAGATGGTGTTTGAGTTATGTATGTGTGTGTCTTGGGAGGACTAATGTGGTTGCTTTGAGTCAGAGGTTAGAAGATGTTGACCTGGAGGGTCAGTGTAACAAATTGGATAGCACCAATTGTCCAAGGGCCACATTTCCCAAGGTTCTCCCAGTGTGTGGTCAGCCTGCCAGGCCTTGTTCTTGCCCTGGATCTCAGGATCAAGCGCAAGTGGAGGAGATGTTGGGAAAATGCATCCAGTTTGGAGCCAGAAGGATAATGACTATCGTTAGTATTATTGTTGAGGGACAGCTTTGCTGTTAATGTCCAAGAACTGAAGTCTCAGCCTTACAAGCCGACAGTTGCTTCTTTCCACAAAACCGGTGGTGGAAATGGGGACAATTACAGTTGTAGAAGGGAAAGAGGCACACCTACTTATCTGCTACCACACAAAGCATTGGGTTGGCAGTATGAAAGGAGGAACTAGCTGAAATCTAAGCATTCAATTGTATTAAGCCAAGCCTACCTCATTTAGTAATACCAATATAATTAGGGGAAGGAAAGGAGACAGGCAGAGGTAGAACACACTTCCCTCATCTAGGATATTGAATCACGGAACCATAGTGATACAGAAGGAAGTGAGACTAGAACTTAAAGCCCAGCCCAAGTGACCTCTAGGTAGAGAGTGAGGTGACTGTCCTACACTTTGGCCTGCATTCAATGGTGCCCACATGGATATCTTGAGGGAAGTGTTTCCAGTATTGCTTCCCAGCAACCATGCCATTTTACTGAGTCAGTCTGCTCTGGGACCTGGTGGGGGGGGACTTGCAGTGGTGGTGTTGGTGTTCACCTTATCCCCTTTCTCTTCCTTTTGCTGGAGGTCACAGTTCCTGATCATGACTCTGGATCAATGAAAGCAGAAAGGAGTGAATTCTTAGAGTCCAGTTTAATTTCAAGATCATGCCTCAAATTACATCCAGTAAAATGCTGCATGAAATTAAAACTCTGGAATATGGAGAACTGATGAATCCAATCAGCTTGTAAACATTTACCTTGCCTGGTGTTCCTACATCCCCTTTCCTCAATCGTACCCCTTGGACTGTTCAATGAGGATGTAAGAATTATTCTGTCATCTGTAAACTCTTTTTATCTGTTGCTAGGCCAACCAACCAGCCTGGTCTGCAGGGCTTTCTTTGGGTACAGTTCGGTGAATCCCATCATTTACTGGATGAAAGGTGATAAGTATATGGAGGAACTGGAGGACAATCAGGTTAAGGAGAGTGAAATCAGGTACACCTTACTTTATATGTATTATCATGATTCTGCAGTATGTTTTCAACACCAGCTGAGGCTTCGTGGAAAGAGGTTCCCTATGCAGTGATTTCACTGTGTAAGGTTTGGGCAAACTTTATTAACGGGAATATTATCAATCTTGCCCTCAATATTTATTGATAAGTTATGCCTACTAAGTTATCCCTACATGTGATGGCTTTACCATATATAGTTATTGATTAGAAATCATATTTCCCATCTTTTAAGAATTGAATGTTTCCCGCAGTATATGTGTGCATGTGTACTAATTGGAAGGAAGGTTGGCAGGGAAAGGGTAGAAAGTTTGGAGGTCAGTTTGTGACTTGCTCAGTGGGGTCACAGCGTGGTCTGCTCTGAGAAAATATGCCTGTCCTATTAGTGTCCAAACACGGTCGGTCTCTCTCTCAGGACAAGCAAAGGATTGCAGGAGGCAACCATCAGATTAGACAGCATCCATGGGAAATGTGTGTAATGTTTATGCTACTCTCAGGCCAGCATAATCATCCATCCCTCTCGACGTTCAAAAAGGAGCATTGTAATTCGCTATGCATCAAATGTGAAAAATACGTCACGAGTATGAAATTCCAAAGAGTGACCCATTGAACATGTGGAGTAGTGTAATATGTTATCACTTTTCACATAATACTTTACGCAGCTTCGAAACAAATAGGAGCACATGATTAATTGTATGGCCTATTATTGGAAACCAAGGGCCAATTAAGAAAAGCTACAAATTTGGGAATGAAAAGAATGAGGATAGAGTCAGGGTAATGAAGATTTGGCAGGAGCTAGCTTTCAACTAACCTGTTATGAAATAAGATCAGGCCAGATGAAATGTTGTGTTGTGACTGACCTCTGTTGTACCTGAGATATGAGATTCATTTGTCAGTGGTGCAGAATGAGACAAACTCTCCACATCCTCATGCTTTATCCTTCAGCGTGACCTGTGCATATATATCAATGCAGAGTATAAGTGGCTCAGACTGAAAGACAAAGTTTGCTGTTACAAATCCTATTACTGTCATTTCAATATTGATTTTACAGTGCCACTTGGCAGCAAGCAATTCTTGGCAGTAATCACCGAATCTCGAGTTGAATGGGTCTGATATTGAGTCAAACCTTGGGACCGATATGCATTCAGAGGGCAGTCGGGTGTCAAACATATTGCAGTGGATAAGAGGGGATAGGGTAGGGTGAATTTGTTCCCAAAAAGGACATTTTCAACAGACCATTCATTTGCAAGTCTGTATTGTTAAAACCAGCTTTTTATTTCCAGATTCATTTGATTGCCCAGATGCTGTGGTGGGAATTGAAATTGTGTCTGATGATCATTAACTTAGATTCTGAATTACTTGTCCAATAGCACAACTCCTGCACTTCCAAATCTATACATAGTCTATGCCATCTTCTACAAAGGTTCCCTGAGGTTGCCTGCATAACTCTAAATATCTAATTCAACAGCAAAAGTGCTGGCTAACACCAGCTCATGGATTTAAATGTTTTTTTGTATCACCAGCTACATTATTTTTTTTTAATAATTTAGACATACAGCATGGTAACAGGCCCCTTTAACCCATGAGCCCGGACGGCCCAATTACACCCAAATGATCTACAACCCCAGTACATTTTTAAGGCTGGGAGGAGACCGGAGAATCCAAAGGACACAGACACAGGGAGAAATTATAAACTCCTTACAGACAGCGCTGGATTCAACCCCGGTCGCTTGCGCTGTGACAGCATTGTGCCAACCGCTACACTAACTGCACTGCCCTATGTAGTTAAGTTTACGGATCTGTCAGATATTTGTTTGTTACACCAGTGTTATACAATACTGCACTGAATCGAGAATGTGGAGCAGTTTTATTTACTTGTAATAAATAAAACCACTGCCAGTGGACATGGAATGGTGGCCTCTGTATGAATATTTTGAAATACAGAAGAAACCTGGAACTCATTGCCTAGAGAAGTAATGGAAACATAATAATTAGTAACTTTCAGCAAGGAATTGGGAAATGTTTGAATGGAAAATCTTTGTAATGTCACACAGAAGGAAGGGGGCAAGAGAAATATTTTGACTGCTCTTATAGAAACTCAAAACACACATTAAAGCACAGAAACAAACACAAACATGAACACAGACACACACACACACACACACACACACACACACACACACACACACACACACACACACACACACACACACACACACACACACACACACACACACGGTTTGCTTGATGTTGCATTTGGAATCGAATATTCAAATATGTCCTACAATTAATATTGGCTGATAAATCTTGTTATTGAAAAAAAAGTGACCCAGGCCCTTTTTGGGGAATGTTTTTGCTCATTCTGATCCAAAATGATATATGAGGTTAGGTGAGATAAAAACTAGAGGACATGGGTTAGGGTGAAAGGGGAAAAGTTAAAAGAGAATACCTTCACACAAAGAGTGATGGGAGTGTGGAATGAGCTGCCAGTTGAATTAGTAAATGCAGGCTCAGTTTTGATATTTAAGAAAACTTTGGACAGGTACATGAATGCTGGGGGGCATGGAGGGATATGGCCCAGATGCAGGTCAGTAGGACAAGGCAGATTAATAGTTGGCACAGCCTAGAAGGGCTGAAGGGCCTGTTTTTCTGCAGTAGTGTTCTATAGTTCTAAACAGAAAGAGAACAAAATGATAGAATGATCTCAGTGTGCCATTTGTGAATACAAGCTTCACATTTATTCTAAGCAGATAAACTGGATTACATCAGTGTCTTGCCCCTTCCTCATGCTGAGAATCCAAACTAAGACATCAAATGCACTCAAGGAGCAGATGGTGATCTATTTGTTCACGATGGCTCCAATGTACAAATACGTAAATGTTTATTTGACTGCATTGCACCATTTTCAAATCAAAATAGTATTCATTAAAGTTTCATGTATATAAAATAATCATGACCTGCTGAGCAATGAAATAAGCCAAACAGATATCTTATTCAGAAAAATATCTGACATCCACTTGCAAACTTCTAAGTCTTCCATGCTGGAAGCTGCCAGTTATGTTTAATTGTGCACTGTGTGTGTGGAGTTAATTATTGTACAGTACATCGCCCATTGATTAACATGGAAATTGGTTTGATTTTGATTGCATCCTTTTGAACACAGGGAATGGTTCTGACTTCAGCCAAGCTCAGCATTCGCTCCCTGGACTGTTAGTAGCATCTCCACAGACACAAGTGGGTGTGAACAAGGCAAATCTCAGTGATGGCAGCATTGAGGGTGGTAAGACGGGACTGGTTGTCATGAGGATGTGGTTGAGATGGACTCATTTTGAATGATGTCTCATGTAGAGCGATCCTGAAATTAGCACCCTTTCCTGCAAGAGATATGTCAGGCTATCTCTTGATAACTCCGACCCTATTGCTGCCAAACTCTTGACAATTGGCAACCAGATGATAGGAAAAATGAGATCTTAAATCTTTAATTTGTAGTCGTGCTAGCCACGCAGCAAGCGGAAAATAAAACCCACACAGACTCGAATGTGAGTTGAACCAACTGGTTTACTGATTCAAATACTGTGGGCTTAAGAACCCTCTCCCAGCAGCCGCTGCGACCTGCAGGGCAGAAATGACGTCAGCTGCCAGGCTTTGGGCTTGCCCTGCACCCGCAGCTCTCACAGTCAGATCTGCCGCAGACTTGCCCACGACTCTGAGAGGTGGTTCACCTGTTGTGTGGGTGAGTCGTCGCATGATCCCTACCCCCCTCCCGAACCGGGATTAGGAGGTGTGGAGTCAACGGCCAACACCTCAAAGTCCCTTTGGGTGGCCAGCCTCGTTGGCGTGGGGGTGGGCAAAGTCACAGGGTGTTCCAGGTCAGGGTGCACCACTTGAGGTGGTCAATGGTGAAGCTCTCCTCATGGCCATTCACATCAAGGATGCACGTGGTTCCGTTCTGACGCACCACCTTGTATGGGCCCTCGTACGGCTGCTGCAGTGGAGCCTGGCGCATGCTCCTGTGAAAAAAGACATTATCGCAGTCCTGGAGGTCCTTGGGAACAAAGGAAGGTGTCGGGTCATGGCATGAGGTTGGGACAGGAGCTAGTGTTCCTACCTTCTCTTGGGGTCTTGTGAGCACTGTTATAGGTGTCTCCTCTGTGCCATGGGCTGCTGGCACAAACTCACCTGGAACTGACAGTGGTGTGCCTTATACAAACACTGCCAAAGATGTGACTACGTCTTCCTTGGGACCTGTGCAGATGCCAAAAAGCACCCATGGGAGCTCATCCACCTAATCCAGGCCCCAGTCCATCAGGGCCATCTTCAGGTGCTGGTCAAAATGCTCTACCAGGCCTTTGGCCTGCAGGTGGTAGGTTGTGGTGTGGTGCAGCTGGGTCCCAAGTAGCTGTGCCAGTGCCAACAATAGACTGGATATGAACTGTGACCCCCTATGTGAGGTGATGTTGGCAGGCAAGCTGCAAACGAGCAAACCAGTTCACAATGAGGGCTCTGGTGCAGGACTTTGTGGACGTGTCGGTGAGCAAAATGGCTTCAGGAAAAACTGTCAACCATGGTGAACAGGTACCTTTCTCCTGGAGACCAGCAGCAGACTGACAATCTCCACATGGGCATGCTCAAACCTGTGTGTCATCTAGAAGGTTTGGGGGGGGGGGGGGGGGTCCTTCACGTGCCTTTGGACATTGGAGGTCTGGCAGTGTATGAATATCCTGGCCCAGTAACCAACATGCTTGTGTAGTCCATGCCAAGCAAATCTATCTTCTACCAGTTGGATGGTTGCCCAAATGGAAGGGTGGGCAAACATACACACAAAAATGCAACGCTTCCAAGTGGCTGGAACGATGGGCCAGGGTTGGCTGGTGGACACATCACATAGGAGCTTGCTGCTTGTTGGGCTGAAGGGCATGTCCTCAAGTTTCAGGCCTGAGACTGTGGTGTGGTAGGCCAGTATTTCTTCATCCACCTGCATAGCCCAACCCTGGGGACAGGGAATGCACCAAGTGGATGGAGATGCGAGACTGTGTGTCGCCCATGATGTGGTTTATCCCGAACAGTAGTGGTATACTCTGAGATGTATGACAGGTTGCATTGCTGCCGTGTCAACCATGGATCCGACACTTCGGCGAATGCAAAGGTGAGGGTTTTTTTGTCAATGAAGACCGTGAACTCCCACACCCCCAAGAAATACTGAAAGTGCCAAATGAAGAGGTAGAGGGCTCGCAGCTCCCTGTCAAAGGCACTGTATTTCAGCTCCGGGATGATGTGCCAGCTGAACAACAAGTGGTTTCTACTGACCCTCAATTAGACGTTTCAGCACGCAGCTATCTGCTGAGTTGGAAGTGTCAATCGTGAGGGTTGTGGGGAAATCCACCCGTGGGTGTTCCAGGAGGGTGGCATTTGCAAGGGTGTGCTTGGCCACCTCAAAAACTCCTGCTGACTCCATGTCTCAGGTGATTTCCTTGGCCTTGCTGAACAGGGGTCACATGATTCGGGCCATTGATGGTAGGAATCAATGGTGAAAGTTAATCATGCCCACGAACTCCTGCAGGCCCTTGGCTGGCCTGGCAAACCAGTGTACGGCCTCAACTTTCGCTGACAAGGAAACTGCTCCATGCCGGTCAATGCAGTGCCTAAGGAAATTAGTGGTCGACAGCCCACACTAGCACTTCACAGAATTGATGGCCATGCTGTATTCACTCAGGCAGTGGGAGAGTTGGTGCAGGTTCATCAAATACTCTTATTGCAAGCAGCTGGTGATCAGGATATCATCTAAGTAAATGAAGGTAAAATCCCCAAGATGCCCTATTATAGAGTCAGGATAATGTTAACTATTCTGTAACTGCATAAGAATACACCATTTTCACTCTAGTAACAGTATTGCACCATTATGGGGGGGGTATGTATATGTATAACAGTGTGAGTGAACAGGTTTCATGAGATGGTTGAAGACATCAGTAAGTAAAATCTGTTATTTGAATTTTGCATCTCTGAGTTATTTAAGAAGCCTCCCAAGTAACCCAGAGACATAACATGGTGGCAGCGGCATAAGAGAACAGGAATAAAGCCATATAATTGATTGTAAGTCATTGAAATGCGAAGGGGAAGAAGAAAAAGAAACATAACTGAAAAAAATGGCTGGAGCAACCGCAGTTCACCAGTGATGGACAGGAGGATGAAGAGATTGTTGAATTGTTTAAAAAGTTTCAGCAGAAGTGGAATTTAACATTCAAAGGCAATTTTAAAAAACACAACAGCAGAGAGAAGGTCAGTTCTATACTTCTCTGGACAGGGGAGCGAGGCCTTGACTTATTTAATAGTTGGGAGCTTACAGAGGTGGAGAAAAATGATCCAGAGCAGATATTTGCAGAGTTTTGCTTCTCACCTTGAACCCAGGTCTAATCATAGAATTAAATGCTATGAACTTCAAGGCTTAATGCAAGAGACTGATGAGACTGTTGATAACTTCCTCACTAGACTAAAAATTGTTGCTGCAAAATGCAGATTTAAGGACATTTAGGAAAGATTCATTGATCAACTAATATGGGGGAGTGCCCATCCCGAAGTACAAAAGTCTCTTATTGGGAAGGACAGTGTGAAGCTGCTGAAGCTATAGACACAGCCAGAGCCTTCGAAGCCACTAGGATGCAAATGAAATCCCTATCTATGCAGACCCACCCACAGCAAAGGGAGGGAAGGGTTGATGCTTTAAAGAACACAATCAGAAAAGTGCTAACACCTAGGACCTGCAGGAAGTGTGGCAGACAACACCACTTCAACGACCAAAACAAATGTCCCACATACGGTTCTGAATGTAGAGGCTGTGGTAAAGCAAACCACTGGGCGAAGATGTGCAAGTCTGGCATGAAGAAAACAGTAACACCAGTGAAGAAAAAAAGACAAGAAGAAGATGCATCACATAAAAGGAAACAACGATGAGGACTCCAACACCCAGATACTGGACATGGAATCCATATGCCTTCACGAGATGTCGGATGAAATGAAAGAAGGAAGTGAGTTGCACACAAGGATCCAAATACAGAGGACAATCTAATAAACTTACGATATTTAACCTAAAGGTGAAGCTGGATACTGGATCACAAAGCAATGTTCTTCTACTCAGACTCTACCACAAGATGTTCCCAGAGAACATGATAAAAGGGCATCCAAAAGACGATGCATTGGAATCAGCAAATGTCACTTTAACGGCCTTTGGTGGACCCATGATCAAACAGCTATGGAGAGCTAAGATCAATGGCTGCCATAAAGGAAAGAACATTATCTGTACATTCTATGTGGTAGATGCAGACGGACCAGCAATTCTAGGTCTGGATAGCTGCCAGGAGTTGTAGTTGATCTCTGTCAATTATGAGATCCAGATGAAGAAGATATCAAAAAGGATCAACAGAAACACATGGCAAAAAGAGGAAATGATTTCCACAGAAGTACCTGCCAGTCCATGGCACACAACAGGAGCAGACTTGTTCACTGAAAATCAAGAGTGGTATTTAATAGTAGCCTGTCACTACTCTAAGTTTCCATTTGTCAAAAGGGTGAAAGGCCTGAGACCATCAACTATCAAGTGTGCTCCTTGCTGAACAAGGAATACCTGAGCAAGTCATATGTGACAATGGAACACAGTTCACAGCACAAGAATTCAGAAAGCTGGCTGCAGAGTATGGGTTTGTTATCACTACATTGTCCCCATACTACCCCAAAGGTCATGGGTTCATTGAAAGTCAAGTGTAAGCTGTGAAACGCACACTAGATAAGTGTCGTGAAACAAAAGAAGACCCATCCCTAGCTCTTCTACCATTACAAGCAACACCTTTAAGGGCTCTCATGAAGTCCCCAGTAGAACATCTAAATGGCAGGAGATATAAAGCAACTGTGCCAAGCAAACTACACCCTCCAGAAGACCAGGAGGAAACCAGAAGAAGACTGGGTGACACTCAAGGAGAAGGATGCCAGCATTATAACCAACATGCACAAACATTTCCAGAGCCAATGCTGAAAACATGGACCCCAGCAAAGGTTATCAGAGAAGCTGAGACACCAAGATCATACATTGTTGAGGCAGACTCTGGCAATCAGCTGAGGGGAACAGAATTCACACATCCAGCCAACACAAGATGTGATGAAGTAAAAAGCTTTAATACCAGCAAAGCCTGCAACATCAAAATCAAGTGAGGTATCAAGTGAAAAGACCACAACCACTAATACCGAAACATCAACACAGGTGAAGCACAACAAGCTGCATCACCTACACGTGGACCAGCAACACAGAGCCCAATGATCACAGCCAAATCCACAAGATGGTAAAGCAACATGCTGCTGCCAGTGTGATATCGATAAGAACTATTTAAAAATAGTTATGTAAATAAACTATTGTATAAGTTCAGTTACTTAAGTTGCACTGGAAATAAACTGATAAAGAACACTTTTTTTCTTGAGAAGAAAGGATGTTGTATAGTCAGGATAATGTGAACTATTTTGTAACCACGTAAGAATACACCCTTCTCACTGTGGTAACTGTAGGGCCTATGTATATGTATAAGAGTGTGTGTGAACAGGTTTCCTGAGATGCTGGAAGACATCAATAAGTAAAATCTCTTCTGTTACTTGCGTCTTCCAAATCTAACTTATTTAAGAAGCCTCCCAAGTAACCCAGAGACTTAACACGCCCCACCGAGTCCAGGAGCCTCTGCAACGTCTGTGCCATATTCTTGATCAAAAAGACATCTGTAAGAACTCCAATAGGCCAAACGTTGTGGTGAGCGCAGTCTTATGGACATCACTGGGGTGGACGGGAATATTTTTTTTAAAACTTTATTTAAGATTTTATAACATGAATAAAATATAAAGTTACAGTAAAAAGATTAAACATAAGATAATAAAAATTACAATACTACATCGGCAGACTAAATAAACTAAACCCCCCCCCCCCCAAATTAGTACACAACATTAATGACCTAGCTTAAAATTAGTCTAACTAACCCCCCCCAAAATAAAGAGTGAAAGAGTGAAGAGTTAATAAAATGAACAATAATTATATAAAAAGAAACCCCCTTACACAAAAAAAGATAAAACATATAAATAAAGATACTAATATAAAAAAAAATTATCAATACTAAAATATCAAACTCAAAAACATATTTAAATCAAACTTAAATGCATATATTTAGCAAACAGAGTCCACTTCAACCTATAAAAAGACATCCTATCCTGAATTGAAAAAGATCTCCTTTCCATAGTCAAACAGAACTTCATCTCCAAATACCACCTATCTAAAGTTAATATATTTTTATCTTTCCAAGTAAGAGCTATACATTTCTTGGCCACAGCTAAAGCTAAATAGATAAAAGAAATCTGATAATCTTGTAGGCCCAAATCAATTAATGATTGCATATTCCCTAATAAAAATATACCAAGATCTATTATAAGACAAATATTATATAAACTATTAAGTGTAGATTGAATACCCTTCCAAAACTGTTGCAATCGATCACAAAGCCAAACAGTATGCAAAAAAGTATTAGCCATCTGGTCACAACGAAAACAGCAATCCGACTTACTAAGACCAAACTTTTTTAGTTTCTCCGGTGTTAAATATGACTGATGTATAAAATTGTAATTAATCATCGCTAATCTAGCATTAACCAATTTCCTAATACTATTCTGATAAATTTCCATCCAGGCTTCTTCAGCTATTATAAAACCTAAATCTTTTTCCCATTTCAACTTATCCTTATCCCAATCTTTTTTACTATCAATTTCTTGTAAAGTACAATACAAATCAGATATATATCCCTTTTGTGGTATTGAAAGTACATATTCCTCAAAATTAGAATCAGGCAATAAAATCATATGTCGACCACATATCTGTTTTACAAAAGATCTTAATTGATAATACACGAATACAGAGTTTCCACTAATACCGAATTTCCTTTGTAATTCATCAAAAGAACAAAAACAATCGGATAATTTTTTTATTCCCTTCCTTTCCCACTGTTTCAAAGTAATATTGGAGTCCGTAAAAGGAACAAGTTGATTGTTATATAATGGCAATCATCTAGACCATTTATTTTTGAGCCCCAATTTATTAAGTTTACTTGTCCATAAATTTAATAAATGATTCAATATTGGGACATCATAGGTTCGTAATAAATTTTTATTCCATCGAAACAAAAACTCATGAGAAAATTTTTCTGAAATAACCGCCATTTCTATCTTTGCCCAACTGGGCAGGTCATCCATATTCATTAATGCACTAAGAAATTTAAATTGAGCTGCTTCATATTAATGTTGAAAATTCAGTAATCTTAAACCTCCAAATTGAAAATCCCACATCACCTTTCTCATCGCTACCCTCGGAAATTTTCTCTTTTATTTAAAAAATAAGGAATTGATTGAAACAAATATTGTATTCGAGGAAAAATATTCATTTTTATAGTATTAATCCTCCCTAATAGACCCAAAGGCAAATCCTTCCACCTAATCAAATCTAATTTAATCCTTTTTATTAAAGGAAGATAACTAATTGAATATAAATCTTGAAATTCCGTATTAACATTAATTCCTAAATATTTAATTTGTGTGGTCCACTTCAAATTTGTAATACTTTTATACATTGAATAATCATTTTTACAAATTGTTAAAATTTCACTTTTGGTCCAATTTACTTTATAACCAGATAATTGACCATAAATTTCTAAACATTCTTGAATTGCTGGTAAAGAAATACCCGGATCCACCAAATATAATAAAACATCATCAGCAAATAGATTAATCTTACATTCCTCATTCAAAACTCTCATGCCTTTAACATCTTCATTTTGACGTATTAATTGTGCCAAAGGCTCAATAATTATAGCAAATAAAGCAGGTGACAATGGGCATCCTTTTCTAGTAGACCTTGTTAAATTAAAAGATTCTGAAATCTGCCGATTGACAGCAATTCTGGCCTTCGGACTATTATATAAAGCCTTTATCAATCCAATAAATGAAGAACCAAAACAAAATTTCTCAAGTACTTTAAACAAAAACTTCCATTCCACTCTATCAAAAGCCTTTTCTACATCCAGCGAAACCACTATTGGATAATTCATCTGAGATTTAGATTTATTTATCAAAGTTATTAAATGCAAAATATTATCTGACGCGGGTGGACGGGAATCTGATGATACCCACAGACTAGGTCGGCTTTGGAGAAGATTCATGGCCCTTGCAAACTGGCCGGAAAGTCCTGAATGTGGGGCACTGAGTAGCGTTTGGCCTTTGTGGTGTCGTTGAGCTTCTGTAACTGCTGCATAGTCTCCATCCTCCAGCTGACTTGGGCACCATATGCAGCTGAGAGGCCCACGGGCAGTCTGAGTGCCAGACAATCCCCAACTCCTCCATTTTTCTGAACTCCTTCTTGGCGAAGTGGAGTTTGACTGTGAGCCTGGGCGAGTAGCGGTGGTCCTTGATTGGGAATGTGGTGCTGTACATCATGATTAGGGGGCATCTGTGGAGAACTGTGGCATAATAATGGACGGGAACTCCACTAGTACTCTGGCAAATTCATTGCCTGGCAAAGTCACAGAGTCCAAGTGTGGGGTCGGTAATTTGGCTTCACTGAGCGAGAAGGTTTGGAAGGTCTTGGCATTCACAAGGCGCTATCCCTTGAGGTCCACTAGGGGGCAGTGCACATGGAGGAAATCTGCACCCAAGAAAAGCTGTGACACTGCTGCCAGTGTAAACGACCAGGTGAAATGGCCAGAATCGAACTGTAGTGGGATGGTTCACGAGCCATATGTGCAAATACTGCTGTTGTTGGCAGCAGTGAGCACCGGTCCTGACTTCCCCACACAAGTGTCGTGTCTCGGGGGGGAACGCTAACCTTCACCCCTGTGTCTGCAAAGAACTTTCACCCGGAGTGTCGGTCCCAAAAGTAAAAGAGGCTATCACAGTGGCTAGCTGGCCATAGCCATTAGCAATGGTTGGCCCCCTTGTTTCCCGGAAAAGAACAGGGTGGCTGGCAACTGTGGGCTTCTGAACCCCACATTTGGTGGTAAAAACACCAACAGTCCAAACTGGAGTTGTTCCCTTATGTGGGCGTCGCCTGTTTTGTTGGTGGTGTGGGGAAGGTCTGGGCCTTACGTTGCGATGCAGCAACTAGGTCAATGGAGGCCTCGCCATGCTGCTTGGTTTCCCACAGGATATCTGCACAGGGTGCTACTTTGTGTGGGTCTCTCAAATCATTATCATGATGAAAAGGTGGATATCTTCTGGCATCTGCTTGAGGAAGACCTGCCCAAACAGTCAACATGGCTCATGGCTGTCTGCTATTCCCAGCATCGCATTCGTTAAGACTGATGGTGCACAGTCGCATAGGCCATCCATGTGGAGCAACTGTGCTGTGCGCTTATGGCAGGAGAGGCCAAAAGTACAAATCTGGAGCTCCTTTATTATTTCATGCCTATCCACAACCAGTGGCTGGTGGTAGGAAGTCAATATGAGCCCTGCTGTTTCCTGGTCAAGTGAACCGACCGCATAGTAGTACTTTATGGAGTTTGAGATGATTTGCCTGACCTGGAATTGGGCTTCAGTCTGTTCAAACCAGTTGTGAGGTCCATAAAGTCGGAAGTTTCATTGAAACTGCACTCTGCATGCTTGGAACGGTCATTGCTGGGTCCAAATGTCGTTTGGACCATCAGGGTCACCAATGTTGTGCTAGCCGTTCAGTGAGCGAAAAGAGCCACGCAGAGTCGAAAGTGAGTTCAACCAACTGCTTTACTGATTTAAAAACTGTGCACAAGAATCTTCTCCCAGAAACCCCTGCAACCTGTGGGGTGGAAATTATGTCACCCACCTGGCTGTGGGCTTGCCCCACATCAAGAGATCTCACAGTCAGATCTGCTGCAGACTTGCCCACGACTCTGTGAGCCGGTTTGCCTGTTGCATGGGTGAGCAGCCACAAATTTTAATTTTTGGAGGTATGGTATATTCACCCACTGAAGCCAATACCTGGCCTTTGGAGAACAATCCAGTCAGTCTCATTCCATATCTCCCTCCTCTCCATCACGGTACCTATTCAATTATTTTTGAAATAATAAATTACTTTTTCAATGCTTTTGTAGGTCACAAATTAACTATAAAAGAATAATTCTTCATCACACCCCTATTGGGTCTTTGTACAAAGACCATCTGTGAGCCTATGTAGGAATGGCCTTTCCTCAGCTGCCTTATCGCAACCTATCAGGTCTTCTATTGTCCCTTTCTAATCTCTCCTAGAGATTAATACTGCAAGGTAAACAAGTAATCCTTCAACCCCAAATGCTGGTTGGCCTCCCCTGCACCCTCTGGAGCTGTAGTCACCCAGTTGGCCTTGTAATCTGTGCCTGTCCAAGGAGGATATATGAAAGAGAATGAAAGAAGGTGAGGGAGGGTGAAAGGAATAGGGTATGCATGTTTATGCCTGTGTATATGTGTATATGTTTGTGTGTCTCAAGTTCAAATTTATTGATACATGTACCAAGGTGCAGTGATAGAGCATGTTTTGCAAGCAGATCAGTTAGCCATCTAATGGAGAGGACAACAAATGAGGCACACTACAAAAGTTCAGAGTTAGCGAGAGAGATCAGTTGGTACAGAGCAGATCCAACATGGTTTTACTCTTTTGAGATTCATTCTAATAATGACAGGAACGAAATTCTCCTTAAATCTGATGGTGAGTGATCTTCTTGCTGAGGGGAGAGGGGTAGAATGAGTCTTTTATCATGTTTTCTCATTCTCCAAGGCAGCAGGAGTTACAGAATGGAGATGGGTACATAAGATGACCTGAGCCACGCATTGATGTGGGTGGATGAGGACACCTTGGAACTTTTAAAGGGGTGTGTGTGTGTGTGTGTGTGTGTGTGTGTGTGTGTGTGTGTGTGTGTGTGTGTGTGTGTGTGTGTGTGTGTGTGTGTGTGTGTGTGATATGATTACCTACTTACAAGCATGTATGTATTGTACATGTTTGTGTGCTGTGAAACATTATTTTCCTCATCACTCCTTGAGTGAAGTCTGTCTCAAACATTGGACTTCAAATCTAAATTCTTTCTTTCTCCCATGGCTGTGTGTGTTCTTAAAATCATCTCATCTGGTTATCACCTGTGTCCTGTCACTTTCTCCAGGAATTTAATAGCCAAAAATAGAGTAAGGCAATTAACCTGCAGGCCCCTCCTACCACATGTTTCTGCATCCAATTAAATAGTAATAAACCAGACTGCCTGACACTGTCAATACCCCCTGACATATGACTTATGTCACCTTGACAGCTCCCTGTGGAATTTTTTCTCAAGAGTTCTCTCTCTACAGCATGCTGAATTATTTCTTCAATTTGCCATGTTGTGCAAAATATACTTACAGCATATCCTTCTGTCAAATCACCAGGGTTCCATAATTCTTTTGATATAAGATGACAGTTCCAAATGATGACCTTTTTTGTCAAACCCCCCAGTACTTCATTAATTCTGTATTCCAGATTGTTCCTGTATTTGTAACATCTTCAGCAATGTCTAAATCTTTATTAAAGGTTTGGTTCAAAATTCCAACTCAGATTCAGAGTGTATGGAGACTAACACAGCTGCTTGGTGGAAATATTTGATAAGGTGATGGGTGAGAACAAATTCAAAAGGATCAAGAAATAACAAGTTATGGACATAGGTTAGTAGCAAACTAGAGCCTTTATTTACACGCGGGGGAATTCACAACAGGGAGCATACACATACAATGTGTTAACTCACAAATCATGCACATGGAATGCTGGTTAATCGCTGATAATCATGCTTCCCCAAAAAAATCACTGAAAATCGCACCTCCTGATAAATCGCCAATAATTGCAGTTCCTGATTGTGAAGTGAGAGTTAAACAAATGATACCCACCACCTCCTCTACCACAAGCAGGAATAGCACACCAGTTAGCAAAAGAGCACAAGTCTAGACACAACAGCCTCTCCCAGGTATACGCCACAACAACCTCCACCCTTTCCCAGCATACACCTCACAACTGGTTCACCAATGTCAGCCATAGCTCCCAGCCTGGATTGAGCCCATCACAATTGGTTGCCAATGTGTTGCTCGTAACCTGGAGTGGAGCTCAGGGATTCTGTCAAAGTAAAAGTGATCAATTTGGTCCATGTAGAGAGCTTTATAGTGCAGCCGGCTGGCGGCTGGTGGGGGGGGGGGGGGGTGGTGGGGTCGCAAAGGGCAGCCAAGTATCCCCACATGACATGAGGTGTAGTAGAGAACCAACTGTGTGGAAGCTTCACCTATGGGTGGCAAGTGAGGTCAGGTAACTTTCTGTAGAACAGATGTAGGACGGTCCATTACATTGGAGATCTAATCTAGTGGTTCAGCATAATAATTTCCAAACATGAATTCAAAGCCAACTTTGATGGGTGGGGAATTTAAAGTCATGTAGAATTATTGGAAACAACCATTTATTAAACTACCAAATTGTGTTTTAAATTTTTCAAGAGTCACTCATGTTATTTAAGGGAGAAAGAAAGCCCTCTGTCAACATTAGATAGACATAACTTATATATTTCTTCAAACTGACGATGGTGATTAATTCCATAATAGACTGGCTCGACCGTCAAATCATACTGTAACTGAACTTTATAAT
Organism: Narcine bancroftii; assembly: GCF_036971445.1. NCBI lineage: Eukaryota > Metazoa > Chordata > Chondrichthyes > Torpediniformes > Narcinidae > Narcine > Narcine bancroftii. Next base: position 38,480,463 of record NC_091476.1, on the reverse strand, counting down.
GCTTAAGATTCAAGATTCCTTTATTGTCATCTAATAGCACAGAATATGTAATATTATACAAAATTGTCTCTGTCTCCCTTAAGATGTGCATTGCCCAACACCCCTAACAGTAAGAGAGAAAGAGCAGCAAAAGGGTGTTCCTTTGGAGACACTGACTGTCCGATGATTTGCATCCAGCACTCCCGCAGCCTCTGCAGCCACACTAACTCCTGTTTGATCAATCGGCAACCAATTTCCAGATCCAAACCTCTAAAGTGATCTGGAAGCCTTCAGTGCCTGAGGCCATTCAGGAGCCCTTCTTGCTCTCAGTATCCTCTCAACTCCCAGTTCTGCTACCCTTGCTACCATGACCCTGTCTTTAGCAGCCTGCATGCAGCCTGAGTGGAACCTCCAGCTATTGAGCTCCTCACAGGAAAACAATAAAGCATCACCCTCAGTATCAGACTCACACAGGCTTGTGATGCACCTGTCCCATTCAACCTTTCTCATGAACATCAGTAGATATGGGACTCAAATGGGATGAAGTCAATATAGTTGTGGTAATAGAACCAACCTTTCGGCCAACAGCTCCTCCGTATCCTTTCAATATCTCTTCAATAGCTCAGCTGGTAGGGCCGAGGACTGTAGGACTTACAGAGGTATCCTTAGGTCACTGATTCGATTCCGGTTTGAAGGACAACTTTAGACAACATTGTTGGCATAACAGTTAGCACAATGCCCTTTCAGTGCCAGCGATTGGGACCGGGGTTCGAATCCTGTGCTGGTCTATAAGGAGTTTGTACATTCTCCCCATGTCTGAGTGAGTTTTCCCCAGGGGCTCCAGTTTCCTCCCACCATTCAAAATGTATTGGGGTTGTAGATTAATTGGGTGTGATTGGGTGGCACAGACTCATGGGCCGAAAGGGCCTGTTACCGTGCTGTATGTCTAAATTTAAAGTAACAACCCCAGGAGCTGCCCTGTCCCAACTGAAGAATCAACACAGTGGTAAAGAGTCTGGTAGGAATGGACCTTGAAACATCATTGCTGAATTAGGGTGACACGGTTAGTGCAGTGATTAGCACAATGGTATTACAGTACCAGTGACTCAGATTTGAAGCCCCTGCTCTCAAAGGAATTTGTACATTCTCCCCATGTCTATGTGGGTTTTCTCTGAGGGCTCTGTTTTCTTCCCACCCTTCAAAAAGAACCGGGGTCATAAATTAATTGGGTCATTTGGGTGGCGAGGACTAGTGGGCTGGAAGGGCCTGTACTCTGCTGTATGTTGAAATTAAAGTAAATTACTTAAAGTCCCACACCAGTGGGCCAAACGTGGGCAAGGAATCTTCCAGTTGATATCAACTAATGTCCTCTATCAACCAATGAATCGGTGTTTTGTTCCATGTTCAACAGCACTGGAAGAAATCAGTGAGATTAGCAAGAACATTGAACACCCTCTTCCTGGGGGCTTCAAACTCACACCAAAAATAATTGAGTGTCCTCTCTACAGACAAAGTTGGGAAATACCTGAAGGACAGAGTTACCTGATAGGGTCTGCCACAGGGGATGAATGAATTAGCATGAGAGATAAATGCCTTCAAACGTTGCTACCACCAATCTTTGGCTTGGCTTGGCGGACGAAGATTTATGGAGGGGGTAAAAGTCCACGTCAGCTGCAGGCTCGTTTGTGGCTGACACGTCCAATGCGGGACAGGCAGACACGGTTGCAACGGCTGCAGGGGAAAATTGGTTGGTTGGGGTTGGGTGTTGGGTTTTTCCTCCTTTGCCTTTTGTCAGTGAGGTGGGCTCTACCACCAATGACCCTGTGGCAAATGCATCTATTCATGAGTCACTTGGCAGGTATGACTCCTGCACAGTTATTTGTGTCTTTGTGCTGAGGAGAAATTCTGCTGTGTGAGGCACCAATGTGTTGTTCAAAGGGATAGATTCGGAATATCTAGCAGTTTTAAACCAGCATCCACGAAGATCAATAGGCTGCTGGCTGCAGTGGAATTGTCTTCCACCCTCGTCTATAACCTGACGGCCTAGCACTTCCTTCATTGTACAATCATAATCAGGCCAGGACACCAGGCCTGAACCAATAGGTCCAAAAGGCAGAGCAGTCAATTGATGAATGAAGTTGAACCTATGGAATCTCTCCTTTTAAAACCAATTTAGCACACCAGAATTCAGTCTAGAGTTCCACACAAACAAAATAGGACTATTCCATTTCCCAATACATTCATTTACTTTTAATAAACCAGTGGAAAGTGGCAACAGCAACACTGTCAAGAAGATCTTGCCAAAAGGCTACTGAGGGACGTTGGTTGACCTGGCTCCAGACCTCATTAATATCTGGAACAAATATTGACCGAACAAATATTGACCAAGGTTCTGAATTACAGGCATTAGGTGAGAGTGACTGACTTAACAGGAAGGCAACATTTGACCAAGGGCAGTACACAAATAAAGTGGAGAAACTCAGCAAGTCACACACCATCCCTAGGAAGTAAAAAAGCAGTTGACATTTTGGGCCAGATCCCTACTTTAGGCAGACACCTGAATAAAAAGTAGGAGAAGGGGGGTGTGGGGTGTTGGATGAAGGAGAAACATCGGCTAACAGGCCAAAGTAATAGGCGGATATAGGTTGGAGGGTCGACAAGCACAGAGCTAAGAAGTGAAGGGGGAGAGGGGAGAGGACTAATAAAGACAGCTCTCTGATTGGAGAAGAAAGGGGTGGGGAGCTGGAAGGAGATAGAGAAATTAAGGAAAAGGGATAAATCCCGCAGATAAATCAATATTGATGCCATCTGGTTTGAGACTGTCACAGCAGAATATAAGGTATTGTTCCACTAATTTGCGAGTGCTTCAACTTGGCAGTACATGAGACCATGTCAGTGCAGCAGTGGAGTGTGGAATTGTTGTGGTTGGCCACCGAGAAGTCCTTGCTGTTGCAGCGGACAGAGTGAAGCCACTCAACAAACTGAACAAGTATGGAACCAAGGATCTAAAGTCAAATCAATGAAGGGAAAAACTCTTGAGTAATACCACAGACAAGGATACGTGCTTGCTTCTTGGAGGCCATCATGACAGGAGTTCCTCAGGGCAGTGTCCAAGGTCCAACCACCTACAAAAAGCAAACTGCTGTGGGAACTCAGGGGATGAGGAAGTATCCATGGAGGGCATTGAAAGTCTGATTCAGGACTGAGAAAAGAGAGGGAAAAAAGTGATAAGTCAGCACACAGGAGGGAGATTGAAAACTTGGCTGAATGGTGCATCAACACAATCCTCGCACTCAATGTCACCAAAACCAAGGAGCTGATCATTGAATTAAAGTGAAAACCAGGGTTAAACAATCCAGGGGGATTGGGGGATCAGAGTGGAGAGGATGAGCAAATTTAAGTTCTTGGGAATACTATCTCAGAGCATCTTTCCTGGACTTAACCTACTAACGGCATCATGAAGAAAGCACATCAGAGCCTCTACTTCCTCAGGAGTTTGTCGAGGTTTGGTATAACATCAGAATCCTAGAAAATGTCTACAGATATGGGATGGAAAGCATGCTGATCAGTTGCATCACATATGGGGACAAAAATCAGAAGAGGGCAGAAGCAGGATATATCAGATAAGTCTCAGAATTCAAACAATGGGGGAGGAATCCAGACCAACACAAGGTGTTAATTGGATGTGATAAAGGACCAGGTGGAATTGATCACATCTGTGCAAAAGAGAATGGAGAGACGATGGGGGAAGCAGGGGGTGGGGAGGATTTTAACGAAACCCAGAGAAGTCCATATTAGCCATCCGGTTGGAGCGTGCGCAGTCAGAAGATGAAGTGTTGTTCCTCGAATGTACGGGTGGTATCAGCCTGGCAGTACATGAGACCATGGAGAGACATCTCGGCAAGGGAATGAGATGGAGAATTGAAATGGGTGGGCACTGAGAGATCCATGCTATTGTGGGGGATAGAGCCAAGGTGCTCAACAATGCAATTACTAAGTCTGCGTCCAGTCTCTCCGATGTAGTGGGAGCACCGGATGCAGTAGATGACCCCCTGCAGATTCAAAAGTGAAATACCGATTCAATTGGAAGGGTTGTTTAGGGCCCCCTATGGTGCTGAGGGAAGTGTGAGTACAAGTGATCACAGAGGAATATCCCAAGGGGACAATTATTGGGGAGGGAGGAGTGGGCAAGGGATTCATGGATGGAGCAAGCGGTCCCTGCAGAAGGCGGAGAAGGGAGGAGCGAGGAATATGTGTTTGGTGGTGGAATCACATATTAGGTAGCATAAATGGCAGAGGGCATCTCCAGGGAATACTGGCATCAGAGAGCAGCAGCAATCATCAAGCTTCCACACCGTCTTACACACATGCTGTTCTCGTCAAGAGGTATAGGTGCTACAAGACTCACACCATCAGGTTCAGGAACAGCATCAAACTCCTCAACAATAAACACAATCAGGGATTCATTTAAGGACTCTTTTACACTTTATTGATTCTCTAAAGTGTGCAGTCAGTTTGTTTACATTTCTTTATTTGTTTACGTGTATGTTGTGTACAGGTTTTTTTGCGCTACGATTAAGTTGTAATTCTGCCTTGCCCACAGGAAAAAGAATCTCATGGTTGTGTGTGATGTCATGTGTGTAGTCTGACATTAAATCTGAACATTGAATAAATCTGATCTTTTTTTTCCACCTCTGTGCGACCTTGTTTCCCTCACTCCCATTTTGAACAAAGACATCAAACCTGAATCGCTAACTATTTCCCTTTTCCACAGTTGCTAATTGACCTACTGAGTTTTTTTTTCTCACAGCACAGCAGATAGAAGTGTCACCTTTGTCTTTCCTGTAGGGTTCTAAGTGAGCACCTTGGAGAGAAGGAAGTGGAATTGTTGCTGTTATTTGATTTGGTGAAGGAGGAAGACTTGGGGAATTACACTTGCATTGTAGAAAATCGGATTGGACGCACACAAGCCAGCATTCTTCTCCAGAGAAAAGGTAAATGTCAGCAATGTGGTGGGTTTTGACAAAACGATCTGACCTCTTATCATTTCTATTTCTGAAGATAAACGACAATCAGACTGAAGTAAAAAGCAGCAACCCTTGGCATATTGTTGGTTTATAGTTAATTGCCTTGACTTGCCGATTCCAACGTTGCTTTCACCTTTTTCCATCTGACATAATCTGCCGCTCACTTATAGCTCCACTGCCTCCATCCTCATTGCCTCCAATTCAGTTCACTTGAAGCTGCTGAAGTTTCTCAATCCAACAACTTTAACACTCCCATCCATGTTTTTTTTTAATCACTCCTGGATTTTGACCCTCTTGCAAAACCTTCCATGCTTCCAATTTTGCCCTCCTGCATTTTCCAGAATATTTTCTCCACCACCAGCTTTGAGCTTTGCAGCTTTGCCATCCTCTGCCTCTGTGTGTACCTTCTTTCCAAGCTTTTGGTCCACTTTCCCAACAAATGAGCAGATGTTTGTTAAAGCTCGTGTAAGGTGCCTTGTCAAGTTTCCCGGCATTACAGACACGATAGGTTTTGAAAATATTGTATTTCCAAAGTTTGGAACTGTTTCTGCACTCCACCTGATGGGGAGTGTGTTTTGAGCACCCTCTGCTATTTATGTCACAATTCCTTCAAATTTTTTTTTTAAAGTCTAATTCTAATGTTTTTTTAAAATCAGCTGCAAATTGATACAATATTCCAGTGTATGGTTTCATAAATATTCCAGAGAATATTAATATCTTGTGACAAACCAATATCTTTGTTATTCCATCAAACAATACTGCCTTATTTAACCTATTTTTAAAAATATATTGATATTTCTTTAGTTTAGTGTTCAAATCTATGTCATTTTTCTTCAATTTTATCATTCAAATTTTACAAGCTTGAAAATCCACTAATAAGTATGATAAATACAACTTTGATGATAATCCTTCAGCATTAAAACAATGATTCATATTCCAAATGAAAAGACAATTGCCTCATAAAATAGTGTTTCACAGAGAAAGCCAAAGTACAAACTGAAATGATTGTGATCCAAAGATTAAAACTATCTCTTGGTCAGATTAATTGAATAGGTGCATGTAATTCTCCAGGGTATCAAAAAGTAGGCCAAATCCATCATTTATTTTTCCACACTTGGTCTCTTTAATCGTGCTGCAATGCTTGAAGGTAGTCAGTGGGAACACAAACATGACAAATTGGCGTGCTTGTAACTCTAATGGGCTCAAGATTTATGAACAGTATGGATCATTAGGAGATGGATTTGTCAGCAGGATCCAGAGGCAAGAAATGTGGAGTCTGATGTATTTTCTATGAACACTCTGTGCCATAGACAGTAACAGTGGGGGAAAGGTGCTGAGCAATATCGAGTGATGTTGTGAAGGGCACACTGAGATTTCTGGCTCCGTGTGCATGCCACTGGAATGCAGTCATTCAGGTGCACAAAATAACTCAGAAGGTGAATGGAATGCACTCCTTCATAACTGGAGGATCAATAATGGGCCACACCCCAGAGGATTTATTGAGAGTGATCTTAATTGTGCATGACCACTGGAATGATTATAATAGGACTCTGCTGCTTGCATTTGAGTAATTGCCATACATTATATAAGATTTTGGAACAATTGCCTTCATTGGTATAAAGAGAATGATTTGCATTTCCTAAAATGTGAAAGTTTAGAGGAACAGTTTCAAGTGATTATTTGGGACTTACAGGGAAGAGTGAGAGAGGGAGACCATTCCATTTGACCTCTGTTCCATTCCTGTCCTCATGATAGCAGATCTCTCTCTCTCTCTTCCATACCCTCTGTCACAGTATGCAATGACGACCATTCTTTCTCTCCCACTGACGCTGTTCGCCCTGCTGAGTTCTTCCAGAAGATTGTATGTTGCTTCAGATTCAAGCAACTTCAGTCTTTTGTGTGTCGGCAGCCTAGTATGTTGGTCTCTTTATGACACTATGGTTCAATTGATGCAAGTCATACAGTTAAAAGCAAAGTGTCAAAGCATTGTGAGTGGATCAATGTGTGCAAGTTCTGTAACTATCTTTTTCTTACTCTTAAGACCTATCCACATCGTGAATGATGCTGTACCAAATACTATATTAGATCAGTATTGGTAGAGTAATATAAAGCCTTTCTCAATGAATGAGCAAATAAAACATATTTATTTAATTGGTGACTGGAGAATGCATTCTTGTGAAAGGAGAAATAGTCATAGTCTTAATGAAGGTTCCGGATCTGAAACATCGACCACGTTTCCTCTCCCACTTATGCTACTTGACCAGATGAGTTCCCCCAGCAGATTGATTTTTTTGCTTCAGATTTCAGCATCTGCAGTCTCCTATGTGTTTTAGGAATAATCTGCATTAAATGAGGTTAATTAATGGATTGGGGAAGTGCATCATTGGGTCAGAGGTTATCAATCTTGTAGTTTAATTATAAACATGATTAGCTTCTTGACTGCAGAACTTGCTGAATGAAACCAAAGATATGTGGTATCCTTAGGCTATTGGAACACCAGTGTATGCTGTTGCAATAGCATTGGAAATCTATCCACCATTTGGAAGGATTTTAAGTTGCATATGTTGCATATGTTAGATTATCTCACACCAAATCAGGATCTTGTATTGTTTCTATATATCACGATCAACTGAATTGTACCTTGATGATTCATCAATAGTGTGGAAGAGGAGGAGGATGGTGCAAACCTTACAATTAGTGCAAGACATTTTTGCAGAGAATGTGGGAAATACGTCTTTACTATACATGAGGAACTGCTGTATGTATTATTAATTTTATCCCAAGATTGATGGATTCACTTTTGCTAGAAAAAGAATTGAAAGTGGAAAGAAATGCCAGCACTCCTGGAGCTTCTGTGATGGCAGCAATGCTGCTGTGTGGACCCGGGAAGAGTGGAGAGCAGAGCAAGGCGATTCCCCAAAGGGTCTTACCACCAGTCCTACAGTGAACGGCTCTGTACAGTCTTAAAATGGCCTGTTAAAGGAGATGATGGGATTTTAGTTAAAATCCTGCGACCGTGGGGTCTGGTCCCAAGATGGCGGTGCTTATGTTCTGCAGCAGCCTCGAGGGGTTGCAGACTCTAGGGACGCAGTGGACTGGTGCAAGGTATCATAAACAAGGAGAACACCCCTTGATGAGACAGAGTAGCAGAGCAGACAACCCAAAGGGCGGTAATCATGGTGGTGGACTGGCAAAGGGCTCAGCGACTGAAGGACACCACAGGCAATTTGAGGGTGAGGAACCCACAAAGGCCATGGGCTGCTGCCAATTTGAGGTCAAAGGACTCTCCTGGTTGCAGGTTGCTGGAGGCTGGTTCACGAGAACCCGGTATCGGAACTGGGATTCAAGTGGGCAAGAAGGGCTCCCGACGAGTGATGGGCACTGTAGACTTCCTGATCATGTCAGAGGTTTGGATCTGGGCTCGGGTTGCCAATGGTTTGAACTGAACTAGAATCTTGTGCAGCTGCAGAGGCTGCAGGAGCATTGGAGGCAGTGGTTGGTGTCTAGAATTCATGGCCAGGTATGGTGGTGGAGGCTGGTACAATAGGGAGATTTAAGACTCTTAGATTGTCATGTGGATGTAAAAAAAAAAATAAGAATGTTATAGGTTTGAGGTAGGGAAGGATTAGATTGATAAAGCAATTAATTTCATTTAATTTAGAGATACAGCACAGTAACAGATACAGCTCACGAGCCTGCGCTGCCAAAATACACCCATGTGACTCATTAACCTACAACCCAGTACATCTTTGGAACATGGCATGAAACCAGACCACCCAAAGGAAACCTACTCAGGTCATGGAGAAAATATACAAACTCTGTACTGGCAGAACAGGATTCAAACCGGGGTTGCGGATGCTGTAATAGCATTGCACACTAACTGTGGGCTGGAGGGCCTGTAACGATCTATGTTCTAATCCCCGTTTGTCCCAAATCTTATCCTGCCCCATGTTTTCCAACTTCTGAAGATGTGTCATAATTACTTTTGAGCCCTCAGTATGAGAGATCCTTTGATCTCACCGCCATCTCTCACTGTGAAAACTCCTCTGTCCTACACAGTTTTAGTCTGATGTGGTTTGAAGGATTCAGAACCACTTAAAGAAAAAGTTCTGTTCATTTTGCCTGACCTGAACATTTACACCATGATTTAATTGTTCAAATTGTTCAGCACCATGATATTCCAGAATGAATAGCACATCAAGGGCAGGTCCTCAATAAAAACAAATGTTCTGGCCCCTGTTCAACTTTCTTTCTGATACCTTGATGAAGGGCTCGACCCCAAAACATTGGTGATGTATCTTTACCTTTGTTATGTGAAGGACACTGTTTGACCTGCTGAGTTTCTCCAGCATTTTGTGTTTTTACTTCAACCATAGTGTCTACAAATTTTTGTGTTTTACTTTCTTTCTGAAAATGTTCACTCGAAATAAATGATAAAGCCAATATCATGGCATCCTTAACATCTAACAGCATCAGCAAAATGTGATACATGTGTAACGTAGACGATAGAGATGAAGTTGATAGATTGTGGAATATAATGTGCCACATGGTAGCATATTCACCACCTCCTATCCCTGCTTGCCTGCACTTAGCTAAGATGGTCTCAATTTATTCAGTTAATGTTTATTGCATTTATTCCAAGAAACTTTGCATCCAGGGGAATCAAACAGATATTTTCAGGATTGCATTTGAAGATTGTTTTTGACCATTAAAAAGTTGCCTTATGATCAATTCCACCGCACTTCTACACCAATGAAAACTTTATTAGTTTGATACCAAAGTTATATGGAGAGATAGTTATTGCTACAGTGTACTTACAGTTACTTGGAGCTGACAGGATGGTGGTACTTTTCTCTTTACCCTGCACACTTTGACCTACTACACTGTTCTTATTTGTCTCAATTGCCAGACTCCAGAATGCCCTCAACACTTTTTTACACCTGGGTAGTGGTGGAAGCAGATACAATAGAAGTATTTAGGAAGAGGTTAGATAACATGCAGGGAATGGAGCGACATGGATTGTGTGAATGCAGAAGAGGATAAATTGGTGCTAATCTAGGTACAGACATAGTGGGCCGGAAGGCCTTCCCCTGCACTGTTCAATTCAATGTGCAATGTTTCAGTGCTGAGCAGGAAGTGGTGCTTTGCCGCCTCTTGAAGCTGCAACTGCTTTTAATAATCTCAAAATGTTGCTACTATTCTTGAATTGAATTAAATATATAGTTTCTGGTCACATGTGCTCAAGTACAATAAAAAGCTTAATTTTACTATCCAGGCAAATCAATTTATATAGCAGGTAATGCAATAATGATAGATAGATAGATAAACAGACAGACAAATAAGAACAGTGTAGTAGGTCAAAGTGTGCAGGGTAAAGAGAAAAGTACCACCATCCTGTCAGCTCCATGTAACTGTAAGTACACTGTAGCAATAACTATCTCTCCATATAACTATGCTATCAAACTAATAAAATTTTCACTGGTGTAAAAGTGTGGTGGAATTGATCATAAGGCAACTTTTTAATGGTCAAAAACAATCTTCAAATGCAATCCTGAAAATATCTGTTTGATTCCCCTGGATGCAAAGTTTCTTGGAATAAACGCAATAAACAGTAACTGAATAAATTGCATGCTCCGGTGACTTTAGAACCCATATGATGTTTACTGTGGCTGATAAAGGTTTAAAAATATGTGGCCAACAACACTAATGCAGACAAGAAGAACATTAAAACCATAAAGAATTCTAAGCTTACAAGATAAGAGTATTATGAAGATTAACTGTGCTGGCAAAAGCAGAGAATAAACATGAGAGGAGGGAATTAGAAAATTCCTTTCAAAGCAACAAACAATTAAGAAATCGCATTGGCATTCTGAATAAAATATTTATTAACTTGCCGGTTAAAATTTATTTGAATGCATCAAATTTGATCATTTGACCTCAGTGCAAAATATAACAGTTGCTACGCATAATGCTGAGTTTCAGAAATTTGATTCTGTTGACTGCAATGAAACCAAATTTCACAATTCAATATAAGGAACAGCTGCCACTATTGTTACCTACTTTAGTGCCAACAATCTAAGACAAATTCCTATCCACCTGCTCCACATATACTAATATTCCAAGAGTCAATCTGCACAGAAATAGGTTCTTCATGTTCACCATGACAATGGGAATAACAAGCACACATCTGTACTGATCCCCTGGATCAGCACTTTGATCCACAGCCTCCATACATTGGTTATTCAAGCACTCAAGTTCAATAATTTATTGTCAGAGTACATACATAACATCATATACAACCCTGAGATACTTCTCGCTGTGGCCAGGCAGAATTTCTACTTATTGTTAGTGTAAACTGTACTTAAGAAAAAGATACATATGCAAACAAGAGAAATGCAAACAAAGAAAGAAATGTAAGTCAATGTAAAACTCATACCTCTGCTATGAAGGATAATATTCTGCTATCTATAACCACTGTAACTTTGTATATGTCTAAGGGGGAAAAAAAAGGTAACCCATCTGCTGTCTCCTCATAGCTGAAATGCTCTATCCCAGTGTCATGCGTGTCGAAAGAACCAAAGACTTGTTGATCCAAACCAAGGCTTTTATTAACTAAAAGACTGGAGCATATCACAAGTAGGTCGGCCAGTCCAGGATGACCTGGTCTGGCTAGGAGCAATCCTTTAAGACCTGCCAGTAGGTGTGGCTACACTCTCAGCCAATCACAGTCATCCTACTCTCTTCTTTCTTTTGGCTTGGCTTCGCGGACGAAGATTTATGGAGGGGGTAAAAGTCCACGTCAGCTGCAGGCTCGTTTGTGGCTGACAAGTCCGATGCAGGACAGGCAGACACGGTTGCAGCGGCTGCAGGGGAAAATTGGTTGGTTGGGGTTGGGTGTTGGGTTTTTCCTCCATCTGTACATATGTATGGTAGCCTTCAACTGATCCCAGAGGGTTTCAGGGGACGGGTCCGTGAGGCGGGTTGCAACGTCGAGCTTTGCTTTGAGGTTTGCCTGGAAGTTTCCTCTCGCTTCGTCTGACTGCAGTTTTCCAACATTGAACCTCTTTCTGGGGGCTTTATTGTTCCTGGGCTTTGGCTTGAAGTGAAGGTTGAGCTTGCAGCGAACCAGCCGGTGGTCAGTGTGGCATTCCGCGCTAGGCATGACCCTGGTGTGGAGCACATCTTGTTTGTCACTTTCTCGCACCAGGATGTAGTCCAGGAGGTGCCAGTGTTTGGATCGGGGATGCATCCAGGTGGTCTTAAGGCTGTCCCTCTGCTGAAAAAGGGTGTTTGTAATGACAAGCCGCTGTTCTGCGCAGAGCTCCAACAGGAGGCGCCCATTGTCGTTGCACTTGCCGACGCCATGCTTGCCCAGGATTCCTGGCCAGGTTTCTGAGTCTTTGCCGACACGAGCGTTGAAGTCGCCCAGGATGACAACCTTGTCGGCTGTAGGGGTACGTTGGATGAGGTTGCGCAGGTCGGTGTAGAACTTGTTCTTTTCCGCTGGTTCCGCCTGGAGGGTTGGAGCATAGACACTGATGAGGGTGATGTGACGCTTGTTTTGAAGTGGGAGTCGCATGGACATGATTCGGTCCGAGAGGCCTGTCGGAAGGTTTTCGAGTTTGGAGGCAATGAAGCTCTTGACCATGAAGCCTACACCAGATAGGCGTCGTTCATCCGAAGGCTTGCCAGACCAGTAGAGTGTGTAGCCCGCGCCGCGTTCTTGGAGGCTGCCTACATCTGCCAGGCGGACTTCACTGAGAGCGGCTATGTCGATGTCAAGTCTGAGGAGTTCATGTGCAATGAGGGCAGACCGACGTTCAGGTCGGTGGCTGTCAGTCTTGTCTAGCATGGTTCTGATGTTCCAGCATGCTAGCTTGAGTTTGTGAGCATCTTTTGAGGGGGAGGACGTGGAGGGGGAGGACGTGGAGGGGGAGGACGTGGAGGGGGAGGACGTGGAGGGGGAGGACGTGGAGGGGGAGGACGTGGAGGGGGAGGACGTTGAGGGGGAGGACGTGGACCTGTCCTCGGGCCTGCGCAAAGGAGCTTTTAGGTGGAGTGCAGTGCGCGCAGTACTGGCCCCACCCTTTACACCCATGGTTCGTGTGCCGTGGCCAAGCAAGCTGGGACGTGGCAGCGAGTTCCTTGGGTCGTAGGTTTTATATCGGAGTGGCCTTCTCCTATGCAGGTTTCTTACCCGGGCTGGAGGGGCCTGCCTCCCCTCCTAGGTCGGTCCATACTGCCCGGACCGGGGCCGAGGCCGCCGCAGTTCACCCTGTGCCTGGACTGGGGCCACCGCCTCCCACTCCCTGCCCGGACCGGGGCCTCCGCCTGCCTCACTCGACCGAGGCCGGGGCCGCCGTCTCCCCCTTGCTCCTGCCCGTATCGGGGCCGCCGCCGTCTACCCTTCGCCCGGGCCGGGGCCGCTGCTGCTCTCCCTGTGCCTGGACTGGGGCCGCCGCCTCCCACTCCCTGTCCGGACCGGGGCCTCCGCCTGCCTCACTCGACCGAGGCCGGGGCCGCCGTCTCCCCCTTGCTCCTGCCCGTATCGGGGCCGCCGCCGTCTACCCTTCGCCCGGACCGGGGCCGGGGCCGCTGCTGCTCTCCCTGTGCCCGGACTGGGGCCGCCGTCTCCCCCTTGCTCCTGCCCGGATCGGGGCCGCCGCCATTAACAGGCTGCTTAAAGCCTGTGTGGAGTCGTCGGGAGTCGGACTGAAACCCGTCCCCTGAAACCCTCTGGGATCAGTTGAAGGCTACCATACTGCAATCCACTGAAGAGGTACTGGGCTTCTCCTCCAGGAAAAACAAGGACTGGTTTGACGAAAACAGCCAGGAAATCCAGGAGCTGCTGGCAAAGAAGCGAGCTGCCCACCAGGCTCACCTTACAAAGCCGTCCTGTCCAGAGAAGAAACAAGCCTTCCGTCGCGCATGCAGCCATCTTCAGCGCAAACTCCGGGAGATCCAAAATGAGTGGTGGACTAGCCTCGCCAAACGAACACAGCTCAGCGCGGACATTGGCGACTTCAGGGGTTTCTACGAGGCTCTAAAGGCTGTGTACGGCCCCTCACCCCAAGTCCAAAGCCCGCTGCGCAGCTCAGACGGCAAAGTCCTCCTCAGCGACAAGATCTCCATCCTCAACCGATGGTCAGAACACTTCCAATCTCTTTTCAGTACCAACCGCTCAGTCCAAGATTCCGCCCTGCTCCAGCTCCCTCAACAGCCCCTAAGGCTAGAGCTGGATGAGGTTCCCACCCTGGATGAGACATATAAGGCAATCGAACAACTGAAAAGTGGCAAAGCAGCAGGTATGGATGGAATCCCCCCAGAAGTCTGGAAGGCTGGCGGCAAAACTCTGCATGCCAAACTGCATGAGTTTTTCAAGCTTTGTTGGGACCAAGGTAAACTGCCTCAGGATCTTCGTGATGCCACCATCATCACCCTGTACAAAAACAAAGGCGAGAAATCAGACTGCTCAAACTACAGGGGAATCACGTTGCTCTCCATTGCAGGCAAAATCTTCGCTAGGATTCTACTAAATAGAATAATACCTAGTGTCGCTGAGAATATTCTCCCAGAATCACAGTGCGGCTTTCGCGCAAACAGAGGAACCACTGACATGGTCTTTGCCCTCAGACAGCTCCAAGAAAAGTGCAGAGAACAAAACAAAGGACTCTACATCACCTTTGTTGACCTCACCAAAGCCTTCGACACCGTGAGCAGGAAAGGGCTTTGGCAAATACTAGAGCGCATCGGATGTCCCCCAAAGTTCCTCAACATGATTATCCAACTGCACGAAAACCAACAAGGTCGGGTCAGATACAGCAATGAGCTCTCTGAACCCTTCTCCATTAACAATGGCGTGAAGCAAGGCTGTGTTCTCGCACCAACCCTCTTTTCAATCTTCTTCAGCATGATGCTGAACCAAGCCATGAAAGACCCCAACAATGAAGACGCTGTTTACATCCGGTACCGCACGGATGGCAGTCTCTTCAATCTGAGGCGCCTGCAAGCTCACACCAAGACACAAGAGAAACTTGTCCGTGAACTACTCTTTGCAGATGATGCCGCTTTAGTTGCCCATTCAGAGCCAGCTCTTCAGCGCTTGACGTCCTGCTTTGCGGAAACTGCCAAAATGTTTGGCCTGGAAGTCAGCCTGAAGAAAACTGAGGTCCTCCATCAGCCAGCTCCCCACCATGACTACCAGCCCCCCCACATCTCCATCGGGCACACAAAACTCAAAACGGTCAACCAGTTTACCTATCTCGGCTGCACCATTTCATCAGATGCAAGGATCGACAATGAGATAGACAACAGACTCGCCAAGGCAAATAGCGCCTTTGGAAGACTACACAAAAGAGTCTGGAAAAACAACCAACTGAAAAACCTCACAAAGATAAGCGTATACAGAGCCGTTGTCATACCCACACTCCTGTTCGGCTCCGAATCATGGGTCCTCTACCGGCACCACCTACGGCTCCTAGAACGCTTCCACCAGCGTTGTCTCCGCTCCATCCTCAACATCCATTGGAGCGCTCACACCCCTAACGTCGAGGTACTCGAGATGGCAGAGGTCGACAGCATCGAGTCCACGCTGCTGAAGATCCAGCTGCGCTGGATGGGTCACGTCTCCAGAATGGAGGACCATCGCCTTCCCAAGATCGTATTATATGGCGAGCTCTCCACTGGCCACCGTGACAGAGGTGCACCAAAGAAAAGGTACAAGGACTGCCTAAAGAAATCTCTTGGTGCCTGCCACATTGACCACCGCCAGTGGGCTGATAACGCCTCAAACCGTGCATCTTGGCGCCTCACAGTTTGGCGGGCAGCAGCCTCCTTTGAAGAAGACCGCAGAGCCCACCTCACTGACAAAAGGCAAAGGAGGAAAAACCCAACACCCAACCCCAACCAACCAATTTTCCCTTGCAACCGCTGCAATCGTGTCTGCCTGTCCCGCATCGGACTGGTCAGCCACAAACGAGCCTGCAGCTGACGTGGACTTTTTACCCCCTCCATAAATCTTCGTCCGCGAAGCCAAGCCAAAGAAAAGAACATATGTACATATACACATTGGTGATAGAATCTGTACTATCACACCCAGGCAACATCTTGGTGAATCTCCTTTGCATTTCTCCAGAGCATTTATATTCTTCCTACAGTGCTGTGACCAGAACTGTCGACAGCACTCCAAATGTAGCCAAGCCAATGTTTTATAACAGTGTCACATCTCTGCATTAATATTCAATGTTCTGGATAATATTGATTGTGAATAATAAATGAGGATGATGGGTAAATTAATTCTGTAACTGCAACAATATGAAGTATCTATTACTTTCACTATATTAGTTACTTCTTCAAGTGTCCATTCCTTACTGAAAGTTACTTTTGTGAGTGCTTCCAGAACACAACTTGCTGTGGGAAATAGAATCCTTATCTCATCTCCAGTTTTCATACAACCACCTTACAGTTTTCTGACTAGTTACTGAACCTGTCTTCATTGACAGGATGGTGGTAGAGAGGGTTAGCACCTTCAAATTCCTGGGAGTTCACATATCAAAGGATGAGAGATCCAGCACAACAAGGCAACAATAAAGAAGGCACATTAATGCCTCTATTTTCTAAAGAGATCTGAGGAGATTTGGCATGTTGCTGGATACTCTGTGGAACTTCTACAGGTCCACTGTGGAAGGTATATTGACCGGCTACATCACAGCCTAGTATGGAATCTCAACTGCCCAAGAATGTGTAAGACTCCAGAAGCTGGCCAACCTAGCCAAGTCCATCAGGCACCAGTCACCCATCTATTAAAAACATTGTGAGTGGGAAAAATGGCTTCAAGAAATCAACCAACATTATAAAGGATCCCCTGGTTACAACCTCTTCTAGCTGGTCCCTTCAGGCAGGTACAAAAGCCTGAAGACCAGAACTTCCAAGTACAAGATCAGTTTTATGCCAGGACAACCCTAACACTCACTATAAACTCCTCCCAGGCCACCAAAATATCTGCCTGCATGACTGAAACAACACTTGGACTGAGTGTAACTGTGAATATTCAATTTGATGTTTTAAAATTTAAATTTAAAATTTTATTTGCCACATGTTAGAACCTGATTCTGGTGATTTAAACCCATGTCACCCAATTACTCCCAAATTAACTTACGACCATGTATATTTTGGAAACCTGGAGGAAACCCATGTAGAACTGGAGAGAAATGTGCAAACACCTTACAGACAGCTCAGGATTCGAACCCAGGTCACTGGCACTATAATAGCTTTGCATTTATTTATTTATCCATCTATCTATCATTGGATATTTATTATCTCTTTTTCTGGCCTGGCATGCTGTGCTCATTTAAGCTTTTGCAATTGGAGTTGGTGTATCTTATATACTATTTGGTGACAGCAAGTCAGAATTTTGGTGGGTCCGTGCATTGTACATGTGCATGCGACAATAAACTCGAATTGACATTGAACCTTGCGTCATGGAAATTGTTTCACTTCCATTAGCCAGAAGAACAGCCATTTAATGGATCACAGAATATTTATTTGGTGAATTTTTTTGCCGGAGGATATTTATTATCTATTTTTTGTATTATTTATTGTCTCTATAATTCAGTGAATTATATTGTTGATTTTAGTTGTTTGTGGCTTTTTTTTACTGGAGCAAGTAAGTCATTTGATGTATTTGTACATTGTAAATGTATAGGGCAATAAACTCATTATTGTTATCTTGCCAGGTGCTGAACACTGTGCTCTACAGTAAATATATACATGTTAGCATCATTGCCTTCTTCTCTGTTCCAGACCTAATGTACAGAGTGGAACTTGCAGGAGGTTTGGGAGCTATCCTTCTCCTGATCACCTTCCTTGTGACAATTTACAAATGCTACAACATTGAGATTATGCTCTTTTACCGGAGCCACTTTGGGAGTGATGAGACAGAAGATGGTAAGTAGCCAAAAGCTTGAACAATATTATTTTTCTTCCTCCAGTGATAAATAATAAATCATGTACAGTAAAGCCCCTGATATCTGGCACCTATTGGGATTAGTAGATGCCAGAGAAGTGAATTTGCTGGTTGCTTGAGATTGTGTGCTGCGTTTTTAGAGAACTGACTGCTAAGTGTCACTAATTTTGAACTTTTGCATTTTTTTACCTATTAATTTTCCACGATTTTTGACGGTTGCTTGAGGCTACCGGAGACTTGAAATGCAGATAACGGGATTTTATTGAATTGGAAGATGATGTTCATTTACAGAAAGAGTTGGAATGATGTATTGCAGTTGTGGATTTATTTTCAAACTCAAGTTTTATGTGGAAATTCGAGTCCTCACAAGGTACTGATATCAATTATTTTTCATCAGAAAGTATAGATAAGAAACTATATGACTCAAAATGGATGACAGGTGAACTAAATTGTGTGTCATTTAAAATTAGCCATGAAGTTCTACTGTGAGGAATTTTTAAATACCATCCAAACCATCACATCTATGTTACATTACACCATGACACCTGACCAGAAATAGGATCCGTGGACAGGATAAGTGTTTGAAATTCTGGCGGTTAGAGAGAGAGAGAGAGAGTGTGTGTGTGTGTGTGTGTGTGTGTGTGTGTGTGTGTGTGTGTGTGTGTGTGTGTGTGTGTGTGTGTGTGTGTGTGTGTGTGTGTGTGTGTGTGTGTGTGTGTGTGAATTCCATTGGTTTCACAGAGAAAGGCCCAGTGACTCTATGTTTCATATGAGTGAATCTTCTTCTTCCTCTTGGGAAGTTTTGTTTTCTGACCTTCATAAAGCACAAATGGAAACAGATAGTTTTACTTTAGTTGCCAAATTAAGTTCTTTATCTGAAGCTTGGAGCAGATCCCAAACTGGTACTGCATTGGAGATTAAAGCCACCTTTCTTGATGCACTCCATCCTGACTAGGAAGTACATTCCTGGCCATGCATCAACACTGGCTGTCAAGATGGTTGGACTGAAATGGACCAGCAAGCTACTTGTTCAGTCCAATGTAGAATAGACCGTGAATACTGATCACCCTGGTGGTGTCCACATCCTAGTATAGAGTACAGAACTCAAATGGAGTCAGAAGGTAAGGCAGCATCTGTGGAGGCTGAAGATGCAAGCCGATGTTTTGGATTGAGATCGTACATCAGGAATGAGAGGGAAGAGGTAGGATTGCCATTGTACAGCAATGCATGGAGGGGTGGGTCAGAGGTTGGTAGGTGATGTGGAATGAGACAGGGAGGGAATGGTGAGTGGATGGAATTAAATAAAAGGATTGAGACAGAGGATGGTGATTACCAGATTCCATCTTCCCATCCTCTGCTCCCCTGCGTGGTTCAACTCAAATCATTGACTTGCACCTTCTGCCTCCACAGATGCTACATAACCTTCAGGTTCTTTCAGTGCTGTTTTTTGTTCCAGATTCCCGACTCAGCAGCCTCGCTTGCCTTCCCAATAAATAAACAAAACACAGTCATTCTGCATTCTCACAAGCCAGTGTGATCGGGTGTTCAGCGCTGCAGGGAAATACTTGAACAATATCAAACCGTCTTTTAAGGGTGGAGATTAGCTGCTTCATGCTTATTAATTGGGAAGATAAAAGAGAGTGCTGATTCGGGAACCTGGAACAAAACACACCAAGTCCGACATGGTGCGGGCACAGGTGTGGCAAAACGATTTTAGAAATCTGATTGCCCTTCCCTTGGCATACCTGGTTGTCATGAAGGAATATAACACAAAGATTGTGTTTCAGTTCCACAGCAGGTTTAAGACCATAGGATAATAAGACAAAGGAGCAGAATTTGGCTAGAAGGACCATCGAGTCCACCCCACCGTTCCATCATGGCTGATTTACTATCCTTTTCAACCTCATACTCCAGCCTTCTCCCATAATACGAGTCCCTTCCTGATCAAGAATGTAGCCATCTGAACCTCAAATAGCCCCAATGACTTGGGCTTCCCAGCTGTCCACTGCAGAGAAATTTTACAAATTCACCACCCTCTGGGTAAAGAAATTCCTCCAAAATCTTTGTTCTAAAGGGATTTTTTTTCAATTCTCAGGCTGTGCCCCCCTCTGATCCTAGACTCCTCCACCTCAGGAAACATTCTCTCCACATCTACAAGGCTTTTTAGTATTCTATAGGTTTCAATAATATCCCCGCTCCCTACCACCCCCCCCCATTCTTCTTAAGCGAGTATAATCCCAGGGCCTTCAGAAGTTCCTCAAATGAAAGCCCTTCCATTCTGGGGATCATCCTTGTAAACCTCCTCTGGACACTTTCCAATACCAGCACACCGTTCCTTAGATATAGAGCCCAGAACTGCTCACAATATTCCAAGTGTGGTCTGACCAAATCCTTATTAAACCTCAACATCACATTCATGCCTTTATGTTTAATTCATTTCTAAACTAAAGCTAGCATTCCATTTGCTTTCTTTACCACTATGGTGGGACTTGAACTCAGGTGTCAGGATTGTAAACATTAAGAAACTGGAGGAACTCAGTGGGTCAGGCAACATCCACAGCTAGAAATGGTCAGTGAACAATTTGGGCCAGATTTCAAAATTTATTGTTCTGGCTATGTGTAATGTAATTCGTTGTTTTGTGCCAGCATTAGGGATGCAAAAATTGCTATAACTTACATTTTTAAAAATAAATTAATTAGTACAAATGAAGAGAAAAAGTGAGGTAGTGTCTGTAGTTCATTGTCATTTCAAAAATCTGATGGCAGAGGGGAAGTAAGTCGTTTTTGTGATGTTGCCTGTTCGTCTTCAGGCTCCTGATTCTCCTTGCTGATGGTAGCAGTGAGAAGGGGGCATGGCCTGAGTGCTGAGGGTCCTTGAGGCTAGAGGCTGCTTTCTTGAGACACTGTCTCCAGTAATTTCCCCAATGGAGTGAAGACAAATGCTCTTTATTGAGACTAAGATAGGAAGGGGTGGTATCAAGGGAGAAAGAAAAAAGAATGGGAGGGAGATGCTGCAAAGGAGATAAGAGCTGATACCGTATTGGACAGAAGGTATGAAACATGGAGAGGCAGGTAGAGGGAGGGAAATTAGAGAGAAAATTAAGAATATAAATAGGCAAACAAAATGCAGTTGAACCAGATAGAGATGGAGTTTCCCTGAAATTAGAAAACTCAATGTTCATCCATTGGTTTTAAAGCTGTCCAGAAGGAATATCAAGTCATTTATTGTCATCTGATTGTACAAGCATAACCCAACAAACAGTATTCACCAGTCTTCAGTGCAAAGAAAAAAGGTAGACATACAACCAGACATAAGACACATACAGACAAACAATACATATGCAGGACAAGTATTTCATCTATATGAATTAATAAATACATTTTGTTTCATGAATATGAAAGTCTCAGAAGGTGAGAAGTTCCATTGATCATTCAGCCTTCTCACTGCCTATGGGAAAAAGCTGTTCCTCAGCCTGGTAGTGTTGGCTCTGATACTCCTGTATCTCTTCCCAACGGGAGCAGCTGAAAGATGCTTTGAGCAGAGTGGAAGAGGTCCTCAATGATTTTGCACGACCTCTTCAGACAATGATCCCAGTAGATCATTTTGATGGGGGAAAGGGAGACTCCAGTGATCCCCTCTGCCACACTTACGGTCCTGTGATTTGACCTCCAATCCATTTCTCTGCAGCTATCATACCACACTGTGATGCAATCAGCCAAGGTGCTCTTGATAGAGCTCCTATAGAAGGTTAACATAAATATGGTGGCTGGTAGCCTTGTTCACTTCAGTCTTCTCGGGAAATGCATCTTCCTGACAAGTAAGATGTTGAGTGTCCACAATAAGTCACTAGTTAAGTGAACTCCAAGGAACTTGGTGCTCTCCACCCTCTCTATATAAGAGTTGTTGATGTGTAGTGGAGGGTGGTCATTCCTGCTCTTGCTGAAGTCCATGATCATCTCCAAATTGAGACTCAGGTTGTCACTCTTACATCATTTAATTCCATTTCATGAGATTTTCCAACTCTTCTCTATAGTGCAACTAATTTTTGTTGGTGCCAAGGCCAAATACTCTTGTGTCACCTGCAAACTTGATGACACTGATGGCACTAGATCTGGCCGTGCAGTCATGGGTTAGTAGCGTGAACTGGAGTGGGCTCTGTAACTGGATCCTTGGCCTCCTGACTGGAAAACCTCAGTCAGTCTGAATTGGAAACAGCATGTCCAACACCATCACACTGAACATGGGGTCCCCCAGAGCTGCCCACTGCAGTTTACCCTGTTGATCCATAACTGTGCAACAAGATACAGTTCCAATCATATCATCAATTTCACTGACAACTCAACTGTGGTAGGGCTTATTAGCAAGAATGATAAGTCAGCTTACAGAAAGGAAGTGAAATCACTAACGGACTGGTGCAGAGACAACCACCTACACCTGAATGTCACCAAGATAAAGGAGATGGTGGTCAACTTTAGGAGGGCACAGGGAGACCACTCTCTGCTGATAATCGATGGCTCCACCATCGAGGTACTCGAGCACAAAATTCCTTGGCATGCACCTGGTGGAGGATCTCTCCTGATCCCCCAACACCAGATCCATTGCTAAGAAAGCCCAACAATGCCTTTACTTCCTGTAGAAGTTGAGAAAAGTTCAGCTTCCACCCTCCACCCTCACTACATCCCACAGGGGATGCAGTGAGAGCATCCTCTGTAACTGCATCACTGCCTGGTTCAGGAACTCTACCATCTCAGAACACAAGTCCCTGCCGCAGACAGTAAAGACTGCTGAGGGGATTATTGGGGTCTCTCTCCCTGCCGTGATGGGCATTTATAATGACCGTTGCTTGCGGAAAGCCGTAAACATTGTGATCGACTCCACGCACTCCTCCGCAATCTATTCTCCCTCCTGCCATCCAGGAAGAGGTACCGAAGCATTTGGGCCCTCATGACCAGATTACAAGGCAGCTTTTTCTCCCAAGCCGTGAGCCTTCTGAACTCGGGGGACACAGGGCTAGCATAAGTAACATGATATTCAATGAGTGATACGTTATTTATAAAAATTGTTTCCGAGGACATTTATCAATGTAAACAGGCAGCCTCATGTTCCAGAGAAATGCTATCTTGTTTTCACTGCACACTGTAAGGTTTATGGTATGAACGAGAAATAAATGCGACCTGACAACAGAGCCCTGTAGTGCTCTAATGCTCAGTGTGATGGTGCTCGACGTTCTGCTACGTCCCAGACAGAATTTGTTTTTTCTGTTAGGAAATCCAGAATCCAGTTACAGAGAGGGGTGTTGAGTCCCAGTGAGGACAACTTCTCTACCAGCTTCTAGAGAATGATCATGTTAAATGCCAAGCTGGGCAATTAACAGCAGCCTGGTTTATGAGGCATCGGTCTCCAGGTGGGTCAGGACAGAGTGAAGTGACAAGGCTGTAGCATCATCTGTGGAATGGTTTCTTCTATAGATGAATGAAATGGACCCATCGCCTCTGGGAGATGTGTTTTGATGCATTCCATCACCAGATGCTCGAGGCATATCATAATGATGGAGATCAGTGCCACAGGGCAGTAGTCATTGAGGCCTCTTATTCTCCCCTTCTTGGGTATGAGGATGATAGTAGCTGTCTTGAGCCCTGTGGGAATGAATGATGGACAGTGGTGTGTTGAGGATGTCCATGAAGACCTCCATCATTTGATCTGCACAGTCTTTCAGTGCCTGACCAGGTATATTATCTGGACCTGCTGCCTTGTATGGGTTCACCTCGGATAGGGATCTTCTCACCTCTGCTGTGGCAATGCTGGGTATCCATTCATGGGGGGACACAAAGCTTTCTTTAGAGTCATCCTGTTATTCTCGTCGAACCGTGCATAGAAGATGTTCAGTCTCTCTGGAATGTTGACTTCATCGTCTTCAACTTCCAAGACTGACGTGATCTGTTGTAGTCTTTATCCATTGCCACATCTGCCTCATGTTGCTAGCACCACACAGCTGCCTGTGGATCTTCTGTGCTTACCCCCTCTTTGTCTTCAGATTGCACGGGAGAGTTTAGGCCTTGCAGATCTTAGTGCCATCCTGTCCCTTGTTCTGAAGGAAGCATCACAAGCTCTGAGAAGGGCCTGGTCCTCTGCATCCAACCATGTTTTCTGGTTAGCCCTTGTTGTGAAGCATTGATGTATTGTTCTTCAAGTTTACTTTGGCCTCACCCTGGCAATCGACAAAGACAATAAGTTTTTGGTGTGGTAACTTATCAAAGGAGGAAAAACCCAACACCCAACCCCAACCAACCAATTTTCCCCTGCAGCCGCTGCAACCATGTCTGCCTGTCCCGCATCGGACTTGTCAGCCACAAACGAGCCTGCAGCTGACGTGGACTTTTACCCCCTCCATAAATCTTCGTCCGCGAAGCCAAGCCAAAGAACTTATCTATGACATCATGATGATGCTGATGCTTCAGAAATAAGTTGTTGAATGTCCTGAAAGGGTGGTGTGGTACTTGAGATGGAGATCAAATGGGAAGTTCCTGAGAAACTGTTCTCAAGTACAGCTGGCTCAAGTTCCAGAGTGCTTAGATGGAAAGCAATGGACAAAAATATTCCGAGGTCGGTGATGGAGATTTCTTTTACACAAGGGGTGATTATGTTCCAGAACTCAGTGTCTTCAAGGTTAGTGCAAACAGGGTCAATGAAGCACAGTTGGTGTAACGGTTATCACATCACGATTTCAGCGCAAACAACCGGGTTCGAATTCATTTGGAAGGAGTTTGTACATCCTCTCCATGTCTGTGTGGGTTTCCTCTGGGTGCTCCAGTTTCCTCCCACCCTTCAAAATGTACGGACAAACCTTCCAATGCATGAAAATCTGTTGATGCCCAAAGGAACCCACAAGTTTAAACAGGCTAAAATTAAAACAGAAACAGTATCATGATAAGGTTACAAAAAGCCAACTAGTCCTAAAGCCTGGAGTTGCAGTGTGAATCCAAGATCACAATTCTGGCACATTGGTCTTGCCAGGATATACGCGAGGAAATGGATCCACATTCCTACCAGATCCAGATAGAGGGAGGGACAGCTCTGAGAAGGAACCGTGTGGATCTATGACCACTAGCTCCAACCCATGGTTGTGACCCATCACCTGTCACTAGGCAAAAGGTGCAAGCTCATGTAAAAAGCAAACATGTAGTTCAGAGCCCACAGAAAGACACTAAGTCTAATGCAGCAAGTGCAAGCAGTACACTGGTGGAAACATACAGAACAAAAAGGACTGTTAAACCACCTCTCCTTGGAAGCTGCTTAGTGAAAAGAGACTGGCCACGGAATGTAGAAAGTTTTGTTATGTGGACATAGTATTGTGCTTTTTTTAAAGGGGAAAGATGTGCTCTTATGCATGAAAATAAAAACTAAATGCAATGCACACGGTTGGTGGAAACCAAAAGTCATTTATGATGGGAGTAGTGGGCGTTGTCGCTGTGAAGTCAGTTGAAGCAGCTCAAAGAAAATAAAGTTGGTTAAGTGTTAAACCCTCATTAAGTTGTTCTTCTCAAAAGAACAAGCGTAACACAGGTGTAGATCAATTGGGTATAATTGGGCAGCATGGGGTCGTGGGTCAGAAAGATATGTATGCCTGTATATCTAAATTTATTTGAAAGCAAACCAAATAGATTCAAGTGGAACTCATATGAGAGCAACGTAGAAGGGGAAATAGGGCTGTTTATGTTTTGCTTGAGGCAGTAGGCATGGACATGATGAGCCAAATGTCCTCCTTTCTTGCTGTAGGCATTCTATAATTCAAAAAGCCTTTTAATTTTCTCTATATCCATGCTACTGACAGAAATAATAACCAATGCACTGACTTTGAGGGTCTGCGATAAACCATTAAATGGATTGACTTCATTTACTGGGGAGATCACAAATGCTCACAATAATTTTAATTGCCAAAGTTCCCAGTGCAAATTCCTTAACATCAGCACAAGCCCAAATCTCTTGGGGGTTAACCCAATATTCTCTGCTGGAGAAGTAGCTAGAGTGCTTTGCGAATTCAGCACAACAGAGAGAGTGTTAAGGTACAGAAGTAGATTGCACTCAGTAAAACAAGGTATTTGCTTTTTTAGAATGAAAAAGGCATGTTTTAGCAAGACTCACTGTGCATGTAGTAGAATTTTTTTTTAAACCATCAAGGATAAATAAAATAAATGCAGATATTGTTGGAAATGTGTTTGTAAAAGAGAAATATAGGTTACATTTCATTGATTTTTGTTGTATTTCATTTAAATGCAATTATGAGGGTGGCACAGTTAACGTAGCGGTTATCATCACATTATCACAGCGCCAGCAACTCAGGTTTGAATCCGGTACAGTCTGTGTGTTCGTGTGGATTTCCTCCTGGTGCTCTGGTTTCCTCCCACCCTTCAAAATGTTCAAGGGTTGTAAGTTAATTGGGTGGATTTGGTGAGCATGGGCTAGTGAATGGCCTGTTAAGGCGCTTTAAATTTAAATTTAATTGGTCAGGGTTAAACAGCAAAAACCAAGTAATATATTCTTCTCAGTACTTTCTCCCATTAAAAGCTCTAGTTGCTACATCTGGTAGCAATACTCCAACGTCCACCTGCTCTGAACAGTGAATAAATATCGGAGCCAAGGTTCCACTTTTGCTTATTGTCACATTTCTTGTGGATTGTCAGAGAATGCCTTTCTTCCCACAGTGTCTCAGTTATTCCAACCATAGTGGCTCAAATTGGTTTCTTCCTCCTATTATGGAATGTGTCGCTTAATCTTGGATGGCATGTTGGCTTGGAGGTATCGAGCTTTCTGGAAAAAGTGACAAGCATACCTATTATCCAGACTTGCATTCCAAAATCATTTAGCACTTATTCGCATCAGCGGCACTGCCAAGTTTTATTTCATTCCTTGTAATCATTCTTGATAGGTATTAATCCATCTAGTTTGATGAAAGGTTATCCCTTTCTGACTCACTATAGATGCTGCTTGGCCTGCTGAGTATTTCCAGCATTTTCTATTTTTAATTCCAATTGACAATACTCTGATTCAACATCACAGAAAAAAAGAAAGGGTGAATGTTCCCAAATAGCATTTCGCCTCTCACGAGTAACTCTTGCCTCATTACCATTGGACCAGTGAGGGGCTCTGCAGCTGAAGGACACATGCAGGCAGCGAATGGTTGGTAACTTGAGGTGAAAGGACCCACACCCAATTGTGGGCGGCTGGTGACTTGAGGTCAAAGGATTCACATCAGGCCGCAGGCTGCTGGACACTGACTCATGAGAAACAGGTATTGGAACTGGGACTGGAGAGGTTACTGAGGGCAATTTTGGCACATGAGCCTTGCCAGGATATACACAAGAGGAAATAGATCCACATTCCTACCAGATCCAGACAGAGGGAGGGACATCTCTGAGAAGGAACCGTGCGGATCTACGACCACAAGCTCCAACCCATAGTGGTGGCCGTCACCTGTCAGTAGGCAAAAAGTGCAAGCTCTTGTAGAAAACAAACATGTGGTTCAGAGCCCAAAGAAAGACACTAAGCCTGAGGCCATGAAGGCTTTTTCATTGTGTCAGAGGTTTGGATCTGGGCTTGGGTTGCCGATGGATGGAACTAAACTGCAGAGGCTTCAGGAGCCCACAGGAGCTGAATTCACAGACACTGAGTATCTCTGAGGGGACTCTTTATTTGCTTTTCTTTCTCTGACTATAATGCTAATTGTGAACCTTTATCTGTCTTAAGGCAGACAATAGACAATTCTGTGTAATATTACATTTCTCTTTCATTACATTATAGTAATTAGTGTCTGATCCGATCTGATAGACTGCCCAGAATGACTGCGGACAGTACTTTTTCATTTGCTGGATGAGAGAACTATTGAGATATCCATGATCCATATGGGTGAATGAAGGAACAGCGTCTCTTCTGTCCCTCATTGTGGGAACTCTGTACATTTTTAGGAGTATTAAAGCACTTGGCTGATAAGACTGAAGTTTGATGTACCTAAGCCAAGAATAGCACATCTTTATTTTTGAAATGTTCAAACGACATTAATTTCCCTTGCTCATAACAGGTCTGGGTGAAAAATTATAAATAAAATATTCAAAACAAAAAAGAATAGCACATCTGATGGATATGATTTGGCATGCTCAGTATGGTAAAAGTTAGAAAGAGGCCCTTCAGCCCATCATGTCTATGTCTGTCTCTTCACCCATGCACACCAGTCCCATTTGCCTGAAATACAAGTTTACATTTATTGTCATATGTACCGAGGTATACTGAAAAGGTTTGTTTTGCCTGCTATCCAGTAAGTCTATCCATGGATAAGTACAGCAGAATAAAGCAGTACGGAGAATAAAGTTACAGTGAGAGATCGGTTTGAATCCAGTAGGGGAAACATTATTTTATGAAAATAATGATAATGTTTATTAACATAAATACAATAACATCTACACAGAAATTCTTACTTGCTGCAGCCAAACAGGTTCTTCATAAAATAAAACTCAACCCCAATAGTATTCATCAAATTACCATATAGAAAGAGAAAATAAATATAAAAAAATCATAAATATTCACAGTTGCAGTTATTGCACGGAAAAGAAAACTGACATTTCAATAAGTTAGACAATTCTTTTTGAGGTATTGGAGTAGTTTAAGATTAGTGTAGTAAAGGGAGGTTCAAGAGCCTGACAGCTGTTCTTGAACCTGGAGGTGCTGGGCTTCAGGGTTCTGTACCTTCTTCCCAAAATGATTAGCAAGAAGGGAGTTAATTATCTTGTACTTCTGTGCCTTGCTCATTTATAGTCATTGTATTTGAGTTCATCATCTCCTCAGGCACCGTTCCAGATATCAATCACTCCTTGTGTTAACAACATACCCCTTAGATATAATTTAAAGAAGCCATTCTCAATGGCTATTTCCCCTCCTCTCCCCTCCCCAATCTCTGCTGAAAGCTTATGAGCCCCATTCCCTGTGAAGCAGTGAAGTTTTGGCTTCTTATATACTTCTTTCCCACTTAAAAAAAGCATAAAAGAATATTTATATTATGCGAGGTGAAAAGAAAACCAAGGTTTTTCTTAAATGTGCTGTGGCCCACGGTAGAATGGTTGGTTTAAAGCTTCTTCTTCACTCCTTGAACTTGTTTCAACATAAAGACTCTTATATAAACCCTAACTATGGTTTTCATAATCTTATAAACTTCTATCCTACCAGAACCCAATCCGAGCATTAGAACGTATTAATCATCATTGAGAAATAAAGCTCAATTCAAAGAGGAAAAATAAAACTGCAGAATGTCCACAAAAGTACATAACATTTAGAATGAACCACCCTTCTGTGTTGGGTTTACGATGGTGCAAAATGAAAGTCTGCAGTCACTGCAATCGTAGTAAGAGCACAAAAATGCCGGAGGAGCTCAGCAGGTCACGCAGTGTCCATAGGGGATAAAGATACATTGAAGAACTTACTTTGAAGAAGGGCTCAGGCCCGAAATGCCAGTTGCATATCATGACTTTCTATGGATGCTGCAAGACCTGCTGAGTTCATCTAATATTTCTGTGCATTTACTGGGTGTTGTGAGAGCACAGTCCATTACTCTGTCACCACACTCTTCCAGAAACCCAGGTTCAATCCTGAACTCTAGACCTGTCAGCGAGGACTGTGTGTATTTTAACTGAGTTCTCCGGTTTCCTCCCAAATTCTAAAGATGAGATTAATTAACTCATGTAAATTACTCCAAGTGCGGGGTGGGGGTTGGGGGGGTGGTGATGGAATTGATGTGAAGTAGGTGGAGGGAGAATTGTGACAGTGAAATAAGAAGGGAGCAAAATTGAGATGATTGGACTTGCTTGATGAGTTGCGTGTCCTGGTCTGTCAGCAGAGAATATGAATGTGAAAGTGGCACTTGAGTAAATACTGTATCTCCACAGCAGAAATGTCATTTGCCTGAGAATACTTGACTGAACTGTTCTCTTCATCCTCAGTGATTTCTTTTCAGAGAAGTGAAGCATAGTTTTGATTTGATGTTGACGTTTATGTGATTATATCTACTAATCAGATGATGGGGTATTTGCCAACCTCTGACCCCATGTGACTGAAGGTTGGAGTCAGTGCTCAATCGATTTGTGCCTTGGTTTTCATCAACTCAGTGTGCAGTAGCCTGGAGCTTCTTTGTGAATATGCAAATTCTCAAATTCAGGCAATCTGAAAGGAACTTATTCCCAGCAAATCTGAACAAAGCAAAGCCTTCTATTGACTGAGTCCAGGGAGATAGCCCAATCTGGATAAGATCAAAATCTGCCAAAGGATTCAGTTCATCACTGGTGATTATGTCACTTCTCTTAACAGCAGTCAAGAGGTTCAATCCGACTCATATTAACTTCACCAATGATCTCCAGATTTAACACAGGAAGAGTGCATGGATATTTTGTGGACTTGATTGTCATTTCAATTCTCTTTTGCAATCTCTCCAGATAATAAAGAATATGATGCATATCTGTCATATACCAAAATCAACACCGACTCGCTCACCCAGGAAAACAAGAAGGAAGAACAATTTGCATTGGAAATATTGCCAGATGTACTGGAGAAGCATTATGGGTACAAACTATTTATTCCTGACAGGGATTTATTGCCAAGTGGAAGTAAGTAAACATTATGTTTTTATGTTTTCTTTCCTTTTCAATACTTTTAATTGTTTTTTTTATTGGAAATGCAGTAGAATGAAGAATAGGGAACGAAACTGAAAATACAGTCACACACACACACACACACACACACACACACACACACACACACACACACACACACACACACACACACACACACACACACACACACACACACACACACACTGTATACTTGATCCCCCTCCTTTGCAATGGGAGAAAATGAAAAAAAATCAAAAGTTTTGTATTAACCTACTTGGGGAAAAAAAACTAACAAGACACAGGTGAGCAGTTTATCCTGAGGATTACATATCTTTTGTAGTTTTTGGTTCCTACCATAAATCAAAAGAACAAAGGTAAGTCTATATCTCGTCTGGGAAAGTAAATACATGCAATCATATTAGAAACATTAGAAACATTGGCATCATATGAAAATAAGATATTAAAGGTCATCATGTATCTTCAAATTTCACCATTGAATCAAATACATGATACATAATTTTTTTCTAAGCTTAGACAAGATATCATATGAGAAAAATATTGAAACACTGTTAGAGGGCTAGAGTCTTTCCATTTGAATAGGATAGTTCTTCGAGCCAACAATGAGGAGAAGGCTACAATCTGTTGAACAGGTAGCGAAAAACTCCCTAACTCAATAACTCAAAGAGCAGTTATTGAATTGGGTCATAGCTGTGTTTTAGACATACAGCACGGTCACAGGCCATTTTGGCCCACGAGTTCATGCCGGACAATTTACCCCCAATTAACCTACATCCCCGGTACGTTTTGAACGGTGGAAGGAAACCGGAGTCCCCTGAGAAAAAACCCATGCTGACACCGGGAGAACACTGGTCCAGTCCCAATCACTGGCGCTGTAAAGGCGTAGCACTAACCGCTGCACCAACCATGCCACCCCTAAGGATAAGTATTCAAATATACAAATAAACAAATAAATATTGCTTTGTGAATATGAGATTCTGCCAAAGTTGCTGCTGCAATGGTTGCATCACCATTTTCTTTTGGAGAGACCTCTCCATGGGCCTAGCATATGCCCACTACCTGTGAAATGTCCTGATCAGGTTTTAACTATGTTCAAAGGGAGGAGAGCTGATAACAATTTCTGAAACTAAGACAATCCCAACATAAATTTCCTTTGTGACTTCGGATTTAGCACCAACATGATTCCCTTTATCCATTGTGTGCCTCAAGTTCAATTTCAAAACAGTCATGATTGAGTTTGTGTAACATAGTTGCATGCTACCTCAGATAAATTATCTCATGAGATCCTCACTGTCTAGAGCACAAGGACACAGCAGCATCAATCAGAAGGGGCTGGTCTTTATCCCTAGCAGCACAGGAGGATATTATCAATGAAGTCAGTCTCGTCATCAATTTGTGGTGATCTGTAATCACCATAAAACATAGAGATCTACAGCACGGTACAGGCTCTTCAGCCCACAGTGTTATAACCTACTCTAACAACTGTCGAGAACTTCCCTACTGAATAACCTTCCATTTTTCTCAGTTCAATGTACCCATTTAATACTCTACACCATTGCTCACAAAGCATTTTCTGTGTGAAAAACTTGCATTCCCCCCCCCCCCCGAACTTATCTCAAGCAACTTAAATTTATGCACATTTATAGATAGGAATAATCTTAATTGAGGTCTATTAGATGACTCAATAGAGGTCTACAAGTTTATGAGAGGCATTGATAGGATGGATAGCCAACATCTTTTTTTCCTGGAGTGAGAGTAGCAAACACCAGAGGACATCTGTACCAGGTAAAGGGAGGAGAGTTTTGGGGTGATATCAGAGGCAGGTGTTTTACACAGCCTGGAATGCATTGGCAGGAAGCAAGCACAATAGGGACATTTAAAAGACTCTTAGACATGTACCCTTCTCCGATTAACAACGGCGTGAAGCAAGGCTGCGTCCTCACACCAACCCTCTTTACTATCTTCTTCAGCATGATACTGAAACAAGCCATGAAAGACCTCAACAATGAAGACACTGTTTACATCCGGTACCGCACGGATGGCAGTCTCTTCAATCTGAGGCACCTGCAAGCTCACACCAAGACACAAGAGCAACTTGTCCGTGAACTACTCTTTGCAGATGATGCCACTCTAGTTGCCCATTCAGAGCCAGCTCTCCAGTGCATGACGTCCTGTTTTGCGGAAACTGCCAAAATGTTTGGGCTGGAAGTCAGCCTGAAGAAAACTGAGGTCCTCCATCAGCCAGCTCCCCACCATGACCACCAACTCCCCACATCTCCATCGGGCACACAGAATTCAAAACGGTCAACCAGTTTACCTACCTTGGCTGCACCATTTCATCTGATGCAAGGATCGACAAAGAGATAGACAACAGACTCGCCAAGGAAAATAGCGCCTTTGGAAGACTACACAAAAGAGTCTGGAAAAACAACCACCTGAAGAAACACACAAAGATCAGCGTGTACAAAGCCGTTGTCATACCCACGCTCCTGTTTGGCTCCGAATCATGGGTCCTCTACCGGCATCACCTACGGCTCCTAAAACACTTCCATCAAAGCTGTCTCTGCTCCATCCTCAACATTTATCGGAATGACTTCATCACCAACATCGAAGTACTCGAGCTGGCAGAGTCCGCAAGCATCGAATCCACGCTGCTGAAGACCCAACTGCGCTGGGTGAGTCACGTCTCCAGAATGGAGGACCATCGCCTTCCCAAGATCGTGTTATATGGCGAGCTCTTCACTGGCCACCGAGACAGAGGTGCACCAAAGAAGAGGTACAAGGACTGCCTAAAGAAATCTCTTGGTGCCTGCCACATTGACCACCGCCAGTGGGCTGATATCGCCTCCAACCATGCATCTTGGCGCCTCACAGTTCGGCGAACAGCAACCTCCTTTGAAGAAGACCGCAGAGCCCACCTCACTGTCAAAAGACAAAGGAAGAAAAACCCAACACCCAACCCCAACCAACCAATTTTCCCTTGCAACCGCTGCAACCATGCCTGCCTGTCCCGCATCAGACTTGTCAGTCACCAACGAGCCTGCAGCAGACGTGGACATACCCCTCCATAAATCTTCGTTCACGAAGCCAAGCCAAAGAAGACATGTACATGGATGCAAAAAATAATATAGAGTTAAGATGTGAGGTCAGGAAGTATTCAATTGTTGAGTAGGTTTATATAAATGCTCTATATTGCTCGGGAGCAGTGGAAATACTCCCAAATGCATGATCCAATATTTTTACAACTGACCTCTCTGCAGTACTACTTTCAGGAGATTAGGTTGTTTTGGTTGTGATTGAACTTTTCATTAGTTTGTTCAGATAAAAACAAGGCCTTGGGTCCTGCAGTTCCACCCGATCCATTACTGAAGCAAGTACAAACTGAATAATTGATAATAACTTCTCGTTGCAAAGCACAACTTTCATGTCATATTTATCGCTCTACTTATTGCATAAACATTTTGAATGGCACTGCAAGAATTTGTAGGTGCAGGCAACATTTTCAACCACCAAGGAATAAATACTTTGCATTTTGTGACATACAGGATGTTTTAAGAAATGTTACACATCTAGCTTAGGTTCGTGCTTTCTTAATCTGTTGATCTGAAGTGGGCTTAATTGAGATCCACAGCAGTGGTTCTCAACTATTTTCTTTCCACTTGTGTATCACTTTAAGTATTCCCTATGCCATAGGTGCTTTGTGATTAGTAAGGGATTGTTTAAGGTGGGTGGAAAGAACCACTGGACTACAAGACTACAAAGGCATAGATAGGGTGGAGAGCCAGCACCTTTTATCCTGGGAGAGGAGGAACAGGCTGATTATGGCTACAGTAAACTCATGAAGGAACCCACTTAGCTCATTGACTCGATGCTAATTCTGCTGAAGAGCAATCAAGTTTATCCTACTGACGTTTTGCTCTCAAATCAGTTCCCCCTTTCAAACAGATGATGATTGATTAGTGATAAAAGTCCAGAGATCAGTATATATTTTTAAAGCCTTTGATAACAAAAATCCATCAATCATGGCTTTAAAATAGACACTTGTTATTTGGCCAATTATGGAGGACTTACCGAAAGCAGTTCCAAATTTCATACCTGAGGCTCTGAGGCTTTGCTCTAATTTACACAATGGTGCATTGAGCTAGATTCCTCAATCTTTTGAACCAACTATCTTTTGGCCTGTGCACTCCTTTCCAGAACTACCAGTAAATTTGGTCCTCCTGCCTCATTTCTGTGCAGCATCTGATTGTGCAATGTGGGGACTAGGCATTGTAACTATGCTTCTTGTTAAAACAAACAGAGAAAAGTGAAAGTGTCAAGTCAAGTCAAGTTCATTGTCATCTGATTGTTCAAACACAACCCAATGAAGCAGCATTCTCCGGTTCTCAGTGCAAAACATGCAGACATAAAAATAGACATAACACACAGACAGGCAAATGATACACATGCAGAGCAAGTATTTTATTCTATAAAAATAAATAAATATACATTGTTTTGTACAAATGATAGTCTCAGATGACCAATGCCTTATAAAACCTAAATGTCACATTCATGCTTTTATATTCAATTCCTTTTGGAATGAAAACTAGCATTCCATTTGCCTTCTTAACCACTATGG
The DNA here is from genome assembly GCF_036971445.1 of Narcine bancroftii. Lineage (NCBI taxonomy): Eukaryota > Metazoa > Chordata > Chondrichthyes > Torpediniformes > Narcinidae > Narcine > Narcine bancroftii. Next base: position 38,445,206 of record NC_091476.1, on the reverse strand, counting down.
TGGGACTTGAACTCAGATGTCAGGATTGTAAGCACTGAGAAACTGGAGGACTGCAGCATCCACGACTAGAAATGGTCAGTCAACACTTTGGGCCAGAATTCAGAATTAGAATCAGAATTTATTGTTCTGACTATGTGCCATGTAATTTGTTGCTTTGTGCCAGCATTACAGATGTAAAAATTGCTATAAATTACATTTTAAAAAATAAATTAATTAGCACAAAAGAAGAAAAAAAGTGAAGTAGTGTGTGTAGTTCATTGTCCATTCAGAAATCTGATGGCAGAGGGGAAGTAAGTCATTTTTGTAATGTTGCGTGTTCGTCTTCAGGCTCCTGTATCTCTTTGCTGATGGTAGCAGTGAGAAGGGGGCATGGCCTGAGTGCTGAGGATTCTTGAAGATAGAGGCTGCTTTCTTGAGACACTGTCTCCAGTAATCTCCCCAATGGAGTGAAGACAAATACTCTTTATTGAGACTAAGGTAGAAAGGGGTGGTATCAAGGGAGAAAGAAAAAAGAATGGGAGGGAGATGCTGCGAAGGAGATAAGAGCTGACACAGTATTGGACAGAAGGTATGAAAAATGGAGAGACAGGTAGAGGGAGGGAAATTAGAGAGAAAAATAAGAATATAAGTAGGCAAACAAGATGCAGTTGAACCAGATAGAGATGGAGTTTCCCTGAAATTAGAAAACTCAATGTTCATCCATTGGTTTTAAAGCTGTCCAGGAGGAATATCAAGTCATTTATTGTCATCTGATTGTACAAACATAACCCAACAAAACAGTATTCACCAGTCCTCGGTGCAAAGAAAAAAGGTAGACATACAACCAGACATAACACACATACAGACAAATAATACATATGCAGGACAAGTATGTCATCTATATGAATTAATAAATACATTTTGTTTCATGAATATGAAGGTCTCGGAAGGTGAGCAGTTCCTTTGATCATTCAGCATTCTCACTGTCTGTGAAAAGAAGCTGTTCCTCAGCCTGGTAGTGTTGGCAATGATACTCCTGTATCTCTTCCCCGATGGGAGCAACTTAAAAAATGCTGTTTGCAGGGTGGAAGGAGGTCCTCAATGATTTTGCACGACCTCTTCAGACAATGATCCCAGTAGATCACATCGATGGGGGAGGAAGGAAGCTTCCAGTGATCCTCTCTGCCCCTCTTATGGACCTATGGATTGACCTCTGATCCATTTCTCTATAGCAACCATACAACACTGTGATGCAGAGGCCCAAGACCCTTCTTAATAGAGCTCCTATAGAAGGATGACATAATGGTGGCCGGTAGTCTTGCCTGTTTCAGTCTTCTCAGAAGACTTGCACCTCGCTGACAAGTGAGGAGATGTTGAGTGTCCACAATAAGCCACTAGTTAAATGAACTCCAAGGAACTCGATGCTCTCCACTCTCTACTACAGAGTTGTTGATGTGTAGTGGAGGGGGGTCATTCCTGGTACTCCTGAAGCCCACGATCATCTCCTTTGTCTTGTCCACAAAGAAACTCAGGTTGTTACTCTTGCACCATTTCATGAGATTTCCACCTCTTCCCTGCAGTGCAACTCATATTTGCTGCTGATGAGGCCCAAATACTCTTGTGTCACCTGCAAACTTAATGACACTGTTGGAGCTGGTTCTGGTGATGCAGCCATGGGTCAGTCGCATGAACAGGAGTAGTGGGAGGTTTACATTACTCTTAAGTATCATTAGATACCACAAAATATTAAGTGGACTGTATTAGGAGTATTAGGACAGTGGTTCTCAACCTTTTTCTTTCCACTCACATATCGCTTTAAGTATTCCCTGTGCTAGAGGTGCTCGGTGATTAGTAAGGGATTGCTTAAGGTGGTATGTGGGTGGAAAGAAAATGTTTGAAAATGATTGTTTTAATCATATCTAATTGACTCATTATGTGCACGGTTTCATCACTCCAAAGGAAATGGGCCCAATGATAATTTTTCTCAAGCAAAATATTTCAGTAACAATTAGGTCCAGAGGAGTGATTCTCAACCTTCCCTTCCCACTCTGGTTTTACAATCCCCCATTCTAGGAAAAGAACTGTAATTGTTTACCTTATCTATGTACCTCAAGATTTTATATGTCATCAATCTTTTTTCTTAATTTCCTGGATAATGACTGCACTGATTGTGTTGACAAAAAATAAATTAAAATTAAGCTGCTTGTGCATGATATATATGCTTCTTTTCCCTAACAATTCATGTCTCCATCTAGAAATTTCTTAAATGCTTCTATTGCATCTGCTTCACTGCTATTCCCCATTCGAGGCACCCACCGCTCTGAGTGAAAAACTTGTCCCATTCATCTCCTTTAAACTCCCCTTCCCCACCTTAAATGCATGTCCTGCAGTTTGTGGCAATTCTACCCTGGGGAAAAGATTCTGACTGTCCACCCAACCAATGCTTCTCATAATTTTATACACCTATCAGATCTCCCCTTAGCCTCTGACACTGAAGAGAAAACAACCCCAGTTTGTCCACCTCACCTTGGAGATCATACCCTCTAATCCAGGCACCATCCTGATAAATTTCTTCTGTACCTTTACTTTTCTGAAACGTGGGTAACCAAAAAAAGCACCGAGTACTCTGACTGTGGCCAAACCAGAATCTTAAACAGCTGCAACTGTATACAATCCTTTCTTTCATGTTCAATGAAGGCAAGCATGCCATACACCTTCTTTACCACCCTGTGAACTTGCATGGCCACTTTAAAGGAGCAATGGATTGAACCCCTGATCCCTGTGTACATCACTGCCATTGACTGTGCACCTTCCCTTCACAATTAACTTCTCAAAGTGCATCACCTCACACGTGTCTGGATTAAACTTCATAAATTGGCTGAAAGTGGCCCATGGAGCTAAGGCTTTCAATTAATGCAGATATTAAAATATCTTCTGTAAAACACGAAAGTCTGGCAACATCGTGGTTGAAGTAAAGACACAATCCTAGTGAAACTCAGCAGGTCATTGTCCTTAATGTAATCAAGTAGTTATGTGTCTTTATCTTTGCTATATAAAGTACACTATTTGACCTGCTGAGTTTCTCCAGCATTGTGCCTTTGCTAGAGTCTTTCATCTTTTTTTGGAAATGCAGTAATTTAGTCATTGTGACAGGTAAGAAAATCATTTTGCACATTAAATCTGTGCTGCCTTCGAGCAAAGCAATTCCATAAGCCTTATTCTTCCCTTTCCTTGTAGCATGAATAAAAGCTCTCACAACTGGAAGGAGAACAAATGCTTTTATTATCTTATAACTAAGAGTAGGGTTCAACAGTAGTCTTCAGAAGGGTCCTGAGTTGAGGCAGGAAGCCAGGGTTATATGTGAGCAGTTGGGAGTGAAGCTGGGAGGCAAGGCCAGCCATCAGCACAACACCCTACCAGTGAATCCCAGTTCACTGTATTCACCCCTTCCTATAGAATTTAGGGTTTGTGGATGATGACAGAGAACATGGGTTCAGAAACGAATGGTTTAAAAAAAAATAGTTATTTACAAATTTACAGATTTTAGTGCTCCGGGGGTTTGGAGATCCTGGTGGAGCACCTTAGCACTGAGGGGCCTTGGACTCCTTGGGTCTCATGGTCACTTGTGAGGGTGAGAGGTGGAGGGGGGAACCTGAGCCCCCTGAGCCTCTGACTGGGGCAGCAAGAATAAGCTCAATAGCTCACAGGGCACCTGAGGCAATGGACCCTCTGTTCCAATGGGGGCCCGGACCCTGATGGATCTGCCATCAGGGTACACCACATAAGGGTACAAGGGATTGGTGTGGAGCAGTTTCACCCTTTCTACTAGGGAGTCGGTCTTGCTTCTCCTCACATGCTTCCTAAGAAGGACTGGACCAGGAGTAGTGAGCCAGTCTGAGAGTGAAGTTCCTGATGCCAACCTTCTTTCGAAAGTGAATAGGAGCTTATGAGGAGAAGCGTTGGTTGTGGTACATAGTAGTGACCAGATGGAATGGAGTGCCATGGGGAAGACTTCCTGCCAGCATGAGTCTGGAAGGCCTTTTGACTTCAGGGCCAGTTTGACAGCCTTCCAGACCTTGGTGTTCTCCTTTTCAACCTGCCCGTTCCCCCGGGGGTTGTAGCTAGTAATCCTGCTGGACATGATGCCCCTCATCAGCAGATGCTGACGTAGCTCATCACTCATAAAAGATGAGCCCTCGTCACTATGAATATAGCTGGGATACCCAAACAGAGTGAAAATGGAATCTTGGGCCTTTATGACTGACAAAGTGGACGTGTCTGGACATGGAATGGTGAACAGGAAGCAGGAGTACTCGTCAGTGACAGAAAGGAAGAAGGTGTTCCCATTCATGGAGGGGAGAAGTCTCTTAAAATTGATGGATGACTTGATCAGGTGCGCCTTTGTGGGTTGATAGAAGTGTGGCTTACACTCCCTGCAGACCTGGCAAGACCTGGTCATTTCCATGGAGTAAGGCAGATTGCGAGCCTTGACAAAATGAGCCATGCTGGTGACCCCTGGACGGCAGAGCTCATTATGCAGAGACTGCAGTTGGCCAGTGTGTGCAGAGGCACAGCTTCCTCTGGATAAGGATCTGGAGGGGTCATTAAGGGCTCCTGGCTGATAGGCAATGTCATAATTGTAGGTGGAGAACTCGATCTTCTACCTAACAATCTTGTCATTCTTGATTTTTTTCCCTCTTGACATTATTGAACATGAATGTGACCGAGTGCTGGTCAATGAAGAGTGTAAATCTCCTATCAGCCAGGTAGTGTCTCCAGTCCCTTATGACTTCTACAATGGCTTGAGCCTTCTTTTCACTGATGGGTTTTGGAGCTCATGGCTGTGAAAAAAAATGCAACCGGCCTGCCCACCTGGTTGAGTGTTGCAGCCAGGGCTACACCCAAAGCGTCACTTTCCACTTGGAAAGGTACATTCTCGTCCACCACGTGCATGGCAGCTTTCGCAGTGTGGTTCCTGAGGTAGTTAAAAGCCGTTTGGGCTTCAGCCGAGAGGAGAAAATTAGTGGCTTTTAAGAGAGGGTGAACCTTGTCAGCATATTGAGGGATCCATTGGGCATAATATGAGAAAAACCCCAGGGTTCTCCTCAAAGCCTTTGTGGTCCTGGGGATGGGGAGCTCTAACAGGGGGAACATCCTATCAGGACCGGGGCCAATTATGCCATTCTCCACCACGTAGCCAAGGATAGCCAGACCTCTGTTGGCATGTCGCGCAGTGAGTGGGTTCAGGTGAATTCAGGGCAGATGGCTTGGGGCTGGAATCGGATCCAAGAGCAGTGCAGGCCGCGGACTTCCCCTATTGCAACAAACCCTCATCCTAGAATGGGAGTGCTCCCTAGCATGGGAAGTGGCAGCCATTAGGGCAGGGTTAGCAGGAGCAGCTGGTCCTTGGAAGGGGTCATCTGGATGAGCGAGCTCGCTGACTTCGAGGTCGTTGTTTTCGAGCTTGGCCTGTTCCAGCGATTTGGTTAGCTCTACGTGGCTACCCAGGTCTTTCTTTTCCGACTTGAACAATCACTGTCTCATGTACCTTGAGCAGACCACCACAACTACAGTGTCCCAGATCTGTTCTTCCTCACGAATGTGGCCCATAGCCACATCATACCTGCACTTCTTGGCAAGTGTCCACACATCCAGCAGCTAGTCATCAATGGTCTCTCCTGGCCACTGGCAACGTAAAGCAAGTTGGTGCCTCACTAGGACCTCATTCTGAAACTTCAGGTACTTAGCCTTCAACACCTCGATAACAGCGTTTTATGTAGAGTAGTCCCTGATGACTGCGTACCCTTTCATTCGTACCCTCAAAATGAGTGCAGACCTCCTGAGTTCATCGGTGTGGAAGATGTTTCAGGTAGGCCTGGAAGCAGTCTAGCCAGTATGTGAACTCCTCAGCCGCATTAGGGGACAGAGGGTCAATCAGCGGTATATCTGGCTTGAGCAGCACTTCCATCTTCTAGGGAATAAGCTAATAAAACTGTAGCGTGAATAAAATCTCTCATGACTGGAAGGAGAACAAATTATTTTATTAGCTTATAACTAAGGGTAGAGTTCAATAGTAGTCTTTAGAAGGGTTCTGCGTTTAGGCGGGAAACCAGGGTTATATGTGAGCAGATGGGGGCAGAGCAGGGAGGCAGGGCCAGCCATCAGCACCATACCCTACCATTGAATCCCAGTTCACTGCACATGTAGCCCTATTACTTACTCTATCATTGCTCACTGCTGTTTAATTCTTTTATCAATTACCTGCCCTAACAGGCAGTCAATCAACCTAGCAGCACCTCTTTGGGAAGTGGGAGGAAACCAGAGTACAAAGACACACAGTGTACTTGCAAACTCCACACCGCACACAACGCCAGGATTAACTCTGAAAACTGGAGCTATGGGGCACCAGCTCTAAATGTGGCACCAATTTTGGCCAAATTATTGAACCTTTCATTGTTCGACAATCTCCCTATGCACTTTGCTCACGAGACCAGGATATGACCCTGAATCTCATCAATGAAGTTGACCTCGCAATGAATTTTTTTTTTTTGCCAACTTTTCCTCATCATTAGAGAGTGGTGAACCCCTTGAATTTGCTGCACAGGTGGCTGTGGAGGTTAAATCGTGGGGTGTATTTAAGGCAGAGATTGAGAGATATCAAAAGTTGTTGGGAAAAAGCAGGGGAGTGGGGCTGAGTGGGAGAATGAATCAACTCATGATTGAATGGCAGAGCGAGCTTGATGGTCTAAATGACCTACTTATGATACTATATCTTATAGCCTTCTGGTCTTTACATTCGCTTCCCAGTCTTGACGAAGGGTTCCAGCCCCATACATCGACCATTCTTTGTCTCCTGTGCATGCTACTCGACACATTGAGTTCCTCCAACAAATAATACTTTGCTCACTTCCAACGAATACTCTTGGATAAAAGTGAAGAAGAAAAACTCCACTTAGCCTTGGTATGATGGTGGCAATGGGAGAAACCTCAGGAACTATGGTCAGAAAAAAAACTTCACAATACTTCCTTTGAAGTGAACAGATCAATTCCAATCAGTGTAGTCGCCCAACATCAGGGTTTAATGTAATATTGCAGAAACTCAATTTCAAAAGCTCCTTCAAGGAAAATGGCAAGATTTATAATCAATCATGATCAAAAGAGTTGCTGACAGGTGCTTATTCAGAAGATCTCGTGTGTTGCTTCCTGAAAGAAAGCTTACTTTCAGACATTTGTTTCTTCTCCCTTGACTTTTGCAACAGTCATTAAATTAGCTGTTTTAATTCACTCCAAACTTCTTGGTAACAGGCTGATGTTGGTGATTGCAAACACTATATAATAGTGTTTGACTTCAGACCAATGTTAATAATTGCTAGCTGTTGCTTTGGTTCAAGCACCTATGTTAAGTAAGATGTTATCTCTCTCATTCTAGCCAAATTGTGCTACTAGGGGATCATCTGTATACAATTTTATACATTCACTAAATTTATTAAATTCATGAGCAGATGTATAAAATTGAAATCATCCCATCTCCTACTTCTGGTGAGGCTAAGAAAGGATGAATATTAAAAAGCTCAAATTGGTAAATAACATCTATTCAAGATAAAGGGTAGTTGACTGTTTTGGGGCAGAATGGTTGGCGTCACGGTTAACATAATGCTATTACAGTGCCAACGACCTAGGTTCGAATCCAGCACTGACCATAAGGAGTTTTTATGTTCTCCAGTCCGAGTGGGTTTTCTCCAGGTGCTCCAATTTCCTCCCATGTTCCAAATGCACATGGAGTTGATAAATTAAATGATCACGAGCGTAATTGGGTGGCGCAGGGTCGCGGAACGGAAGGGCCTGTTACCATGATGTGTTGCTAACTGTTATTTTAAGTTGAAATTACTTACAGGCAAGCTTTCTGGCATAAAATGAAAAGAACTACCAGTTTTGTCCTTTGATCCAAGAATGGGTGAGGGCGGAGAGTTTTTTTGGGGAGAGCAAGGTTGAGTGGCAGTGACGCTAGGCCCCCACAATTCTGCTGGTCAACACAGAGGTTGTTGACCTATTAAGCTGGAGCAAAAAAAAACAAACTGCTGAAGGAACTCTACAGGTCAAACAGGACTCTGCAAGATTTTGATCTGAAACAGCAACAATGCCTTCCCCCTACAGTTGGTGCACCAGTAGTGCGCTTAATTAAGTGGATGGAGAATTCAAGTCAATGAGTTATACAACACAAAACAAACAGGCACTTTGGCCGCACTCATCCATGCTGACCAAGTTGCTTACCTGAGCTCCTCCCATTTTGTCTGCATATCACTGTATGATTGCCTTGTCGTACGTGCCCTCGATGTTTTTGGCCTCCCTTTTCATGAAGGGAATTTTCCCACACCTTACATCTATTTCAAGCCAACTGAATATGATCGAAATCTTTACTCTATGGTGGTTTGTGCTTTGGGGACACGTAATCACTTATTTCTGAAGGAAGTACTAAAAGGTCACCAAAAAGTCAGATGCTAAGACTTGAGTTCAATGCCACTGCTGGGGCAGACAACAACCATTGCACTCACTTTGAACTGAGCTGAAATATTTGGCAGCAGAACATTCAAGGAGTAGGGTATGTCCTTGACAGATAGGATTATTTGCAATTGGTAGAAGTTTATTTCATTGCAGACACTTATAAAGAAAGAATGAATGCCAACTCTCAGGGGATTGCAGCATCCTAGGCTGGTTAAAATAGGCAGTTGGTTAAAACAGGCTGAATCCTCTTCTGTTGAGAACTAACAGCAACAATTGAAATCTTGTTACTTAACCTTTTTAATACTTCTAACTTTTTAAATGAAGTAATTCATATATGACTTTCAGCCAAAGAAATTTTGCTTGTGTAAGCATTGCTATAGGGCTATATAATTAATTATTGTGGAAAGGATGGACTTTCTCGAGTTATTTGATGTTTGTGTTAAATTTTGCAGATTAAGATTGACAATGGTTTTTTGCCTCAAGACTAAACTTCCTTTGATAATGATTTACCCATTTCCTTTACATTACAATCTTCAAGTGTTCAGGTCAATCTTTATTCCTCAAGGGATGCCTCATTGCTATTTATGGGAGCTTACGGTGTATAAATTGGCTGCTTTACATCCCAAAAATACTTCATAAGGACTTTAAGTGGCAATGCTCTTTTTGACATGAAGTGGCCACGATAGTGGCTTGATGAATACAATTTCTTAATGCTTGCAAAAAATACCTCCAGCAGGCATTAGCATTCTGTAAGTTATCAGTGCAGTATAATGTGGAGTTTCCGCAAAGCAGGACGTCAAGCGCTGAAGAGCTGGCTCTGAATGGGCAACTAAAGCGGCATCATCTGCAAAGAGTAGTTCACGGACAAGTTTCTCTTTTGTCTTGGTGTGAGCTTGCAGGCGCCTCAGATTGAAGAGACTGCCATCCGTGCGGTACCGGATGTAAACAGCGTCTTCATTGTTGGGGTCTTTCATGGCTTGGTTCAGCATCATGCTGAAGAAGATTGAAAAGAGGGTTGGTGCGAGAACACAGCCTTGCTTCACGCCATTGTTAATGGAGAAGGGTTCAGAGAGCTCATTGCTGTATCTGACCCGACCTTGTTGGTTTTCGTGCAGTTGGATAATCATGTTGAGGAACTTTGGGGGACATCCGATGCGCTCTAGTATTTGCCAAAGCCCTTTCCTGCTCACGGTGTCGAAGGCTTTGGTGAGGTCAACAAAGGTGATGTAGAGTCCTTTGTTTTGTTCTCTGCACTTTTCTTGGAGCTGTCTGAGGGCAAAGACCATGTCAGTGGTTCCTCTGTTTGCGCGAAAGCCGCACTGTGATTCTGGGAGAATATTCTCGGCGACACTAGGTATTATTCTATTTAGTAGAATCCTAGCGAAGATTTTGCCTGCAATGGAGAGCAACGTGATTCCCCTGTAGTTTGAGCAGTCTGATTTCTCGCCTTTGTTTTTGTACAGGGTGATGATGGTGGCATCACGAAGATCCTGAGGCAGTTTACCTTGGTCCCAACAAAGCTTGAAAAACTCATGCAGTTTGGCATGCAGAGTTTTGCCGCCAGCCTTCCAGACTTCTGGGGGGATTCCATCCATACCTGCTGCTTTGCCACTTTTCAGTTGTTCGATTGCCTTATATGTCTCATCCAGGGTGGGAACCTCATCCAGCTCTAGCCTTAGGGGCTGTTGAGGGAGCTGGAGCAGGGCGGAATCTTGGACTGAGCGGTTGGCACTGAAAAGAGATTGGAAGTGTTCTGACCATCGGTTGAGGATGGAGATCTTGTCGCTGAGGAGGACTTTGCCGTCTGAGCTGCGCAGCGGGCTTTGGACTTGGGGTGAGGGGCCGTACACAGCCTTTAGAGCCTCGTAGAAACCCCTGAAGTCGCCAATGTCCGCGCTGAGCTGTGTTCGTTTGGCGAGGCTAGTCCACCACTCATTTTGGATCTCCCGGATGTTTGGCCTGGAAGTCAGCCTGAAGAAAACTGAGGTCCTCCATCAGCCAGCTCCCCACCATGACTACCAGCCCCCCCACATCTCCATCGGGCACACAAAACTCAAAACGGTCAACCAGTTTACCTATCTCGGCTGCACCATTTCATCAGATGCAAGGATCGACAATGAGATAGACAACAGACTCGCCAAGGCAAATAGCGCCTTTGGAAGACTACACAAAAGAGTCTGGAAAAACAACCAACTGAAAAACCTCACAAAGATAAGCGTATACAGAGCCGTTGTCATACCCACACTCCTGTTCGGCTCCGAATCATGGGTCCTCTACCGGCACCACCTACGGCTCCTAGAACGCTTCCACCAGCGTTGTCTACGCTCCATCCTCAACATCCATTGGAGCGCTTACACCCCTAACGTCGAAGTACTCGAGATGGCAGAGGTCGACAGCATCGAGTCCACGCTGCTGAAGATCCTGCTGCGCTGGATGGGTCACGTCTCCAGAATGGAGGACCATCGCCTTCCCAAGATCGTATTATATGGCGAGCTCTCCACTGGCCACCGTGACAGAGGTGCACCAAAGAAAAGGTACAAGGAATGCCTAAAGAAATCTCTTGGTGCCTGCCACGTTGACCACCGCCAGTGGGCTGATAACGCCTCAAACCGTGCATCTTGGCGCCTCACAGTTTGGCGGGCAGCAATCTCCTTTGAAGAAGACCGCAGAGCCCACCTCACTGACAAAAGGCAAAGGAGGAAAAACCCAACACCCAACCCCAACCAACCAATTTTCCCTTGCAACCGCTGCAATCGTGTCTGCCTGTCCCGCATCGGACTTGTCAGCCACAAACGAGCCTGCAGCTGACGTGGACTTTTTACCCCCTCCATAAATCTTCGTCCGCGAAGCCAAGCCAAAGAAAGAAATAATGTGGAGTCAAAGGGCATAGTTTGCTAAGACATTAACGTGCATTGAGTTTAAGTACCTGGGTAATTGTCGGTAGAGGTGGCAGTTTTTTCCAATGGGAAATAAAATTCTCCTGCAATCTTTCAATCATTCCCCCTCCATAGCTGCTGCCTCAGTTTCTCAGTTCTAACCTTTTCTTTTTACATAGAATATGCACTACAGGGACAAACCCTTTGGCCCACAATGTCTGTGCTGACCATAATGCCAATTTAAATTAATCCTATCTGCCAGGCACATACCCTACATGTTCAGGTACCTGTCTAAATGCCTCTAAAATATTATAACCATCATACCTATTTCTGTAGTAGGCCGAATGGCCACGTAGCATAGTGGGCTGAACCGTCGCCTGTGCAGCTTGCTGAGCAGCTGCACAGTGCCGTGGGCCTCGTCGCTGCTCACTCATCTGGTTGGGGGGAGCCCTGCATGGTGCTGTGGGCTGGGTCGCGGCGCATTCATCTGGCTGGGGGGAGCCCTGCATGGTGCTGTAGGCTGGGTCGCGGCGCACTGGAGATTTGGGAATGCACCTTCGTCTTTATTTTCAGACACTGGCAGCCTAATGTGCATTACAAGGGCAAAAATTGCTATAAATTACATTTCCATAAATACACAATTTAAAAATAAATGAAGCAGAGCAAAAGAAGAGAAAAAAGTGAGGTTAAAAAGGATATTTCAGTACTCCAATCACGATTTATTTCTGCATTTAGAGGATGGTTAAGTTACTGGAATATTGTCTTGAGGTCTTGACTATTGATCCAGTCATGAATTCAAATCCTGTCAGCTGTGAAATGCAAATTCATGCAATTAAAATACATCCCGAATAAAAGCTCATATCAGTGATGTTAACCATGAAGTAGCTGAGGGTACAAAGGCCAATCTGGTTCTCTAACATCATTCAGAGAGGAAAATCTGCCATCCTTATCCAATCAGGACTACAAGTGGCTTAGGGCTCACCAATATCATTGACTCTTCACTGATATCTGAAATGACAAGCCTCCAAGTTCAGGGTTGATTCTGGGTAAAAGATAAATGTCAATGGCATTGACATCCTGTAAATGAATCATATTTATAAAGAGCTTTGATGATACATCAACTAGAGGACAGAATAAGCTTATGGTCTCTGAAAGAAGGTTCATTGGATTGACTTCTGGGATGAGAGAATAGACCTCAGGAGCACCAAAGGATGCCTTGCTTGGTTACAGTTGCCATTTTATGGAAAATGATATTGCTGTAGTGAAATAATTTATTTGTTAAAAAAAATATATAGGAGCAGAAGTAGGGCTTTTGACCCATCGAGTATGCTCTGCCATTCTCCCACTCAGCCCCACTCCCCTACCTTCTCCCCATAACATTTGTTACCCTGACTATTAAGATACCTATCAATCTCTGACTTAAACCTAATAACCTGGCCTCCCCTATTCCCAGTGGCAGCATATTTCAGAAGTTCACTACTCTCTGGCTAAAGAAATTCCTCCGCATCTCTGTTTTAAATGGGGACCTTTCAATCTTGAAGCTGTGCCCTCTTGTCCTTGATTCCCATACCATGGGAAACCACCTTGCCACATCTACTCTGTCTTTGCCTTTTAATACTCAAAATGCTTCTATGAAAACCCCTCTCATTCTTCTGAACTCCAAGGAGTACAGTTCAAGAGCTGTCAAAAGTTTCTCATGTGCTAATCCCTTTGCTGCAGATGTAGCGATGTGCTACACACAGCGCTGAAATAACGGCAACGTGCACGTTTAGAGTCATACTCAAGAATGCTTTATTTGGGCTTTCAGGACCAACTTTATACACACTTCCGTTTATGCCATTGCCAGCGGAAATGATGTCCCTGGTTCTTCCCGTGTGCGGCTTCCTCTCCTCGATGAAGGAACCCCCATGGCATCTTGGGATCCAGCCCCTTTTCTGATATGCGGCCGCCATTTTTGGAGCTGATTTGTGTAATCATTCTTGTAAATCTTCAATCTCTCCAATGCCAGCACAGTGGTTCACTGTGGAATTACGGTATTGGATAAACATTTCTCTTTTAACATTAATTGATTTTTATGATTTTGCTTGTGCAGATTTTATCCTTTTACTGACTCATTGAACAAATTTCACAGAGCTTAATAAATACAAGCCGTCGAAATTCCTTGTATTTATAAGAAAGAAAGCTTATATTTGTGAGTTCAGATTCAGATTTCAGATTTATTGTCAGAGTACATACATGACATCACATACAACCCTCAGATCCTTTTAACTGTGGGCCAGGTAGAGTTAGCACATATCGATAGTGCTAAAACAAAACTTTTCACAACGTATTGTGACACACCACGCCCCCCCCCCCCGCCCCACATGCCCCCTCGAAATGAGGTATTGTGACCCGCAGCCCAGTGTCACTAATATCTATCATCACAGCAGGATCAATATCAGTTCTAGTTACCCATAATCTCCCATGCAGCTGGAACAGCTCTGCCAGTGCCAGCACCAAGGAAACATGCATGCATGTTGCTCGTAATGCATCACAGCAAGGTTGACGATACAAAGCAGGAGAAATCCCCGGGGGCCATGGGTGAGGTCCACGGGGCGGGAAGAGTCTGTGCAGCAGCCCACGGCATCACATCCATGCTGCGGGATGATAATGAACTTAACTTGAATTGCAGCGTAGAGAAAAAAGAAAGTCTTGCTTCTGGGACTTTTTATTACAGTCTACCACACAATGCTAATGGGGGTCATAGAAACTCTTTGTCGCGCTCCATGAAGCAAACACTTCAGACAGCTCTGGGAACCTACATACATCCGCGAGCTCCTAAGCAAACCAGGCTCCAAGACCAGATGCCAATGCAGGAAGAGAGCTCAAAGGCACGCGCAGGGCAGCACCACCACCCCCACCCTGCTGAGTGAACTTTCAAAGGTCAGATTATGCCCCCCGCCGTTGCCCTAATGCCCCCCACTAAGTTTTATTCCACCACCAACCCTGGCTATAAATAAACACAAATTGGTATTTCAGTTTAAAAAACACTTAAGAAAGTTAAAAATGAACTGCATCCCCTCTGCTAACTCTAACATGCAATTCCTCCACTGTTTCAAAACACATTGAAACACTAAGAAGTAATTAAAAACATTAAACAAATGTGACACTGTAATTAATTCTCTTTCTTCCTCCCAATCTCCAGGCTGGGGATCCCCATTCAAATGGAATAGATTGGTCAGGGAGGCTGATTCCAAGCATAATGCTGAGGAAACCCAATACAACTAGGCTTTGTCACTGCACTCCATACAGAGCCTGGTGTTAGAGCGGGCTAACACAAGTAAGGGAGGAAACCTGCAAGTTAATTTCAGGCCAGTTTACCTGGGACAATGAATGCCAGAATGATTGGTCATACCGAACTGATATGATTTGTTCCATTCAGTGCATGAAATGGAGAATTTCAAACTCATTTTATTCCATAGTGGGACAGTGGAAATATCTACCCCACTATCCAGCTGTGGATTACATTCAGACAATCTTTCAAATCAATTGAGCAACATCTGTTTGAATGATTGCGCTACAAATGTTACCCTCAACTGCTCCATTTCTTTGTCAAATCTCTAAGGAATAAACTAGCTAGAAGATATTGTCCAGGCAGGACACTCCTAGAATGTGCCTTGTCCCACAGAAGGACAGACTCAGGTTTAGGCTTCCTTGTCTTGTTTAATTCTCTGTAGTAACAGTTGAAGGACATTGTACTTAATTCTTCTGTTTAATTCAATATATTTTCTTTTGTATTTTAAAAGTGTTTTCGATATTTTGTGATTGAGGATTGACAAGAATTTTAATCATATGTTAAAAATGCAAAGTGAAGGAGCAGTCAGCAACTCATAACCTCCCAAGTGTGATTCTGTAAGGCTTACTGCTTATTGTTGGCACGCTGTCAGATCCTGACTGATTTCACCTCAGCACTCAAACAACCCAAAGCATTTACATTTACACAAGCAGCAATGAAGGGACATGGTTGAGGATTGCCTTTGGTCAGCAGCTCAATTCAACCAAACATATTGAAACCATGGATGAGCACTCACCGACCAACGTTGTAAGACTTTGTCACACTATGGTCAATGAGCAAGAGCAAAAGAAGGCCAGAACAGGAGTAGGCCCGCACGTCACTCAAGTCACTCGATATGATCATGGCTGGTCTCTGCAGCCCTGAGCACTCTTTCTGTTTTAAACAAGAGTCCAGGCCCAAAATGTCAGCTGCTCATGGTTGATGTATGGCCTGCTGTGTTTCTCCAGCACATTTGTGCATTTGCACCATTTCTGTGTCAGTTCTCCATGACCTTTAATTCCTTGATCTCTGAAATATTTATCTATATCCACATTAAATATCGAATGATCTAGGCTCTATCATTTAGCCTAGTGGTTAGAGCAAAGCTATTACAGCGCCAGTGACCCAGGTTTGAATACGGTGCGGCCTGTAAGGTGTTTGTACATTTTCCCCATGACCACATGGGTTTCCTCACCTATGACTGCGTGGCTTGGTATGACAACAGTACCATCTACAAATCTGCTCATGATCCACCAATAGAAGATTGTATAAAAAGGGGCGTACAGGATGAAGATTGAAAACTTGGCTCAATGGTGTACCAACAACAACCTCACACTCAAGGTCACCAAAACCAAGGAGAAGATTGTGGACTTTAGGAGGAGAAAACCAAAGGTGTACAATCCAGTGTTCCTTGGGGGAATCAGAGATTGAGATGGTAAGCAAATTTAAATTCCCAGGAGTCACTTTCACGTAGGACCTTTCCTGGACCCAACGCACAAAGGTCATCATTAAGTAAGTGCATCAGAATCTTTATTTTCTCAGTAGTTTTCAGTTTTGGTATGATATTGAAAAATATTGGGAAACTTCTACAAATGTGCGATGGAAAGTGCATCACGGCCTAGTATGGTATTTAAACCAATACCTCTGAGCAGGAAGCCCTACAAAAGGTAATGGACACAGCCCAGTACATCAGGGCCACACTTGCCCCACCATGAAAAACCTCTACGTGGAACACTGCTTTCAGAGAGCAGCAGCATCATCAGGGATCTACACGCCAGGCGCGGTGGCGCGCGCCTGTAATCCGGCTACTCGGAGGCTGAGGCTGTCGGATCGCTTGAGATGAGGAGCTCTAGACTGCTGCGGCCTGGGTTGAGCGGGTATCCCTCACTCAATTAGGCATCGATATGGTGACGGCTACAGGTCATCACGAACTTGTCTAAAGAGGGCCGAATACTCGGCTTCAGCCAGAAAAGTGCCCTGTGCCAACAAGACTGACGGTGTCCGCAGATAGAGCTGCAGCGCTACCTGCTCAATCAATACAATGAGACCCGGTCTCTTTAAAATTAAAAAAAAAAATCAAGGATCTACCCCATCCAGGACATGCTCTGTTCTCACTGCTGCCGTCAGGAAAGAAGCATAGGTGCCATAGACCCATACCACCAGGTTCAGAAACAGTTGCCACGCCTCCACTGTCAAACACCTGAGCAACAAACTAAATCAAAGACTAAGGACTCCTACTTTGCACATTAATTATTATCAAATATTTATTTTTGATATTGCACAGTCAGTTTGTTTACATTTCTATCTTTCTTTACATTCTCTCTTTTTTATATGTACAGTATTTTTTCTTGAGTACAGTTTTAGCACTGCCAATAAGTAGAAATTCTGCCTGGCCTGCAGGTTAAAGGATCTCAGGGTTGTATGTGCATACTCCAACAATAAATCTGAACTTTTCACCAAAGTCAGGTTGTAGTGCGTGTCGAAAGAACCAAAGACTTGTTGATCCAAACCAAGGTTTTTATCAACTAAAAAGACTGGAGCATATCACAAGTAGGTCGACAAGTCCAGAATGACCTGGTCTGGCTAGGAGCAACCCTTTAAGACCTGCCAGTAGGTGTGGCCACACACTCAGCCAATCACAGTCATCCTACACTACCATCTGTACATAGACACATTGGTGATAGAATCTGTACAATCACACAGGTAAAAGTGAAGAACACAGGCAGTGAGTTTCCTTTGATTATCTCATATTCACTCTGTCCTCCTGCTGGGCTCTCAGTGAAGTTTCCAGATAGGTGCAAAGCTGAATCTTTTCCAACCAAGAAACGTGAAGACGGAGTGAAAACACAGAAATGCTGGAGGAATTCAGAAGGTAACCTGGAATCCAATGGAGGTAAAGATAGACAACCAACATTGTGGGTCTGAGCCTTTCTTTTCACTGCAGCACTGACATACCTGCTATAATCCAGTGAGTCAGAATATTGGCACTGTGCCAAAAAAAAGGAGTCACTCACATTACAAAGGATTCACCAAAAGATTTTCTCTCTAGAAACCATAGACATTTGCACACCACACCCCCAAAAATCCAAGTGTTGATGATGGCCAATTCCTCCTGGCTCGTCCCCTTCATGAGTCAAGTTTCAACCGAGCTAATGCTGCTTCCTGTTTGCTCAGATTTTGCCATTTTTACCACAATGTTAACACTAACAGCAGATAGAGTTTCCATGACAGCAAAGTATTTCATTTTTTTTTTACCTTGCAGCCTGCTGGATGTGATTGCATTGGGCTGGAGGACCAATTTGAACATCCCCACCACACCCCACCTACCTTACCTGATTGAGGGTCTCTTGTCATAACACAATTTTACTTTTAATTCCCAGATTTGTAACAGAGTGAAATCATGAGTACTCATCTTGTTATAGGATGATTAGATAATTAAGGGAGAATATCAAGGTGATATTGTTCTGTAGTGATACAACAATAACCTCCAGAACCAAACACTAATAGAATATTTCAAAACTGCTTCAGTGCTTGAAGTGGAAAATAATCAAAGCTTTCATTTAAGTTGAGTTCTGAAGGATGTTGCACTGATGAAGAGGATCTCATCGGAACTTTGAAGGGGATTAAAATATCTGAGGACTCCAATTATAAAAAAAAGACCAGTCACTAAAACACTTTGCATAATTATAGTCATGGTCATGTAACTGTTGCTGGGCTTTTGCTGTCCGTGGTTTGACCAAAAGTGGCCAAACTTCAAGAGTCTATCTTGGCTTTAGAACAGTTTGGAACATCTCCAGACAGGGAGATGCAAGCCCCCTTTCCTTTAGTAGGAATGCTACCTACCACTTGTTACCTCACCACTTGTTTGGGAGAGATGTTGAGATGTGTGTGTGAAGTAAAACATACTAGGAAGGATACAGGTGATTTGTGGTACAGGTTCAAGGAGCTGATTGACACATTTCTGCACAGTTCATTGATCACCTCTTCAGCCAAGCCTGCCTGCAACATTGAACTGAGTTGTTTATTGTCATGTGTACCAAGATACAGTAAAATATGTTGTTATCCAGTCATCATCTGATACATAGTACAGTAAAATTGCTGCCATCCAACAGCTATGGGGATTGGTAGTTGCCGGTTAAGTGATTTTTCCGCTTGGTTGAGGTTGCATGTCACGTGATTGGTGAACTAATGGTGAGGTGCATCATTTTTACCTATTTATTTTCTGCGATTTTTTTTTTTGGCCGGTTGCTTGAATTCCAGAAAACAGGGGTTTTACAACAGATGGTGCAAGAATTAAAAACAAAGGTGCAGGGAACAGTGTTGCAATGAAATAAATGCTCAGGGTATGATATCACACAAGGCAAAAGTGCAGGGGCTAATTTTAGAGAGAAAAGAACAGTTAAACAGCGCAAGGCATCACCTTTCACTAATTAGAGCCTGATGACAGCAGGGAAGAAACTGTCCTTAAATCTGAAGGTGCATGCTGCAAGAATGGAAGTAACAGGATGGAACGGGTCCTTGAACGAGTTGACTATTTTCCTAAGGCAGCGGGAGGTAACAAGCGAGTTGATGAAGGGGAGATCGGTTTGCGCGGTGGCCTGCTTTGCTTTCATGTCTCTCTGCTGTTACTTGTGATGTCAATGTAGAATTGGATTTACATTGAATTAAGCAATGGTGAGTGAGAATTATGTTTTCGTTTAATTTTAAGCTTGTTCTCTATCTAATTTCGCAGCTTACATTGAAGATTTGGCGAGGTGTGTTGATCAGAGTCGAAGACTAATTATCGTGCTGACGCCAGACTACGTTATCAGACGTGGGTGGAGCATACTCCAGCTGGAAAACAGACTACATAACATGCTTGTGGCAGGAGAAATCAAAGTTATTTTGATTGAATGCCCCAATGTGCAAGGGATAATGAACTACCATGAAATCGAAGCCTTAAAAGACAACATAAAACTTTTATCTGTCATCAAGTGGTATGGGCCCAAGTGTAACAAACTTAATTCCAAGTTTTGGAAGAAAGTCCAGTATGAGATGCCCATCAAGAAAAAGGAGCCAATTGCACGTGGCCAAGTCCTGGATTCTGGTGAGCAGGGTATTTTTGGAGAACTGCAAGCTGTCTCAACTGTTTCCATGGCAGCAGATTCGGCCACACTTGGATCTCCCCCGGCAGAGCTGCTACCAAGCTTCCACAAGGCGGACCATATGCAAATGAGGCATTACTGTCGAACTTACGAGTACGATTTTTCACCTGCTTCGGTACCCATTACCCCGATAAGCAATCAACACACCTACTGCAATATTCCAATGACCCTCATCAATGGACAGTTGCCACAGATCATTATCACCAGAGATCCTTCCCTGCGGGACAACCCCATGGGTAGTGAATGCCTGCCCATGTCTTCACGAGAGATCGGTATCACGAGCGACATCTGGTAAGGGTTGGGCAGAAGTGCCCTGGTCTCCCCACGTTTCCATCCAAGCTGCGCAGAGGTTCGCAGGAAAGAAAACTTAACATCAAACTCACGAGCCGTGGACACACAAAAGTCCTGCAATATCCCAGAACAATGTTATCTTTCAGACATTGTATGTGTGAGCTTGTATATTTTAGTTTGAATTTTAAGAAGATTGTCAGCCTGTGCTATAGATTGACTTTAAACCCTTTCCCGCACAAAATTGCCAAATCTGTATTAGTTGATGATAGCAGACATTTTGAGTGGGTCACCATGTTTTGGAACTCTTCCCCTAAAATGTTGGGGTACTGATTGAAACTATTATGAACTTATTTTGTTGGTCTCAGTTATGAGGGGTAATGGAAGGAACAAACGATGTTGATGGAGCTAACTATTATCTAATTGAACACAGGAGCATATTCAAGGGGTTGAGTTGATTCCTACGTTCCCAACTGTTAGGCTGCATATATTTGGCATACATTGTTAGAAGTGAGGACACTCAAAATTCCTATTTTCCATTCAATTTGTATCTTGCCAAGTTTGTGCTTCATAGATGTTGACTCCAGTACGATACAACTACTGTATATCAGAGGATGCAAATGAGAGCATTGTGCAGCCATGAATTCCGAGCAGATTTTTAACAAAACTCACTGCAAGATGAATGACAACCGAGTGATTCAATATAAAAACAGGACTCAGCTGTCCACGTTGCTGACAACCTCTCACTGAGGGGCTCCCATCTTTTACAGAATGACCTGATGCGTTTCATCACTGTTTTATGTACCATTTTCCCTTGGCATTAATTTCCTTCACCACAGAATGTTTCCAACAGCTTCACTAATCTTTGCATTCAACATTAATATAATCTGCAATGTTGCCCAACAAATTGCAGCTGCTTATTTTATTTGATTGGTCATTGTCAATTAACAGTGTACCTTCTATTTGATACAATCTACCATGTCATGATGTTGCACCCTCAACCTGCCTCATCTCTCCCCACTTCTTGGAAGTCAGATGTGAGACATTGACAACACAGGAAATTGAACAAGTTTGTGGAATAGTATGTTATTGTCTCTGACATTCCAACAAGGAATGTTGTGTGCTTAGTTTCAAAGATACAAAAATTTAAAGAACTGCATGTATATTCACTAGATCAACTCACTTAACCAAAGCACATTGAATAAATAATGTCTCTTCTGTGAATGACAGCGCAGGGTTTATTTCAAGTCTGTGATAGATTCAACTGAAACTACTAAATTATAGTGCAGTAACCCACCCATAATATGAACCTCCCACATCAAGGGAATAACCAATGTGAAGTAAGCTGTCTTCCATATGATGCCAGTTAGCTTTCTTTTCAATTCAAAAAGAAACTATTTCAAATAATGCAAGTTGCTGCCAAACAGCTGGATGTACCATGAGTAATTTGCCTTGTCATCTCTGCAGAAAGACAGAAGTGATGAACAAAATGACTGCCGCCTGCTTTAGTCACTAGAGGCAAATAGTCCCTCTTAAACCATTTCTGCGTAAATGTAACGTGACTGTCATTTCCTTCATGGATGACGTACTTTTGTGGGACTAGACAACAAGCAAGAGCAGCTTCAAAGCGAGTTCAAAGTGGTGCAGCACAGAAGGTGCACCTCTTGCGACTGTTACCTCACCACTCTGCCACTAGGTTTAATCCCAGCTTCGAAGGCTGTTTGGCCTGGGATTGCGTGCGTTTTCTCTGGGTCCTCCAGTTTCCCCCACATCCCAAAGGCTTGTAGTTTGGAAGGCGAATTGGCCACTGTAGATTACTGTAGGTGTGTAAATGAGTGGTAGAATCTTGGGGGGAGGGGGAAGTTATTGAAAATGTGGAGAGAGAGAAATGAGAATTAATGTCAGGTTAATTAGTTGCCAGATGAAGGCCACTGCAAGCTGAAGAGCTTGTTTCTGTGTTCAATTTCTGTCCAGTGTCAATAACTACTTTCAGTTGCTTTATTTTGTTTCCATCTCAATCTGGACATGATAGGCTTGGGACAGAACATGGGATGAAAAGGCTTGCTGCCTCGCCTCATCATTTACACCTAGCCAAGTCACCCAGGGATCAAAGCTCAGTACCAGCACTGCCTTTCTTTTCTTGGATGCAGAGGAAAGGAAGGAGGGGCATCCCACAGAGCAGAGCAGTGGATAGGGCCCAGGTACTGTATCCCATTCCATTCCCCACTGGCAACCTTTAATCACTCATGCACCTCACCTGAGGGTCAGCTGAATCTTCAGTATTTCAATGCAGAGGTCCAACCACACTGGACGTCCACAGCTACTACTGACAGAAGTAGAGCAGATGAGCATGATTTGACCCAGCTTTAGGGATCTCCAAGAGTACTCCACAACTGCTGAAGCTCCTTTGAAGCAGAAGAATGCTGGTGTTTTGGGGGATGTGCCAGCCAGTATATGTGCAGCCACAAGCTACCACAACCAGCAATGTGAATGGTGCTGTGATTTTGTAATTTGATTGAAATTAAATATTTGACCAGGAGAGAATTTTCCTGTTCTCCTTTAAAAGTGTGCCAAGGAAGATTTATTTTCTGGGACACCACCAGAGTCATGGATCAGCATCACACCTGAGAGCTGGCCACCTCCTCCCTCAGCACCACATCAGAGAGTGCCACGGTTAGCGTAGCAGTTAGCGTAATGCTATTACAGGACCAGCGACCTGGGTTTGAAGGAGTTTGCACATTCTCTCTATGTCTGCACGTGTTTCCTCCAGGTACTCGGGTTTCCTCCCATGCTTCAAAACGTACTGGGGTTGTAGGTTAA
Source organism: Narcine bancroftii (assembly GCF_036971445.1). Taxonomy (NCBI): domain Eukaryota; kingdom Metazoa; phylum Chordata; class Chondrichthyes; order Torpediniformes; family Narcinidae; genus Narcine; species Narcine bancroftii. The sequence goes on along the minus strand of NC_091476.1, from coordinate 38,422,284 downwards.
TTGGGGTATTTGGGCAGCATGGGCTCGTGGGCCAGAAAGGCCTGTTACCTGTCTACATTTTTTTAAATTGCACTTGGGCACCTCATCCTGGACCAAGAAACTCAAATAGAAATCAGACCTGCAGTTAGCACTTGTGAAGTGGCAGCACTGATGGAAACGATCTGAGCTCAATGAAGAATGATACACAAAGCCATGGGGTCTGAATTAACATGGGTCTGCATGAGCCATTGTATGGCCCCACCTATAATTCTGCTCAAATTTTATGGGCTCTGTTCCCTGTAAAGCAGTCAAGTTTTGGCTTCTTCCATATTTCCCTAAAGAAAACCATTTTAAAAAATTATGCTACGAGATGTGAAAAGAAAACAAATCTTTCACTTGAATGTGCTGTGTCTGCTAGCGGTGGGTCATACAGCCCCCATTGAGAATGGTTGCACTACGCTATGCCAATGCTCTTCTGTCCTTGGCTCTACTCCATTCTACAAACGAGCCAACCTTGATGGGCTTGCACGGCAGCTTTCTGAGTACAGTGAATGTCAATCACATGGGGTGGAATATGGACCTAAACACAATCTGCTGGAGGAACTCAGGGGGCCAAGCAGCATCAGTGGGAGAAAAAGAAAGATTGACCTTTTGGGCCAGAATCCTGATCAAGTCTTGACAAAGGGTCCTAGCCCAAATCGTCACCCCCCCCCCCCCCCCCCCACCCGTGCTGCATGACCCGCTGAGTTCCTCTAGCAGTCTGTGCTTAGCTTCAGGTTCCAGCATAACCAGTTTTCCATGTATCTCCAAGGGTCAGCAACAATTCACCACCCCTTCCTCACCCCATGCATTCCATTGGCATTCTAAGTCCTCAAGTGTACTTCATCAGTCCAGAAGGCACATCCAGGCTCCAAGAGTGTATTCAGTGAACATGAAACTTTTGTATCACTGTCACAGAAGTAGAAGTTTTACATTTCTTGCTTTTGATCCTCCCTCTAACATAAGTTATGGGAAGTTCTCTCACACAGTTCTCCCCTTTTGCTTTTAATGGGTCCTGACCCCAAACACTTACTATCCATTTCTCTTGCTGCTTTGCTGAGTCACTCCAGTTTCTCATTGTTTCAGTTCAAGATTCCAGCATCTGTCATTTCCTGTGCCTCTGAAGCCCTCATGTTTGTTCTGCACAAGAGGATGTGCCATTCATGGCATAAATCATTTCGTTGGAACCATTTCTCCTGTTTAAAATTAAATCCTGCACGAAACCTATCCTTCCTGAAGGCTTCCTTTAGAGGTAGCTCACTTTCGTCATTCTTTAAACAAATGTCCAGGATTTGCTCTGCGATTGTTACAATTTTTAACACAGAAAATGCAAATGATTTCAGTGTGACTGAAAAGTTGATCCCCATGAGCTTAATGGTGTGGGATCTGTGCTGTGGTGCTTTGGTGTTGTGTCAGGGAAGGCATGTTAGATTGCACAGTACTTCGCTGGTTTCTGTTAAACCCACCCCCACCCCTTTCTTCTTCCCCATGTTCAGCTTTGTTTTTTTTCTCTCTCTTCCCTCTGTCGCCTTTCACAGAGCTATATCCAATTAACACTATTTGTCTGTTCATCTGTACTACTCCCCTCCCATTCTTATCCCTTTCTCTCTCCAGCCTTTAATTCAGATACTTGTCTATTGACACTCATCTTGAGGCCCAAATCATTGGTAATATACCTTTACCTCCTATGGACACTGCGAAACTGGCTGAGTTCCTCCAGCATTTCATTGTTTTGACTTCAATCACAGCATCTTCAGACTTCTGTGTTTCACACCACATGTTAGATTGCACACTGACCAGAGGAATAACCCTCTGCCAGTTGTTCTGTGTCAGAAAGAACACGTACTCGTTCAATTTACCATGCCATCTGTACCATTCACAGAGTCATGGAATCCATGATTGAGAAGTGGCCATTCACCATTCAGAGTAAACTGGCCAACTTCAATGAAAATATTTCAATTCCCCTCTCAACCTTCTCCCAATTAAGATAAATTATTTTTTTTTCCAAGATAAACTCCATTGTTTGAAAAATTTGTTTGCAGTTCCAAAAACCAATAGTATATTCTTCAAGAAACTTGCATGAGTTCTACCTGATGACAACATGTATCTCTTCACCAACATCACCAGTACAGATGGTCTGGTCTTCATTGTCATTTAAAGAGGTTGTGGTGCACTTTAACAGATTTTTTTTTTAACAATATATCCTAACAGGCTGTATGCATCAAATGTACTTTATTGGGGCAGCACGATTCGCATTGCGGTAAGCTATTACAATGCCAGAAAAAGTTAGTGGCTTGTTCATGACAGTAAATTCTGACTCAGAGACCTTGGTTCGAATCCGGAGCTGTCTGTCCATAGGTTCTCCCAATGTGTTCCTCCGAGTGCTCCAATTTCCTCCCACCTGCAACACGTACTGGGTTGTCAGTTAATTTGGGTGTCATTGGCCAGAGTCAGCTTTGATCGTGCTTTAAATAAAAAATTTTAAATTTTAAATTTATTCAGAGGAAGATGCTTTGGGATGTCCAGGAGTTGCAAACAAATGTCATTGAAACACAGATCCTTTTCACCTTTGTCCCCAAATTTCCATCATTCATCCATGAGCTCAGATAGTTCCTAACAGCAGGGCTTTGGACTTTGGATGACATTTTATCCAATAGCTTCGACTTGTATTAGGAACTGGTTACAAACAATCCAGAGCAGGGATCCAGGAACCAGGAACCATTTCTCCTTCCCCAAACTTTGGAGGGAAGACTCTTATGCCTACCTAGCTGGGATCAATACTTTCAAAAGAGATCGAGTTGACCCCCCACAGACTTTTAACCATGCATATTTTGGTTTACATATCTATTAATTGAATTCAAGAGAGCAATTAAATAAATTAATTCATTTCTTTGTGCGGGCCATGGAGAACAGTAATATTCCCAAAGTGATTCACGAAATATTAAGCTCAGTTAGGTCAAGGTCCAAGGTTCCTTTTATTGTCACATAATAATACATTAAGAATGTTACATACATGATATACTTAAACTTTTTCCTACCATAAGGAAGAGAAGAGTCACCATTAGTATTGTCTGGTGTCCCTTACTGTGTGAGAGAATGAGAACCCAAAGAGAGTTCCTTCAGAGACAGTGTCCATGGATTTTCCCCCAGCTCTCCCAAGGCCACGGCAGCTGCAAAGACTCCTGATCGATTCATCGGCAACCCGAGCTCCAGATCCAAACCTTCAGCATCCAAGCCATTAGGGAGACCTTCATACCCTCAGCACCCTCTCAAATACCAGCTCCGACACCTGGTTTCCATGAGCCAGTGTCCTGCAGCCCGCAGGCTGAGTGGGTCCCCTGAACACAAGTCGCCTGTAGCCTGTATGTCCTTTGGCCCCTAAGCCCCTTGCTGGTCTTCTGCCCTTGTCACCATCCTGCAGGCTTATCTCTCATGTTTCTCCTTCTCAACAGGGGGTAAGGAGGGGGTGTTATCCTCATTTCCGGTGCCCTTCCCAGTCTGCTGCTCCCCCCAGGTCTGCAACCCCTGTTGGTAGACTGCCAAGAATAGGCACCGCCAATCTTGAGCGCACACCTCATGGTTGCAGTATTTTACTTACAAGCGCCTTTTGGCTCCCTTTACTGGCCATTTAGAGCATGTATGGAGCCACCGGCATTAGGACCAGGAAGTTGAAACCTTCGGAGCAGCACTGTGCCTCCCTCCATTCTTTGTTCGTCCGGGTCCACCAATGGCAGCATCACTTGTACAGCAGTTCTGGCAGCATTGCCATTCTTGCTCATGGAAGAGTAAGAGATTCAAGGATTGAGAGTGACGTGTAAACATGCTGGCAGTTAATTAATGAAGCCATTTGTTACAGACCCATTTTTCACCATTTTCTATTCATAGGTATTGCCAGCAAACATTTATTGTTCATCCTTGATTCTCCTCAGGAAGACAATTTGAGCCATCACCCTGAGTGAGTGTGGTGTCAGGTACTCCCGCAACATTTAAGTAGTGTCTTGACCGAGCACTTGAATCACCAATGCATTGAAAAGAACAGGCTAAGTGCTAGTCAATGAGATTAGGTGCTGCATAGGTACTCTATGGTTGGCATGGATGTAGTAGGTCATGACAGTTTCTAGAGTTACTGTGGGAATAGCCTGTGGAAGTAACTGCATGGTGAGAATGGCATTTATTGTAGCAACAGATGCCAATGGAGTGGATACAGTTGTGGAGGAGATGTCGTTCAAGATCCTGGACAGCATTGAGCTTTTGAGTGTCATTGGAGGTCCACTCATTCAGGCCAGTAAAGGGTGTTTCATCACACTCTGACTGGGGAGCCAATAAGCAAGTGGAAAAAGGGGTGACTCACTTGCTCTCCCCCATTCATTCAATTCAAATGGACTGAACATCAAGTGACTTTGTGGTGGGGTTCAATGTCCCATAGGAGGGAAAAGAGTCTCTCTGTCAGGCTACTGCCCTAAGTGGTGCCCATTATACATTTGGCTCTGATTACTACCTTCATCCAGGATGTGCCTGCCTGTTCAGTTTGCATATGGAACAGGATCCCAAAGAACTAACAATAACTTGGAGGAGAGAAGAGGTGGCTCTGGTTGTGAAATAAATGGCAAGTAGATAGAATGTTGCAAAGTAACACCCCCTGCTGACCCAAGGCAGTGATAACATTGTCAAAGCAGCTGTTAACACAATCCTATTATAGCACCAGCACCTTGGGTTCAAATCCAGCACTGTTTGGAAGGAGTTTGTACATTCTCTTATGTCCGCTTGGGTTTCCTCCAAGTGCTTCGCTTTTCTCCCACCCTTGAAAACACATGGGGATTGTAGATTAATTGGTGAATTTGGGGGCATGGTCTCGTGGGTCAGAAGGGCCTGTTACTGTGTTGTATGTCTAATATATTTTTAAAAAGTGAGTGAGGACTTTTAAAATGTTATTGATGATTTTAAATGATCAAAACCACACATACAGTATGTAACATGCATGTACATGTTACAATCTTATTGTCATTGCAGAATATCCATTACATTCAATATTTCTGGCATGGTGACATAATCCCAAACTAACAGGTTCACTTTGAAAACACTTTTTTTTTCTGTTGCATTGAAGAGTGTGTGACAAGATCAATGATGGCCAACAAACAAAATGAGCTTAGACTTGAGCATGGGACAGAGGGGACTTTTAATCCATTGACTAGTGGTTCAAGAGATGTGGAGAAGTTAATTAACTGGGGTTGCTCTCTCTCGGGGGCTGAGGTCCCAGGAAGGTGTTCAAAATTCTGAAACTTTTTCCACCAATGGAATAAAATTACAGAGGATACAGCACGGTTACCACATCGCTATTACAGCACCAGTGACTTGGGTTCAAATCCGGTGCTCTCCGTGAGGAGTTTGTACATTCTCCTATGTTTTCATGGCTTTCCTCCTGGGCAGCCAGTTTCCTCTCACCCTTCAAAACATACAGAGGCTGTAGTTTAGTTGAGATCTTTGGGCAGCAAGGGCTCGTGGGCCAGAAGGTCCTGTTTCTGAGCTGGATGTCTAAATTTTTTTTTAATTAAAAATTTAACCGTTTAAATTTGCAAACACAAAAAGAGCCAGAGAAAATGTAAGACAAGATTTTTTTTTTAACAAAATGTTAACATGATCTGGTAAAGGAAACATGCAGAAATATCTCACAAAAGGAAACAAGGTCTCTACTTGAATTAATTGATTCGATGGCTGTATGGGTAGCTTCGCCGTTATCTCAATGCTATTACAGAGCCAGCGACACAAGTTCAAATCCAATGCTGTCTGTAAGGAGTTTGTACATTCTCCCTCTGAAAGAGAGTTTCCCCCTGTGTGCCTCGGTATCGTCCCACCCTTCAAAGCATGAGGGGCTGTAGATTAATTAGTTGTAATTTGAGCGGCACGGGTATTGGCTTCTACTGTGTTGTAAATAAATGTTTTAAAAGTTTACATTTAAACTTTTTTTTAAAATGTACATGGCTCCTTCCTAAGTGGTATGATATTACAATTGTGTTGTGGAAGAAATGGAATTTATTGATTGAAGAGCTTGCTCTGTTTATCTGAGTAAGTGTTTCCTCTTGAAGAATCATCCCATGATCCACATGATAGCATGAATCAGACATTTACCAGGGTTGTTTGCCCACTCAGTGGTCAGGCACTGCTTACTTGATGCAATAGAATTCAACAAGATAATCTGGCTTCACAGGGTCAAGTGAGAACTGCTTGGTCTCCTGTTACTAACTGGGACTGTTCAACTGATTGTGATTTTCCCAAATCCAATGTAAATAAACACAAAGCCTTTGAATTAAATTCTGCTCATGCTGTTGATCATTTGGGATGGCATAATTTGTTTCAAAAGATGTGAAGTGATTAAGTGATCTCAGCAATTACACTTTCCACACACATCACCAAGTACGATGGGCACCTGATTAGGTGAACAAGGTCGAAGTATCTTCCCAAATTTCCAGGCCTCTACCAGGCCATTGGATTTGTTAGCAATCTGAAAGCAGTTACAATGAAGATGTTTTCAAAGATGGCTTTGTTAGATGTTATGAGCACAGAGCACCATACTTACCCCATACTTACCACAGCACAACCCTCTTGCTAAAAAGAGAAAAATAATTTTTTTTTTGGATTCCTTGTAAAGTACCAATTAGCTGTTGAAAAAATTTTACTACTTGTACATAAATATTTTTGTATTTAAAGGGGGTGATTTTGCCACCTTTGGTATACAAGTAACTTCAGGAAGAAGAATCACCGAGTTATTTGCCAATTTTGTAAAGTGTTTCACTATGCTGTCTTCTCACTTATAACATTGTGTTAATATATCCTTAATGCAAATTACTATGTAACACAAAACAATTAAAAAAACTGCATGAAAATGAAATGGGACTTTTGATGTCAGGAAAGAAATGTGTGAAGCATTAATTGATGGCCTGGCAATGTGGCAAGGTGCTTCATGATCCTCTGATTGCAACTTCATGGTTCCTGAGTTACAAATTTGCCAGATGACGCTTGAGGCTTGCATCTTTATTCCTGGCCAGGTCACTGTGTGATCATTCTGCCATAGTGAATGTTCCTTTTAGCTTTCCTCTTTAACAAAATCTCTATTTTACTTTTGACTTATGCTATCTTTGCTACCAAGAACCTTGTACTGTATTTATAATGAAAAGAAAACTTAATATTTGTTGATGCGGAGCAATTATTTATCAAACACAATAAAATACAAGTCTGAGAAAGAATCGATGGTGTTTTTGCTACATTTTTAAGGTTTCTTTTTGTAACCTAAAGTCATTCTGAACAATTACAGGAGAACATTGTTTTCATTTGTTCACGTTCAAGTTTATTGCCAAGGTGCAGTAATAAAATTTGTTTGGCAAGCATTCTAGCTCGACTTCTCCCACATAGTACAGCGAGTTCCAAGACACAGTACAGAGGTTCAAAATTACAAAGAGAGTTGGCGCAGAGCCATGGCAACATAGTTTCACTGTTGTGAAATTCGTTCAGGAATCTGAACAGCAAAGAAGCCGTCCTTGAATCTGGTGGAGTGTGATCTCATTTGTGAATGTTCTTCCAGACAGGGTGGTGGTAAAAATAAGTGTGCCCGGGGTACGATGGTTCTTTTAATATGTTGGCTGCTTTTCCAAGGCAGTGGGAAGTGGAGATGATGGAGGGGGTGGGTGTTTGTGTGGTGGTCACAACTCTCTGCAGTTTCTTGCAGTCTTCGGTGGATAATTCGAATCCTTCCTCAGATGCTGCCTGGCCCAGTGAGTTCCCCCAGCAGTTTTTTTTTTGCTCCAAATTACAGCATCAACAGTCTCTTGAGTAGCTCACTTCATTCATGCTCATCAAATGTCTGAAATGCACCCAATCATGCGAATTCCTACCCTCAGTTTTAAACAGTTATTCTTTGTTTTGTTGCTGTGCTGCATAGCTCAGGGAAATGGACCAGCATAAAGGTAGGTACTTGGATGGGAGGGGTATGGAGGTCTATGATCTCAGTGAACATTAATGACACTGGGCAGAATTATAGTTCCACACAGACTATAGAGGCCAAAGGACATGTTTCTGTGCTGCAGTGTTCTATATTTCTAAAATATTCACTGAAAATTGGCAGGCACAATTCTGAAACTCTGGGTAAGAATAAAAATCTAAGGAATTGGTTTCTGAATGAAACATTGGATTACTCCATTCAATTCTGAAAGGCAGTTGAGGTGGCTTTTAGTTACAGCATTTTATTTTTGACTACACTGCTCTTACTACTGAATAAACAAAATTAAGATGGGGAAAAGTGGGAGATTCTGTACTTGAACTTTTGGGTTCATTGTGGACTAAAGCTGTGATATTTGCCCAGGTGTATTTTTCAAATGGATATAAAGAATCAGGTCTCGATGGAGGGTTTTGACTCAAAATGTCAACCATTTTTCCCACTCACCCTAGGAGATGCTCTTTGATCTTATAAGTTCTTCTCGTAGATTGTGTTTTTGCTTTAAATTCCTGTGCCTGCGCTCACTTGTGTCTGTGTGAATTTGTTGAGCATTATGGAAAAAAAAAGTATCCAATTTTTACTCACTCAAAGCATTTAGGGATGCATTTCTTTTGAGTCTGTTGGCCTGAGATCGAAACCGCCAGTTTCATTTCTATCCAGTCAGATCTCTTCTCACATTAGTTAATTCTTTCTTTCCTGGATTCTCTTCCCGACAGACACTGAGATATTTTAACAATCTGGGGAACTAAGTTCAAATGGATTCTTTAGAAAACATTGGCTGCCAAAAAATTTGCAAAGAATGGATTTTTTTTTCAAGGGAAGCACCATCAATTTACAAAAGCATCCGCTTTCTCAGATTCCCTGAACTGGCCGGGATTGGGATAGAGTCACGTTCTCTTTCATCCATTCACCTCCTCAGTTGGGTGTGGCTGCAATATTTTCATGCTTCTTCACTTATTTCTGATGCTGCATTTAAAGGCTTTCAGGAGGAACCCATGGGCAACACCTGTTTCCTCCTTTACAACCATCCTTGGAATTCTTGTCAAGTCCACAAATACATTCTGCTGAGCAGGTTCAATGGTCTGATGGTTAACCGGTGTATAACTCCAATGGGACAGTCCCTACTCTACACATAACAGCCCTTAAATTCAAACTCCGGCATGAGGGGGGGGGGTAGATTTAGGGGAAACACAACCCCTCAAGTCCTGATAATATGCTTGTCAATCTTTTCTCCATCCTTTCAAACTTAATAACCTATTTCGTACAGCTAGACAACCAAAACTACAGACAATATTTTAAGGGTTGCCTCATCTATGTCTTGTATAGTTGTAAAATGACGTCCTAATTGAACTAAATGCCCTGATTAACGTAGGCAAGGCTTAATGCCTTTCTCACCACCCTGCACACCTGCATTGCTACTTTCAGGCAACTGTCTCTCTGTTCTATAATATTATCATCTGACTGTACAAGTGCAACCAGACAAAACAATGTTTCTATGGATCTTGGAGCACACACATAGATTCTCCAGGGCCCTGACATTCTTGTATCAGTTCTGCCCTGATTTAACTTACAAAAAAAGCAACACCTCACTCGTCTAAGCAAAGTTCTATTTTATTTCACTGGGTCCAGATTCTGCTGTAATCTGAGATAACCTTCAACACTGTCCTCTACACCACCAATCTTGGTGCCTTCTGCAGGTGTACTAACCATGCCAACTACATTCTTATCTAAATCATTAATTTTGAGTTGCCATTCTCCTCTCAGGACTCTTCCCTGAGAAACAGTCAAGTTTTAGTTTCTTCAGGACTCCACTTTTACCGACCACATAAAAAACATGAAAAAATATTTGTTATGTGAGGTATAAAGAAACAAGGTTTTTTGATGGTGGCCCCTAAAGGGAGGGTTGGGGGTGCAATAGGACTCCCATTGAGAATGATTGATATAGATGATAACCGAAAATGGACCCAGAACCAATCATTGCAGCGCAACATGGGTCAAAGGTCTCCAAACCTGAAAAACAACCCTCCACAACCGTCTTTTGACTCCTACCGCTGAGTGAATGTTTAATCCAAATGGATAGCCATTCACAATGGGGGACCAATGCCCTCCCCCCACCCCATGGGCCATGGTACATTTAAGTAAAATCCTTGTTTTCTTTACACCTCACATAGCATAAATATTTTTTAATTTTATGTAGAGGATAGGAGAACTGAAAAAAAAAACTTTACTGCTCCACAATGGCAGCTCACCACAAAGCAGGCAAACCGGCCCCACTTATAAGCCACGCGGTGGGACAGCCGGCCAAAATGGCACTGTCGGGGGTTTCCCTTCCTTCCAGCACAGGGCTCAGAAACCCGTGCTGGGGGACCATGTGATGCCCAGGTGACGTCAGTGCCCTCCAGCGTTGATCTCAGCCAGGTCCAGGCTGGGAGTATAAGTGCAGCCCTGCAGCTTGCAATAAACTAGCCTACTCACTGAGCTCAACCCGTAGGGTTGTGTGTGTTATTGCAGGAACAGTGTAGCTGCCGCTAAAGGGGCCCATAAATGTTGAGCAGAGTCCTGGGAGGGCATAACCAATCTAAGGCTGAGAATGGCTGCTTTCGATCCCATGTGATCAATCCTTCCAGCCTATCATGTGATATTTTGTCAAAGGCCTTGCTAATATCCGCAAAGATAAAATACACCACCCTGCCTTTATCAATTCTTTTGGTTACCTCTTCAAAAAATTCAGTCAAATTCATAAGGCCCAATGACCCATGATGATGTTGATCCCGAACCAGTCCTTACAATCCCAATGGAAGTAGAATTCGCCCCTCCCCTCACCTTTCCTCTCCTGGCCTCATATCCATGTCTGATTTGTCACCGTTTATCTGTTGGCCTGTGCTCCTCCCCTACCCTTTCCTCCCTCCTCCCTAGCCTTTTTATTCAGGCACATACCTGCCTTTTGCTCATACCTTGATTAAGGGCTCAGGCCCTAAATGTTAGTTATGGCTGCAGGAGTATATGCTAAGGGCGCACTGAGGCTTTATGTAGCCGACGCGCGGGCACAGTCCGAGTTCTTCCGTTACTGGGCATTGAGTGGGTGAGTCTGAGGGGAAGCCCCTCAAACAACTGAGGGGAAATAGCAACAAGATGCACAGTAATGAAAATGTTTGGCAATGAAACTAAGGGTGGGAAGAGACTTTGAACAGTTTGCCTTTTGTAGATAATTTATGGTGCGTAAAGTCAATTTTTGGTTTAAAATAAATCTTTACCTTCAATGGACACTGCAAGACCTGCTGAGTTCCTCCAGCTTTTTTGTGTTTTCACTCCAATCGCAGCGTTTGCAGACTTTTGCATTTCACATTATTCCAATTGTGCTTTGTTAGTGTTAATTTGCAGCTATTTTGGAAGAATTAAATGTATTTTTCATTCAAATGCTTGATATTTGTATCATCAATCACTTATTCCAAACATGAAATGGTTCTTTGAGGCTTGAATGAATCATATAATTGAACCTGTTGTAAAGCTGCATCTGCGAATAATTGCAGATGGTCCCTTGATTATTCTTACAGCAGGGCTCAGAGTATCAGTGAAAACAGATAACAAATAAAACCACTCTCCTCAGAAACCTAGTGACTTGTTTACGCAGGTTTAACTTTTTGTCGGAGACAATACTACAGAAAGATGTGATCCTTGGTGTCTGTGTTGCAGTGACAAACATCCACCATCAAAAACAACATGAACCCTGCAACGATGCTTATTGCCAAGATGTTCTCAGTGATAAATCATTTATAATTTAAAAGATAACCACTGTAGCATGAACTCCCTTACGAAATGCCAAATTAAATTAAAAATGTACTCTCATAACCAATCGATTTATCTGCTCGCATTTGTAAAAATTAGCATTTATATAAATTTGATAATAGGTCAGTGTCAACATTTTTTAACCATCATCAATTTCCTTATTTCTCTTATCAAATGTATTGGAAAACTGATGGATGTATTCTTTGAAGATTTATTGGACCTTGGTAAACTCTCCTCTTCTTTAACATTTCTTTTATTTTGCCTCTTACAATTGCTGAAGTGTTATCATCTGATTAAATCCAAGAAGTCTTCCTGATGGAATGGAATGAACTGGGAACATTTTCTGTGAAAAGCTTTGTAACAACGTCATTGTAGCCAGATGCCTGTTTCTTCTGAGGTAATAAAGATTGAATCTGCCCCTATCTCTTCTTGAAACTTCTATTTCTGTCTTTCTAGATTTTCGCAACCTGAATACTCTAGCAACCTCTCAGCCTGTTCTTTGTAAACTTGTTCACCCAACCAGCCAATTCTCGATCGTCTGCATTGGACTTTGCTTTTTTTTGAATATTTAATTTAAAATTTCAAAGCCACAATACATTCAACTAATAATACTTGGTTCGGGCTGTGAGTCGGAGGAGGTGGCGACTGGAGTTCGGGCGACTATCTGGAGGAGGAGAAGCTTGGAGAGAGTGAGGGGGTTAATTGGTCAAGGGGCCAATAAAAGGAGGGTAAGTATAGGGAGTGACCAGCAAGGAGCGGCCCAGTGAGGAGTGGCACAGTGAAGGAGTGGGTCTTTGAGGCTTTGGCTCGAGAGGCATCAGCGAGCAGAGGCTGAGGATGAGCATGCTGGACTAAAGGTAAGACATTCACAGTTAATTTAATATATATCTGTTTATTTTTTACTTTGTAAGGTGTGAGGAGAAGGAGGAAGGATGAGTGTGAGGGCAGTTTTCTGCTCTCAGTGTCACATGTGGGAAGTCATGGAGTCTTCACGTCTCCCGGACATCCACGTGTGCACAAAGTGGGCTGAGCTGCAGCACCTAAGGGACCGAGTCAGGGAACTTGAGCTGCAGCTCAATGACCTCTCTCTCTGGTTAGGGAGAGTGAGGCCATCACAGACAAGGAGTGTGGCCTGAAGGACCAGGTCAAGGAACTTGAGCTGCAGCTCGATGACCTCACTCTGGTTAGGGAGAATGAGGCTATTGTAGACCAGAGCTACAAGCAGGTGGTGGCACAGGGGCCTCGGGAGGAGGGGCAGTCGGTTACCATTAGGAGGTGGAAAGGGAGGGGTCAGGTTTTATGTGCAAGCACCCGAGTTTGTAATCTTCAAAAATCGGTTCTCCACCTTGAGTACTGAGGAGGGGGATAGTCAGACTATGGTGGGCAGAGGTGTGGTGTCAACCTCTGTGACCAAGGTAGGGATAAAAGGAAAAGGGCGATAGTTATAGGGGATTCAATGGTTAGGAGGACAGACAGAGGTTTTTGTGGACGCGATAAGGAAAACCGGATGGTGGTTTGCCTCCCTGGTGCCAGGGTCCAGGATGTGACTATGCGCGTTCGGAACATCCTAAAAGGGGGAGAGTGAGGAGCCTGAGGTTGTGGTACATGTTGGTACCAATGATGTTGGAAGGAAGGAGGAAGTGGTCCTGAAGAATGAGTATAGGGAGTTGGGTAGGGAGCTTAAAAGAAGGACCACTAAGGGGGTAATTTCTGGATTGCTTTTTGTGCCACGTGGCAATGAGGGCAGAAATAGAATTTGGTGGAGGTTAAACACGTGGCTAAAAGGGTGCAGTAAGAGACAGGGTTTCAAGTTCTTGGACCACTGGGACCTTTTTTGGGGAAAATGGGACCTATACCGTAATGATGGGTTACATCATTTGTGACCTGGGAGGTCCTGGCGGAGGCATTTGCTAGGGCTGTCAGTGGGTGTTTGCTACCCTGTCCCCACTAGTAAGGTTGGGGACAGGGTTTCAATTTAGGCAGGGCAACAGGGTGAGGGTTAGTAGGCTAAGGAAAGAAACAAGTTTGAATAATTTGAGGGAGGAAAAGCAGGAAGTAGTAAAAAGATGTTGTAGTAAAAATTGTGAGAATGGAAGAGAGGAGGATATGCAGAAGGTAGGATGTAGGAGATCCCTCAATTGTATTTATTTTTAATGCGAGGAGCGTAGTAAGGAAGCTGGATGAGCTAAAGGTGTGGATTGACATGTGGTATTGTGATGTTGTGGCCATTAGCGAGACATGGTTGAAGGAAGGTTGTGACTGGCAGTTGAATGTTCCAGGATTTTGCTGCTTTAGATGTGACAGAGTTGGTGGATTAAGAGGGGGAGGTGTGGCATTACTTGTCAGGGAGGATATTACAGTAGTGCTGAGGCAAGGTAGACTGAAGAGCTCATCAAGGGAGGCAGTGTGGGTAGAGCTGAAAAATAAGAAGGGTGAGGTTACTATTATGGGGATATATTATAGGCCTCCAAATGGGGAAAGGGAACTAGAAGAGCAAATGTGCAAGGAAATAGGTGAGATGTGCAGGAGAAATACGGTGGTGGTGGTTGGGGATTTCAATTTTCCTAACATAGATTGGGAAACTCAGTCAGTAAAAGAGTAGGATGGCTTAGTTTTTATGCATTGTGTTCAGGATTGCTTTTTGCAGCAATATGTTGAGATGCCAACTAGAGGGGGAGTGGTGTTAGATCTGTTGTTTGGGAATGTAATGGGGCAGGTGACAGAGGTAAGCGTTGAAGAAAACTTCAGATCCAGTGATCATGGGTCCATTACCTTTAGCTTAATGATAGAAAGGGATACATCGGGTCCAAGGTTGAAGGTCTTCGAGTGGGGGAAGGCCAGATTTGGAGAAATGAGAAGGGATTTGCAGAGAATTGTGTGGGCTGAATTTTTTGCCGGAAAGGATGCAGAGGAAATTTGGAGGGCATTTAGGGGTGAGATTTTGAGAGTACAAATCTTTATGTTCCAGTCAAGCTGAAGGGGAAGACTAAAGATTTGAGGGAGCTGTGGTTTTCTGGTGAAATTAAGAAGTTGGTTCAGGACAAGAGGGAGGCCTATACCAAATATAAAAAAAAACAAAGGATTGAGGAGATGTATGGTCGTTACTTAGATTGCAGGAAGAACCTTAAGAGGGAAATTAGAAAGGCAAAAAGAAGGTATGAGGAGTCCATAGCTAATAAGGCGAAGGTGAATCCTTAGGGTTTTTACAGATATGTGAACAGTAAAAGGAGGGTTAAGGATAAAATAGGTCCACTGGATGATGGGACCGGTGAACTATGTTAGGAACCATATGAGATGAGAGAAATATTGAACAATTTTTTCTTATCCATTTTCATGAGGGAAAGGGACATTGGGCTATACGAGATAAGAGAGGCAAAGGGCTTAGTTATGGAAAGGATAGGGATTAGTAAAGCGAGAGTTTTGGAGCTTCTAGGGTCAATTAAGGTGGATAAATTTCCAGGTCCTGATGGGATTTTCCCCAGGACTTTAAGGGAGGTCAGGGAACAAATAGTGGGGGCATTGACAGTGATTTTTTAAAGATCACTGGAGGATTAGAGGGTTATAAATGTTGTTCCATTGTTCAAAAAAGGCAGTAGGTGTAGGCCAAGTAATTATTGGCCAGTAAGTTTGACTTCAGTGGTGGGGAAGGTTATGGAGGGTATTCTTCGAGATAGTATACACACATATCTGTATAGGCAGGGATTGATTAGGGGCACCTAGCATGGGTTTGTAAAAGGAAAGTCATGTTTGACGAACCTTGTTGTGTTTTTGAGGAAGTGACAAAAAAGGTGGATGAAGGTAGATGTGACCTATTTGGATTTTAGTAAGGCTTTTGATAAGGTTCCACATGGAAGGTTAATCAGGAAGGTTCAGTCACTAGGAATTAGTAGAGAGATTGTGACATGGGTTCAGAGGTGGCTGGGAGATCAACAGCAGAGAGTCATGGTGGACAACTCTATGTCAGGTTGGAAGCCTGTGACAAGCGGAGTGCTTCAGGGATCGGTGCTGGGTCCCTTGTTGTTTATCATTTATATTAATGATTTAGAGGAGGGTGTGGTTAACTGGGTATGAAAATGTGTGGATGATACAAAAATAGGGGAAGTGGTGGATAGTGAGGTAGATTTTCTTGGATTACAGAAGGATTTGGTTTGTTTGGAAGAGTCGGCTGAAAGATGGCAGATGGAATTCAATGTAGACAAGTGTGAGGTATTGCATTTCGGTAAAAATAACCAGAATAGGACATATACAGTTAAGGGGAGGGCATTGAGGCACGCAGAGGATCAAAGGGACCTGGGGGTTATGGTACAGAGTTCACTGAAGGTGGATTCCCATGTAGACAGGGTGGTTAAGAAGGCATATGGTATGCTAGCCTTCATAAATCATAGTATAGAATGTAGGAGCTGGGAGGTGATGCTGCAGCTGTTTAAGGCATTGGTGAGGCCAGGTTTGGAGTACTGTGCTCAGTTCTGGTCTCCAAATTATAGAAAGGATATAGATAAGGTGGAGAGGGTGCAGAGAAGGTTTACAAGGATGCTTACAGCACCTGGATTAGAGGGAGAGATTAAGGAGACTGGGACTTTATTCATTTGAATGTAGAGGACTGAGAGGAGACTTGATTGAGGTATTTAAAATTATGAAAGGAATAAATAGACTAGACATAAACAGACTCTTTCCCCTGAGGGCAGGGGAGGTTGGAACAAGAGGCCATGAGTTAAGGGTAAGGGGGCAACACTTTAGGAGAAATATTGGAGGTGACTTTTTCACTTAGCGAGAGGTGGCAGAATGGAATGAACTTCCGAATGAGATTGTTGTGTCAAGATCCCTTCCGTCATTTAAGAGAAGGTTGGATGTGTACATGGAGGTGAGGGGGTTGGAGGATTATTGGCGGTGAGTGGGAGGTTTGAGCTAGTGGAGTAGTTCTAGTGAACCGGTGCAGACTCGAAAGGCCGATATGGCCTGTTTCTACTCCGTAGATGGTTTTATATATATGTGTGTGTGTGTGTGTGTGTGTGTGTGTGTGTGTGTGTGTGTGTGTGTGTAGATATATATAAATATATATATATATATATATATATATTTGAAAATACATGTGGTATGTAACCTAATCCATCCCTCTCTCCCTCTTCACCACCTGCCTCCCTCCTGAATTCCCTTAAGAAAAGAAAGGAGATTATCAAATGGATATATAAATTCAAATCAACCACTGTGAAACCGAGAACCACTACCAGGATGAGCTATTGAGAGCTTAAATTTTCAAACCAACATGTTGTAAATATGGGCTCCATATTTTCAAAAAGAAATGATATTTATCACATAAATTATGTTATTTTTTTCAAGAGGAATACAAGATCTCATTTCAATATGCCATCTCATTGGATCTTGCTTAACTTTCTGATCTCAGTTTCAGATTAGTCCATGGCTTCATGAAGAAATCTTTCATGACAACTGACAGGATTGACGTTTCCCATGTCAGGAGTCTCCAAAAACGGTGATGTGGCCTCAAATTAAGGAGCACTCAGGACAAAATATGAAGAGCTGTCTTCATGCACAGGATACTAACTACAGTATAATACCTGGTATTCAGAATTTAATTAATCAACAGCCTCAAGCAAACGGCAAAAAAAAATGATGGAGAAAAAAATGCAAGTTTAAAATTGGCATGCCTGGCCATTAGTTTGCCAATCCACACAACCACACAATCTCAAACAACCAGAAAATACACTTATCTGGCATCTACCAATCCCCATATGTGAGACACCAGAGAGTTTACTATATTTGGAATTCTCTGTTCAAGAGGGCTGTGGTTAATGAGCAGATTCTCTGACAGAAAACTCCTCCCCTCTCAAAATGAATCTCCTTAATCCCCTTAGTTAAATGAATTCTCCTGCTAAACAGGTGGGGACATTTTTTGACATTAAATGCAAATAGATTTATTGAATTCCCTTTCACAACTTCCAACAGTAGATTCTGGATTTCCTGCTTATGGCAGGAAATGACGGCAAAATTGAAGTTCCCCATCCGAGACTTTGTTTCAAGCTTCAACAAGCTTTCACTGCAAATATTATTTGCTTCATGCTTCATTTGTTGAGTTTTTGGATGATCAATTTATTATTAACAATATAAGAGAACAATACATAGAAAGCCATTTAATTGTGAAATTATTATCTCCACATTTTTCACTTGTACAGTACTTTGCAACTACATCAGAATCAGATTTTATTGTCATGAACCCATCATGAAATTAATTATTTTGCAGCAACAATCACAGGTGAAGATATTCAATACAGGTGCAAATATTCATTACAGGGGTAGATATGCAATACAGGTGTAGATATTCAATACAGGTGCAAATATTCATTACAGGTGTAGATATGCAATACAGGTGTAGATATTCAATACAGGTGCAAATATTCATTACAGGTGTAGATATGCAATACAGGTGCAGATATTCAATGCAGGTGCAAATATTCAAAGCAGGTGCAAATATTCAATACAGGTGCAGATATTCAATACAGGTGCAGATTTTCAATACAGGTGCAGATATTCAATACAGGTGTAGATATTCAATACAGGTGCAGATATTCAATGCAGGTGCAAATATTCAAAGCAGGTGCAAATATTCAATACAGGTGCAGATATTCAATACAGGTGCAGATTTTCAATACAGGTGCAGATATTCAATACAGGTGTAGATATTCAATACAGGTGCAGATATTCAATGCAGGTGCAAATATTCAAAGCAGGTGCAAATATTCAATACAGGTGCAGATATTCAATACAGGTGTAGATATTCAATACAGGTGCAGATATTCATTACAGGTGCAGATATTCAATATAGGTGTAGATATTCATCACAGGTGCAGATATTCATCACAGGTGTAGATATTCAATACAGGTGCAGATATTCAATACAGGTGTAGATATTCAATAAAGGTGTAGATATTTAATATAGTTGCAAATATTCAATACAGGTACAGATATTTATCACAGGTGCAGATATTCAATGCAGGTGCAGATTTTCAATATAGGTGCAAATATTCAATACAGGTGCAGATATTCAATACACATGCAGATATTCAATACAGGTGTGAATATTCAATACAAGTGCAGATATTCAATACACATGCAGATATTCAATACAGGTGTGAATATTCAATACAAGTGCAGATATTCAATACAGGTGCAGATATTCATCACAGGTGCAGATATTCAATATAGGTGCATATATTCTATACAGGTGCAGATATTCATCACATGTGCAGATATTCAATACAGGTGCAAATATTAAAGCTATATGTTAAAAAAATAAATTTTGTGCAAAAAGAAGAGAAAGTGAGGGTCATTATCCATTCAGAAATCTGATGGCAGAGGACAAGAAGCTGTTTCTGTGCCACTGTGTGCTCATCTTTAAGCTTATGTACCTCCTTCTTGATAGTAGCAGTGTGAAGAGGGCTTGGCCTGGGTGGTGATGGTCCTTAAGGATAGAGGCTGCTTTCTTAAGACTCCCCCTCTTCTTGATGTCTTCAATGGAGTGAAGACTGATGCCATGATGGGTCTGGCCAAGTTCGTAATTCTCTGTAGCTTTTTCCTGTCCTGTGCATTGCTACCCCCATTCTAAACAGTGATGTAACCAGTCAGAATGCTCTCCACAGTACACCTGTAGAAATTTTCAATCGTCTTTGGTGATCAACCATATCTCCTAAAACTCTTCACGAAGTATATTAATGAAGCATGATTCTTTGATTTTAAGGATTAGCAGTGATAGTAGCTGTTGCCTTATTGATGACTTTAATGAAATACAGGGGTCTTTCTCTGTAAACAGGCTGCCCAATATAGCCCAATGCATCACAGGCAAAACTCTCCCCACCATCGAGAAAATCTGCATAGAACACTGCCATTAGAGAGCAACAGTAATCATCAAAGATATACACCACCCATCAGGAAAGTGGTATAGGTGCCCGAAACTCGTACAATCAGGTTCAAGAACATTTGCTACCTCTCCACCATCAGACTCCTAAACAACACTCAATTGGGGACTTATTTAAGGACTCTTATTTTGCACATTATTTATTCTTCAATATTAATTTTTTGTATGGTTTATATTCCCTTCTTGTTCATATTTTCCTTCTTTTGTATACATATCATTTCTTGAGTAAAATTTCTTTGCACTACTGATAAGTAAAAATTCTGGATGGCCCGCAGGAAAGAGAATTTTTAGGTTGTATGTGATGTCATGAATGTACTCTGACAATAAATTTGAACTTGGAATTGGCAAAACAAAAGGGCTTCCCAACAGGGATTGTCATAAGCTTGTTTATAATGGCCTTTCGCAATGTCACTTGCGCAGAGCTCATGATTGCACAAAACCTTCAGTATCACATTGCGAAGTGTGTAGTTTCATTACCATATGTCAAAAGCATCTTCTTGTGAGATACACAGATGTCCATGATGCAGGTCTAACGATCAGATCTTGCTCTTAAATAAAAAGAATCCTACTCACTGTGATTTCTGTACTTGCTCTCATAATACCTCTGAACTTGATCATTTTGTGTAGAAATGTCAGGATAAATGCTCGTCTTTCAGTTAATATTCAAAGAATGTTTTTGTTTCTCCAAGTGTCTGACTCCAAAGGCAACTGGTATTATAAAACGTTACAGAATTTAGTTCCTGCTTTTTATCTTCAGTGCCAATTCTATTCCTGTCCTCTAAGCCCTAATCCATCATTTCATTTTTTTAAATTTTAACAATACCACATGGTAAAAAGCCATTCCAGCCCATGAAACCCATGCCACCCAATTACACCCAATTAACCTACCAACCCCATACATTTTTTGGAAGGCTGGAGGAACTCAGATAAAATCCACACAGGTCACAGGAAGAACGTACAAATTCCTTACCCACAGTGACAGATACAAACCTGGGTCACAGGCGTTGTAACAGGGTTGCGCTAACCACCACACTAACGATGTTGCCCACTTTTTATCAGGTTCGCTCCAGTCCTCGCACTATTGGGGCACAGTTAGCTTAACGGTTGGAGCAACGCTATAACAGCACCAGCGATGCAGGTTGAATCCGATGCTGTCTGTAAGGAGTTTGTACATTCTCACAGTGTCTGCGTGGATTTCTTCCAGTGGCTCTGGTTTCCTCCTACCCTTCAAAAACATATAGGGGTTGCAGGTAAATTGGTGTATTTGGCCGGCATGGTCTCTTGAGCCAGGACGACCTGTTACCGTGCTGTATGTCTAAATTTAAAGAAAAATTGAGCTTCCTTTTCCTAGAATTGTAAAATCAAATCATCAGAGAGTTGCACAGCTTGGAAATAGGCCCTTTGGACCTTCTTGACCTTATTTTCCCTCCGTACTTATCCCATTTACCTGCCTTCAGACCTTATCCTTCTGGGCCTCGCCAAGTTCACTGTTTACCTAGCTGTCTCTTAAACAAAGTGATTATATCTGACTCCAGCACCTCCTCTGCCACTGAGTTCTAGATACCCTGTGTTAAAAATAACTCCTTGGATTCTCCTTATTATCATTTCCTCTTACCTGAAATCTACATCCTTTTGTTTTTGTTATCCCCTACCATTGGAAAGAAAAATTTGACTCTCAACCAAATCTATGCCTTTCATAATCTTATTTATTCACTTAAGTAACGTTTCTCAGTCTGTCACCCTGATTTCTTTCTGCACCTTTTCATCTCGACTCGAGTTTAATTTACCCCTTTTTAACTGATTATTTCCTCATTTTCTATGATGAACTGGTGTCTTTACTTCCTCCTTTTGACCTGTATCCTTTTCACACTTCTTACACTTTGCAGCAGCTGACATTTGGCCCTCAATCTCTCCCCCCCACCTCCCCACCCACCTGGGCACAGCAAGATCCCACCCGGTTGGAAAGAAACTGTTCCCTCACCACACAGAAATTACACCAGTTGTGGTGATACAACCACCAGCCTACTGCAGGGGCTGACCTTTGTACCTGTAGGAAGACCTCCTGGGAGGCTGACTCCACCTGGCTGGCTGTCAATCAACCGACCTGGATATAGACCTTGAGCCAGCCCCTCTCGGGCCATTCACCACGTGGAACCATCAAGACTGAAACTGGTGCACAAGACTAAATGGTTTAAAGCCTGTAATACAGCCTTTCTGTGTTTTGTGTCTGCTTGCTGACACACCAATGTAAACCTGAATTATCAGAGATGTGTTTTAGGTGTGGTTTAGTGGTTGGTTCTTTTTTACATTCTACCTGGCTTTGCATGAAGGCGAAGACCTTCTGCTATGACCTCTGTGACACCTTAACCAAGATCATGGGAGTCACCTTCCCAGTCAATCCAGACCTTTTTCTTCTGGGGAACTTTACCACGGTTGGTAGATCACTAACCAATTCTCAAATTAAATTCACACAAATTGCCTTATGTATGTCCAGGAAGTGCATAGCAGAAACATGGAAGTCTGATACCCATCTACTCATGGATAGGTGATCTTTGGAGATGAATAGTTGCATCCCACTTGAAAAGGCCTTATTTAGAGCAGCATATTGGTACCTCTGGCATTAATATAGGGATACCATCAGTACTGGCTATCTAGTAGACCTCTATAAAGTTTTTTAACACTGCTGTATTATTGTGTCTCCGTGTGTTTTACTGTACACACCGACAATGGGATGCTCTTTCCTTTTGTGTTTTTCTTTGTTCTTTCTCTGTTTAATAGAGGGGAGGGGATGGAGGGAGAGGTTCTCTCGATGTTTTGTGTTTGGTATGATTGTTGATTGTTAAATATATTTAAAATGATAACTATTACCAAAAAAGGAAAGAAGCTGTTCTTGAACCTAAAGGTGCTGGTCTGCAGGTTTCTGTTCCTTCTTTCCAAAGATAGCACAATGTGTTACAATATATCTTTCTGACTTCCCAATTGTAATCTGCCATTGGGACCTGTTGAAGGTAGGCAGGAGAGACTACCTAAAGTTCTGGCCAATACTCTCATCAGGCACTTTTTGAAAGGAAATCATAGCACTCTGTTTCATAACAAGCTCGAACCATCATGAACAAACAAATATTATGCAATCACCACAGAAATGATTTACCAACTATATCCTGCCACATTCGCAAGATATTTCACCTTCCATTGTGTCCTCTGTAGTAAGAACTCTATCTCTGAATTAAAATACCATGAGTTCAAATCCCACTCCAGAGAATGGAACTTCATTTCAACACTGATATGCTTTGGTGGAGACTGATAATTCAAGGCTACATCTGCCCACTCAGACGCACGAGGTTTTGTGGTCCTATTTTGAGGAGCTGGATACTGGATTACATTTGTCTTCAATCAACACAGGTCATCATCATTTCCTTCCAGTAAGATCTTGCTGTGCACAAATTGGCTGTTTATGTCCTACAACAGTGGCTGCACTTTAAAAATACTGCTTTGGTTGTGAAACACATACGTTATCCAGTCCAGGTCCTCTATGTCCAAGAACAATTTCTTTCAATGGCCATCAGGCTCTTGAACCTCCCCTTATTACGTTAATCAAAATATACTCCAATACCACACAATAAAGATTACCTGAACTATTGCAAAGTGACTTTTCTTTCCTTGCACCATGGCAACCACTTAATCTGTTAATATTTATCAAACCCTACCCTATTGTAAATAGTGTATTGTAATATTTATCATCGTAATAATTGTATTTGTAATATTTGCATATTACAATCGTGTATGGTAATATTTATCACAGTCTGCTACTTTTCATCCCTTGCAATCTGGTAATTTATCGTTCTGTGAATACTTATCATTGATTTGTTTTATGCATTTATTGTCTACTCATTCACTTTTATTATAGTTTACTCACAAATAACACAGCTGCAGCAAGAATATCAGGGCATAGGTATACTGTACAATGGATATGACAATAAACTCATCGTCATATTCATAACCGCAAATATTTATTATCTGAAGAATCTTCTGTAAATTATTATCAATTTAATTCTTTTTAATTCAATGCATACTTTTGTCATTTTTTTTAACGAAGTACCTGTTCGGCTGCAGCAAGTAAGAATTTTGGTGCATATGTGCATTGTACAATGTGTATGACAATAAACTCATGATCTTTATCCTGAAATGGCAATGGATGAAGGCAAATCTTTCTTTTATGATCTTGCCCATTATTCCCTGATGGTGATTTTATCCATCTTGTTATTTTCCTATCAATACTTTGACATGTTGGAGGTTATAAAATTGTGGGGCGGGAGGGGGGTTTAAAAAGACAGATGAATTTGAAAAGTTTGGAGTTTGGAGGGCTACAGGAAATTGGCAGAGAAAGTAAGATAAATACTGGGACAGATGAGCTATGGTGATGTTGGATGGCAGGGCTGGTTTGAGGGGCAGAGTGGACTCTCCTGCCCACATTTTTTGAAGTCCCAATGTTGTTTTTCTGTTCGTTGTCTTTTGTTCTCTTATCCTTGTGCAGCTGAGATCTGAATGTTGGTCCAATCACTCACACAACTTTTAAAAGTTGCTTTTTAGACCCTTGCAAATCTTTATCTCATGAACTCTCCCTCAAGCACCTGTCTTTCCAATGTTTCAAGTTCAAGTTCATTGTCACAGGCTTCAAACTACAATGAGAATGTTTGTTTGCAATCAGTTCAGCCAGTCAACCCATATATATTACTGCAGAGGGCAGAGTTACATCAGGAGTTCAGCTAGAACAGGAAAAGGCAACATTATTTTATTCGTGTGAAATTCATTCAAGAGTCTGTTAATGGCAGGGAAAAAAAAAACCTGTTCTTGTATCTGATGGCAAGCAATCTCACACTTGTGAATCTTCTTCCTCGAAGGAGAAGTGAGCGTGGCCGGGATGAGTCTTTCAGATACTTTGTCTGTTTATCTAAGGCTGCAGGAAATGTAGTCAGAGTCGACAGAGAGGAGGGGGGTTTGTGTGATGGTCTGGGCAGTTGTTCGTCTATTTTTTTTTAAACCCAGTTTTTAAAAACTTTGAAAAAAAAGCCACAATGTCACAGCTTGGAACCAGTGATAAAAACAGCTGGATAACGCATGTTATTAAAGAGTAAATCAGACTGAATTACCTCACTGCCTCAAGAGTTTGTAGTAAAACACACACAAAAAAAAATGTGGGTCCTGTCAAGTATAAGCCACACTGGGTAAAGCTGTGGCCTACATCAAGAGGACTGGAGTACATGGGGTCAGAATATATAGCCTCTCCTAGACTCCTGTGCTGCAGGGACAAGCCCCAGCCTCTTTTGACTCCCCTCATATCTCAAACCCTCCAGGCACAATCTTGTAATTCATATCAGATGCCTCTCAAATTTAATCCCGTGCTTCCCAAAGCAATAGGAAAGAAGAGGTAAGATTTGCAATTATGCAATTTGTTGCGGAGATACCCAAATTGGCATCAATGGAAAGGAGATCAACCACACCCAGAAAAATTGGATGCAATCCAATTTCAGGACTGGAACGCCTTAAATAGAGGGTGGAAGTCTCCAGGGCTCGGCGTTGGATTATTAAGATGTCAAGCACTGTGTTCTTGGAAGTTGCTTCAAACACAAGCAAGGGACGGGAAGGAAAGGGAAGGGGGTTGTCTTGGTTTTACCAGCACAGCGACCGAGGAGAATGATCTGAGGTCAGCCGCGTGTGCTCCACCAGCCCTCCTCCTGTTGGCCACGGGGAGTTGCCCAGCGAGAGAACAGAGTGTGTGTGTGTGTCTCGCCTGTTCCTCGCTTTCTCGTCGGGGAAGCTCGCCAAGTTCAAGGTGTTCTCTGCTGTTGCCGTGAAGATTTCGGGCCGGCCCGTTGGTTTCTTTCCTCCGGTTGGGTTTTCCGGGTTCTGACTCTTGTGTGGATGCCGGTTTCCTGGCTGCGTTGTTGCAACTGGGCTCCGGCGACTGGTGGCGCAGAGCGAGAAGTTCAGCATGGACTGACAGCGCCGAGGGGACCCTCTCTCACTGCTCGCCCAGGTGGAGGGGGGGGGCAGGGGCAGCCTCTCCTTCTTTCTCTCTCCCCCCACCCCCTCTCTCTCGTCTTAGAGGATCAAAAGTGACCTAAAGATGGCTAGAGACCTTCCAGCCAGGAGCCTCGATAACATTGATCTGTCGTGCTTGCGGGTAAGTTGCATTTAAAAGTTTAGGTGCAGTTCTAGTGAGAAGACCTGAAACTCAACTCATTGATCCGCAAGTCTGTTTCTGGGTAAACTTGAACTGTATCTGCCATGGTCAAGGCAAAGTGTGTGAGATTTTAAGTGAGTCACCCACCCAGGCGTCAGTGTTTGTCAGCAGGCAGCCCTTTCAAAAATGGGGCTCACTTTAATTGATGAGCTTTTTAACAAGGGCCATGCTCTCCCCCCTCTTAGCTTGCAGACTCTTCTCTGCTTTTCAGTGATCTATTAACCTCAGCGATATTCATGTATAAGAGACGACCCACTTTGTTCGTAGAGGGTCCCGACCACAAATTGTGAACAGGAATGCATCCTGGAGGCAACTGAAATCAGCTGTGATTTATTCGCCAGTATTTGCTGGCCATCCCTTATTGCCCAATGACTGTACAGGTGGGTCTGGAGTAGGCTGGGCCAAAATGAGTACAAATGGTTCATTTCCTTTCCCTGAAGCATATTGGTGAACCATGTTTTCCCCCTGCTTGTGTTGAGTGGAGTAGCTTTCAGGTCTTCAAGAATCGTGGCGAACCAGCCTGGTGTTTGAGAATGGGGAGGCCATGCAGTCTCTTAACCACACATGTCAAACTCTGGCCCGCGGGTATATTTGGCCCGCAAGATCATATTAAATATATATTAGAGTTGGCCCGCTGGCCGCCGCGCCAGTATAGCGCATGCACACTGAAGGTGAAAATGAAGACGTCGGAGGTGTGGAGGGATCTCAGAGTCCCGAATCCTGGGGATCGGAGCGCCGCACTCAGCCCGCCCGGCTCCCGGACACACAGACACGGCTGGAGTTGGGGACCATCCTCGCTGGGTCTGCACTTCAGCGGTGACGCCAGACCGAACGTCTCGTTGGCGATGCCTTCCCCCTCGCTCCGTGCGTGGTGGACCCTGCCTCCCGCTCCTTTTGTTGGAGACGAGCCCGGCGCCGTGAGATCGCAGTTTAATCCCTCTCCAACCATGGGAGGGGGGTGGGAGCAACGCGCTCTTCTCAGCCAATTCCTCCACCGCCCCGGACGCCGGCGTTTCAACAGGGGGTTCGGGTGCCTTCGTCAGGCGTCCGACCTGTTGGTCCAAGACAAGGGGAGAGCGTACAAACTCCACACAGACAGCACCTGAACTCGGGTGAATGTGGAACTGCGACCCCACATTCCACATCAGGACTGTGTGTAAGATTGGGAGCAGTGAGACGGAAGCTTATTTTGTTCCTGTGATTTAAGCCTTTCTTGGGGTGGGGGGGGGGGGTCCTTCTCTGACCACTTGCCTAACAATTAACCTAATCAGATGTGGAGTTACCACAATACAACAGTTCTCAACCTTTTTCTTTCCACTCGCGTCCCTGTGCCATTGGTGCTCTGTGATTAGTAAGGGATTGCTTAAGGTGGTCTGTGGGTGGAAAGAAAATGTTTGAAGACCACTGCTTTAATCATCCCTCATTGACTCGTCATGTGCACGGTTTCAGAACGCCAAAGGAAATGGGCAAATGACAATGAAAGAGTTTATCCAAAACTATTATTAAACATTTATTTTAATAAGAAAAAGTTTAACATTACATATGTTGAAAGAAGAGAAAACATGCAGATGTTGTTGAAAATTTTCAATAAATATTTAGTTCGGCCCTCGACTTAGTCCAAGTTTTTAATTGTGGCCCTCCGTGAATTTGAGTTTGACACCCCTGCTCTAAACGATCATGTATTTTTAATAAAAACGCCTTCTTTCTGATTGTCCGGCGACACTCCTGCACTAGTTCAAGTTTATTGTCACCTGTACACAGGTGTCATGATAAGATTTGTTTTGCAGGCATCCAACTACACTTCTCATGCATAATAGAGCAGGTAAGACACTTCAGAGGCGTAGAGTTACAGAGAGATATCAGTTGGCTCAAAGAGAGCAGAATTTGACTCTTGTGAGAATCATTTTGGAGACTGATTACAGCATTTGATATTTGGAAAATTTAACCGGACATCAGGCCTTGGGAATAATAAGGCCATAAGGTAGAGGTAGGCCATTTGGCCCAGTGAGTCTGCTACACCATTCTGTCAAGACATCTTGAAGGAGTAAGGGAGAAAACAAACTCCGGGGAGGGTAGAGAACAGCTGTGGTCACAGGCAAAAGATGCAAACGCAACAAGGACAGTACTGGATGTCAGGATCAAACCAGGGTTGCCTGTGCTATTGCAGACAGCTGGACTACCCACTCAGCTCTGGATTATTTTCCCCTAACTATTCGGCAATTTCCTACTCTCTTCTCCCCCCTCAGATCCCCAGTTATAAAACTGTTGAACTTTTGGCCTCTCTTAAGTAGAATGGCGCTGCATTTGCACTGTTTTAACTAAACATTTTCCTCCGTAACACTGCACTCTGCATTTTTTTTGTCATTTTTCACCAACTCGTGTATTCAAGGATGGGTTGACTTGCATGGATAGCAAAAATAAAAGTTCTTCATTGCATCTCTGTACACCTGACAATAAATTCAATTCCATTCATTGATTTTATTCTTTATAAGTCTTTAATTACATGTATTCAAATTTCCCAAAAACCTGGTGGATTCAAATGTATGAACCTGATTCTATACTTGGAATTCTGGCTTGAATCCAGTCTCACCTTGGTTTGATGTACCCATGTCTGGTAGAGCAGATGTGTGTTTAGTTTTGGTCATGAATTGGGATTATCTATGTCTGTCAACAGATGTTGGTGAATGAATTGTTCTTCCACGATTTAAATGTAGTTTTCTTCCCTCAGGACCCTGCAGGAATATTTGAGCTTGTCGAAGTAGTTGGCAGTGGGACCTATGGCCAAGTCTACAAGGTTAGAGTTTGTTCTAATTTACAGTAAGAGTGTTGGCTGAAGTAGTTTGAGTTTAATCAGTGTAATATGACAGATTCTTACAAATGTGTTTGTCGATAAATCAGCCTATATTGATAAACATGTCTTGATGAAGGGTCCTAACCAAATATGCTGACTGACAATCTCTAACCATAGATGTTTCTTTACCTGTTGAGTTCCTCCGGCTTCTTTGCTCACTTGATTAATTGGGTTTTTTTTGTGTATTTTGCCTTGTTGGTGATTCTGCACGGAGGGATTCAGAGTGTGAGGCAATACACATCCCTTTGACCGTTGACTCCTCAATGCGAGATTGGGCATATTCTTGGCAGTTTTGTCAATTTTTTGCCCTTGTTGGTAACGCATGAGATTTTCCTGTTAATGTGCCATTTCCAATAGGAAGTGTTCAATGAACATGGGATATATTGTCTACATGGCTTGTGGCTATCTCAAAAATCAGAATTTATTGTCAGGAATAGGTCACAAAATTTGCTGTTTTGCAGCAGCGTCACAGGTGAAAATATTGCTATAAATTACATTTCAAAATAAATGTATAGTATAAAATAGGAGAACATGAGGTGGAGTCTGTTTCATGGTCTATTCAGAAATTTGATGGCAGAAGGGAAGAAGCTGTTTTTGAACTGCTGGATGCTTGGTTGTAGTGTGAAGAGGGGATGGCCTGTGTGGGGCGGGGGGGGGGGGGTAGTCCTTGATGAAGTGCTGCTTTCTTACGGCTCCATTTCTTGTGAGTGAGTTGAGGCAGGTATTCTCACAATGTTGAATCACTTGATCCATGTGCTGGTAAATAGGATGGACCCTTCATTGTTGGGATGAAGGGTCTTTTCCTCTGCTCTGAGACCTTATTACTGTTTGTGGGAATCAAATGTTCAATCAATTCATGCCACTGTTTTAATGTGTTTAAATGGCCACTTAATACTTGATGCACACAAGCTTGAGTATGTTTATTGTACTTGTGGATGTGGGAATGTAGAGATGGACCAAAATTCTTACTTGCTGCATCCCAACCAATGTGTAGGATGCACCAATGGCGAAAGTACAGATTAAAATTACTACAATTTGCAATGAGAAAGATAATAAAAAGAAAATGTTGGATCAATCAGCGTTTACAGTTGCAATTCATGCAAATAAAAAGTGCATCGTTAATGCAGACAGATCTTCTGGGGGTCCCAGAGTAGTTTGTTAGAGTGGCAGCACAGTATATCAAAGGGAAAACTCTCGCCACTGTTGAGAAAATCTGGCATTGGAGAGCAACAGCAATCATCAAGGATCGACACCGCCCAGATTTCAGATTTAGATTTATTGTCAGAGTACATACATTACACCAAATACAACCCATGGATTCCTTTTTCATGTGGGCTTGGCAGAATTATCACTAATTGGTTGTGCAAAAAGTAAACTGTACACCAAAAAAGTAAACAATCAAAAGAACTATTAACAGGTAACAAATGTAAACAACTCTCTGTACAATACAGAGAGAGCAAAGAAAAATGAATAAAGTGCACAAGTAAGAGTCCTTAAATTATTCTCTTAATTGACTTTGTTGTTGAGGATTCTGATGGTGGCGGGGTAGCAGCTGTTCCTGAATCTGGTGATGTGAGTCTTGTGGCACCTGTACCTCTTTCCTGATGGCGGTAGTAAGAACAGAGCATGTGCTGGGTGCTGTGGGTCTTTGATGATTACTACTGGCCTCCGATGGAAGCGCTCCCTGAAGATGTACTCAAGAATGGGGAGGGTTTTACCTGCAAGATCCTGGGCTGTGTTTAGTACCTTTTGGAGGGCTTTGTGCTTGGGTATTGGAATTCCCATCCCAGACTATGATGCAGCCAGTCAGCAAACTTCCCACCACACATCTGTAGGAATTTGTCAGGGTTTCTGGTGTCATACCAAACCTCCGCAAACTCCTGAGGAAGTAGAGGCACTGAAGTGCTCTCTTCAAGATGCCATTGGTGTGTAACGTCATGCTCTGTTCTCGCTGCCACCATGAGGAAGGAGGGATAGATTCCCCAAGACTAGTACCAGCAGGTTCAGCAATGGCTACTGCCCTTCCAAATAAAAGACTTGATCGAAGACGTATTTAAGCACTCTCTTTGCACAATATTTAATACTGAACATTCATTTGTTTTTGTATTGCAGTCAGTTTGTTTGCATCTTTCTTTGTTTACATTTTTGTTTTGTATTTGTATCTTGAGTGCAGTTTGATCACTACTGATGAGTAGAAATTCTGCCTGACCCACAGGGAAAAGAATCTCTGGATTATGTGGGGTTGTGTATGTACTTTGACAATAAATTTGAACTTTGAACTGTATGGGGAGACTCAAGATCTTGATAACTGTTGGGAAGGGGAAAAAGTCTTGAACCTAGTGGTGCTGGACTTCTCCACCTGCTTGGGTTGTCTTTAGAGTATAGGAGGCTGAGGGGAGACCCGATAGAGGCATTGATAGGGTGGGCAGTCAGAATCTTTACCTCAGGGCAAAAGCATCACCCTTTAGGGGATGTGCCTTTGTGGGGTGGGGGGGGGAGGGCAGTTTAATGGAGATGTGCAGGGCCAATATTTTGCACAGACTGGTGAATGCCTGGAACGATCTGCCAGGAATAGTGGAGAAAACAGATACAATGATAGAACCTGAGAGGCTTCCAGATGTATCCATGAATATGGAGGGGAAGGAGGGATATCTATCATGAGCAAGCAACAGTTTTAGTTTGACCTGGACATCATATTTGGCACAGACCTGTGAGCTGAAGGGCCTGTTTCTATGCTGTACTGTTCTGTCTGAAGATTGCAGTGGGAAGAGATTGTGACGAGGGTGATGATATTGCCTTTATTAAACTGAACACGTTAATGTACAAGGCACCCAATTGGAGGCGCTTTAGCTTCTGAGTCAGATGATGTCCCTCACGAGCAAGTTGATACCATTTAGGCTCGTGCTGTATGTGATTTCCTGTTGGAAATTCAGCTGATAAAATAACTCTGTTCCATTGAAACTCCTTTAGCCAAATACCAAATATTTGTAGACTGAACAATGTTAATCAACTTCATCAATAAAGGATAGTGTCAGTCTCTTAGAATAACTTATGTGAGAAAGAAATACAAGTAGGAGTTGGTCATTCTGCCCTGCGACCTGCTTCACCATTAAATAAGATTCTGTTTGATTTGCCTGAGCTTAATTTTCCTCCCTTGAACAGCATAGTTAGCTAACCGACTTTGCTTTTTGTCCTTGAACAACTGCGGCATGGTTAACGTCACAGTTAATGCATCAATACTACAGCACCAGTAACTCTGGTTCGGATCCAACACTGTTTGTAAGGAGCTTGTACATTTTTCCAGTGTCTGTGGGTTTCTTCCAGGTGTCCTGGTTTCCTACCACCTTTCAAAATTTACAGTGGTTGTGGGTTAATTGGGGTATTTGGGCAACATGAGCCTTTTACCATACTTTGTATGCAAATTTAAAAAAAAAACTCCAATATCTCCATCCCTGCAGGAAACTAATTTCTAAGGTTCACTATCCTTTGAATATCTCATTTCTTTTCACCTTTGCCCTTTTGGATAGTAGGAGAATTAAGGGTTCTTGGGAACAGGCAGGTAAATGGAGCAGAGTCCATGGGCAGATCAGTTGTGATCTTATTGAAAAATGCAACAGTCTCGACAGGCTAGTTGGCCGAGTCCTGCTCCTATTTCTGGTGTTGCAATGTCCTTTATTGTTCTATCAAGTATATAACTCCAGTAACCAAGCAGATCATTCTCCCTGATTCCACCCCACTAAACTTTTTATAGCATGGTCACCTCATACCTTTCTAAACTCTAAAGAATAGAGGTTTTGCCTATTAACCTTCACTACACATCCTCTTTCTGCATCATGTCCTCATTCAGGTTAAAAGATCATAGAGGTTGTGCACCATGCTCCCATCATGGTCTTTAAAGACATTATTAATGCCCTCCATCAGCTATGTCACGCAGATTATCATTTACATTCTTGATATCAGGTTCCCAAAAGAGACATTCTACATAATGTTTTGTCATAGGAAGAGATTATCTAGACGGGGTGGGGTGGGGTGGGGTGGGGGTGGAGGAAATCAAGAGTTTGTTCAAAGATAAACAGTCTGCTTGAGGAACTCAGCAGGTTGAGCAGCTCCAGAGACTGATTGACTCATTGAGGTCCTCCCAGACTGTTTCTCTCATCTCCTGTGCTTAAACCTGCTTTGAGGAAGTGCAGCACCTCCACTTTCCAGGGATCCTCTTCCCCTGGTTCCTCATAGTGGAGAAGGAGCATTCTGGATGGCTAGGGAATCTCAAGGTTGCGCTTTGGGAGCACAGAGGCTCTATGTAAGCAATGGAAGAAGCAGCGGGTATGAAGCTGGATGAAGTATTTATTTAATTAGTTGTCATTTCTATATCTGCCAATGTAAATTCTCTGATCTCTGTCTGTAAACAACTTCTATTTATCCATGCCAGTCTTTTGTGGTATTGTTTGTAAAACTTGCTTTGCATAAATTGGAAACAATGTGTCCTATTTTACAACAGCTCAGAACTAATTCGCTGACTGTGAAATTTTTAAATTAAACTTAGACGTGCAGCACAGTAACAGGCCATTTCGGCTCAGGAGTCCGTGCAGCCCAATTTACACCCCATTAACCTACACCACCCCCCCCCCATACATTTTGAATGGTGGGAGGAAACTGGACTCGCTGGAGAAAACCCACACAGACATGAGGAGAATGTATAAACTCCTTACAGACAGCGCAGGACTCGAACCCCAGTCTTGTCCCGATTGCTGGCGCTGTAAAGGCATTGCGCTAACTGCTGTGCCAAGTCTGCTGTCCCTTATTGAGACATTTTTAAAGATCCTATGCAAATCCTTCACTTTATTAAATTGTTTTGACACATTGTTCTTCAGGAAATCTCAATATTTCAATACTAAATTTAGAGGTACAGCATGGTAATGAACCCATGGACACAGCCTCACTTTTCCTTTTTTTGCTATATAAAATTGTATTTTATAGTAATTTTGCCCCTTGTTCTGCACAACACTGCTGCCACAAAAGAACAAATTTCATGGCATGTTTGTGACCATAAACCTGATTTGGATAATTGGCCCTTTTAGCCCACGAGCCCACACTGCCCAAATATACCAGCGCAAGCAATTGACCTGTTAACCCTGTATGTCTTAGGAAACTGGAGGAAACCTACATGCTTATGGGGAGAATGTCCAACACCTTAAAGATGGTGGCGGGTTCAGAATCAGTTTTTATTTCAGAATCAAGTTATTTATTTTCCATTTTTCTCACCTGCTTTGCTACTTTCTGCTTGGCCCATATTGGGATATTGTTTCTCTGTTTCATCCGTGCTCCTGGCTGGGTAATTGTCTTCGCTTAACTGCCCTCTCGAGAGCAGATATGCTTGCAATGCTTGTGGCACAGTCATGGCTTTGTAGCTGTATTGCACATGTCCTTCTTTCCTAACCCCTGCCACCCTGGTCCTTTTTTTTCCTTCTCCATCAGCCAAGCACTCACACACCCCCACTATTCCCAAATGGATGCCAGTCTCTTCACTAGCTTTCTGTGGCCTCTTCTTCACCCCCCTTCCTGATTCCGTAACCTTCCACCCTTCGCCCTTTATGTGCTTTGATCTATCACACTCCTGCCGTTATCTCCCAACTCCCTGAAGCCCCTCCAACTGGTTGATCGGTCCATCATCCTCCACCAGTCTTGGGTCTGCTAATCACTGACTGACCCCTCCCCCTCTCTCTCTTTAATAGTGCCCATCTTCCCTCTCCATTCTCAGTCCTGAAGCAATGTTTTGACCCAAAATACTGACTGGCCATTTCCCTCCATGGATGATGTCTGACCCAATGAGTTCCTCCAGCGGTTTTTTTTAACACTCCTATGCACCACTGTGTACATTGATGACAGAGTATGGTCTTTGTAAGACCATCTGTTGTCAGAACCCAAGTCAGAATTTATTGTCACAGACATGCATCATTAAACTTGTTGCTTTATGTGCAAAGATTGCGATAAATTATTTTCGCTGTATGCTGCTAGCTTTCAAAGAAGGGGCAGGCAAAAGTTGTAATCGTGTCAGTGAAAACTAAACCTTAACTCTCCTATTCTAAGGTAGATAGTTGTTAACACTGTAAAAGGTCCCAAGAGACTGGGAGATGATCACACTACTGTTTTATTGTCGGAGTATGGGCTTTGCATTCTGGGGCAGCATTTAATTGCCTATCTCTAATTTCCTTCAAGAAGGTGATGGCTTATTATACCGCTGCATTTCCGGAGGTGTGGGTGCACACACTGCTGTTTGTGAGTGAGTTCCTGAATTTTGACCCAAGGCATGGTAAAGGAAGTGCATTATTGAACATAGAACATTACAGAACAGAGTAGGCCCTTCCTTAATGATGTGCTGATCTATTTAAACCTACTCCACAACAATCTAATTCTTTCCAACCTTGCACCCAGAATCCTAGATTTTTCTTACATCCATATGCCTGTCTACAAGTTTTCCAGCAATGTATTCCAATGTATGCCTCTCTTGCATCTCCCCAAAATTTTCTCCACTTACCTTAAACAGATACCCACTGGTATTTGCTATTAGCACCCCAAGAAAAAGGTGCTGGCTGTCCACCCTATCCAAGCCCTTCATTATCTTGTTTATCTCTACTAAGTCACTTCTTGTCCTTCATTGCACCAAAGAGAAAAGTCCTAGTTCAGCCGAGCTCGCTTCAGAAGATATGTTCTCCAATCCAGGCAAGATCTTGATAAATCTCCTTTGTACCCTCTCTAAAGCTTCTACATCCTTCCTGTAATGAGGCGACCAGAACTGAATGCAAAACTTGCTTGAATGCAAAAGCAGTCTCGTTTTAAATCTGCCTATATTTTTTTAAATTCTCAACTCCTCCACCTCAAAATCTATTTTTAAAAAATAAAATTGGCTTTGTTTCTCACTATGATGTAAGGGGAGGCCATTTAATCCAGACTGGCTTCCTGCAGTTAGACCCATCAGACCCATTTCCTTCTCTTTTCACGCGACAGCACACTCATCCATTCCAAGTTGGTTCTTTGGCCCCTTGCCTACACTCAAGATGTAATACTTTATTATTTAACCAACAAGTATATTGTGGGATGTGGGAGAATGCTGAAAATTAGGGGAAACCCATGCATTTCCATGCAGATGTCAGACAGAGAGCACCCGGTTCTCAGCAGCCATAGAGCTGCGCCACTCCTAAACATCTTTCAGGATTGTTGTAAGTTTCAGTTAAAATTGTTGTGGGTGACGCAGCCAGTCAAGCTATTATCTCCCAATTCTAGTAACCTGTGTTTAATCCTTGTCTCTGATCCTGTCTTGTGGAATTTGCTCCCCGTGACTGCCTGAGTTTCCTCCTGGTACTCTGGTTTCTTCCCACATGACAAAGACATGAAGGATGATGGATTCAATTTTTTTTATCATCATGTAATATAGAACATGTAACATTACCCAAATTGCCTTCTGCCTGCTGTAAGGCAGACAAAATTGCCATTAGTGGCACCTGGTACCCCTTGTATGAGAAAATTAGTCCTTTCAGAGACACTGAGTATCTGTGGATTCACCTCCAGTGCTCTGCAGCTGACAAACTCCTATTCCATTCATCAGGGACCTGAGCTCCAAATCCAAACCTCTGATACAATCAGGAAGCTTTCAGCACCTGAGGCCCTTTGGGAGCCCTTCTTTAGCTCAGCATCCTCTCAAATCCTGGCTCTAATTCCTGGTTCCTATGAGACGGTGTCCTGCAGTCTGTGTGGGTCCTTCAGTCACCGACCAACCCCCTGACCCTCGCTGGTTAGTTTCTGCAGTCACTTTCCCTATAGAGCCGCCTCCTTTGCTCCTTCCCAACAGGGCAGCGTACTCACTGTTTCTGGTGCCCTGCACTGGTCCGCTGCTCCCCTGAAGTCTGCATCCTCTCGTGGTGGCTGATGAGCAGAGGCACCATCATCTTGGGCACAGACACTTGTGGTTGCAGGATTTGACTTACAAGCACTGTCAGCTCCTTCAACAGGCCGCTTAAAGCCTATATGGTGTCACTAGCATTAGCACCAGGCTGTTGAACCCTTTGGAGCAGCACTGTCTCTGCTCTTCTGGGTCTGCACCACTGGCAGTGCTGTCTGGTGATGATTGTAAATTGCTTCTGATGTGTAGGTGAAGAGTAAAATCCGGGAGGGAGAGAAAGGAATGTGGAGAGAATTGGTTAGCATGAACTTAAATGGGCTGAAGGTTATTAAGACAGTGGCATTCAGACTTCATGCCTAAACTTAAATCTGCACATACCCTTTTTCTTTCTTCTGTGAACCATTGCTTCATAGCCAATATACAATAATCTTGTTTTTTCCTCTGTCCTAATTTTAAACCTGATGCTGTGTTTGGAATACAATTCAGTAGCGTTCTGTTTGATTGTTTGCTCAGATTGCTGTTTCCTTTCCCATTCGACTGATTGTTGTCCCCGGGTCTTCGTTCTCCTTCCTGAGTTTGCATTGAGTGAAGTTAAGTTGTTCTGTTCAACTCATGCTCCCATCAAAGGGAATTGAGTGTTGATCACCAGTCTGTGATTCAGACCTGCAACATATCCCCTGAAATATCCAAAAGCCCTCATGAATGGGTGCCCTGGAACTCAAACAAAATAGGTTAAGCAAAGTTTTTGTTACTGTTGTGGCATGGAAGCAAGAAAGGCATTTTGACAAGATTGAGTGGAAACGGGAACACTCTGTCAGAGGAAAAATTTTCTGTACAGTTGCAGGGAATGTTCAGGTTCAATATTATCTAGCTGTCTATTATCTTCATCTTCTTTGGCTTGGCTTCGCGGACGAAGATTTATGGAGGGGGTAAAAAGTCCACGTCAGCTGCAGGCTCGTTTGTGGCTGACAAGTCCGATGCGGGACAGGCAGACACGATTGCAGCGGTTGCAGGGGAAAATTGGTTGGTTGGGGATGGGTGTTGGGTTTTTCCTCCTTTGCCTTTTGTCAGTGAGGTAGGCTCTGCGGTCTTCTTCAAAGGAGGTTGCTGCCCGCCAAACTGTGAGGCGCCAAGATGCACGGTTTGAGGCGAGATCAGCCCACTGGCGGTGGTCAATGTGGCAGGCACCAAGAGATTTCTTTAGGCAGTCCTTGTACCTTTTATTTGGTGCACCTCTGTCACGGTGGCCAGTGGAGAGCTTGCCATATAACACGATCTTGGGAAGGCGATGGTCCTCCATTCTGGAGACGTGACCCATCCAGCGCAGCTGGATCTTCAGCAGCGTGGACTCGATGCTGTCGACCTCTGCCATTTCGAGTACTTCGACGTTAGGGATGTAAGCGCTCCAATGGATGTTGAGGATGGAGCGGAGACAACGCTGGTGGAAGCGTTC
This sequence comes from Narcine bancroftii, assembly GCF_036971445.1. NCBI lineage: Eukaryota > Metazoa > Chordata > Chondrichthyes > Torpediniformes > Narcinidae > Narcine > Narcine bancroftii. The sequence continues at coordinate 38,384,121 of NC_091476.1, read as the reverse complement.
TAGGAGCCGTAGGTGGTGCCGGTAGAGGACCCATGATTCGGAGCCGAACAGGAGTGTGGGTATGACAACGGCTCTGTATACGCTTATCTTTGTGAGGTTTTTCAGTTGGTTGTTTTTCCAGACTCTTTTGTGTAGTCTTCCAAAGGCGCTATTTGCCTTGGCGAGTCTGTTGTCGATCTCATTGTCGATCCTTGCATCTGATGAAATGGTGCAGCCGAGATAGGTAAACTGGTTGACCGTTTTGAGTTTTGTGTGCCCGATGGAGATGTGGGGGGGCTGGTAATCATGGTGGGGAGCTGGCTGATGGAGGACCTCAGTTTTCTTCAGGCTGACTTCCAGGCCAAACATTTTGTCTATTATACAACCAGACAAAACACCATTTCTCTAATATAATTTTAAATAAATATTTTTGGTTGGTTTACTCTGTTCCAGGAGAGGATATTGTTCATCAATCTCTCAGCCTACAGGAAAAAGCTATTTTCCAGCATGGCGGTCCTGATTTTTAATTAAATTAATTTAGAGATGCAACACAGTAACAGCCTTTCTGGTCCACCAACCCATGCTGCCCAATACACCCATGTGGCCTCCCTTTGGAATGAGGGAGGAAATTGTCACACCCGAAGAAAATCCATGCAGACACGGGGAAAATATACAAACTCCTTAGACAGGACTGGATTCAAACTAGGTTTGCTGGTGCTATTGTCCCCTTTTTGATGGCCCTGTACCACATCCTTGATGGTAGTGGGTCAAAGATTCTGTGTGCTGGATGCAAAGGGTCTTCTCATTGTTGGAACCTATTGAAGCAATGCTCCTTGTAAATGTTGTCAATAGGGGTAAAGGAGGCCCCAGTGATCTTGGCCATTTTAGTTATTCTGTTTATTGACTTCTGGTCTTATTCTTTGCTGTCATCATACCACACAAAGATGCAGCCACATAGGACATTCTCATTTGTGCTCCTGTGAAATGTTATCAAGACAGGGGCTGGTTGCTTTGTGCTCTTCAATCTCTAGGAAATGTGGGTCCAGGGTAGATCATCTTTTATATGCATACCTGTGATAGTACAGATCTATCACCAATGTATATAGTGTATATAGTTACAGTATCTAGACTGTGCTTACAGCGATTGGCTGAGAGCTAAGCCACGCCTACTGTCTGGGCCTTAAAGGGTTGTGTCCCTAGCCAGGTTGGATCATTCCGGACTGGTCGGTCACCTGTGAAGAGCTCCTGTCGTTTGCTAATAAAAGCCTTGGTTTAGATCAACGTCTTTGATTCTTTCGACGAGCTCTACAACACCAAAGAACTATGTGTAATAGTCATTAATGTGATTTGAGAGAAGAGGGCGTGTGGTTGGAACCCAATTCCATCTCGACAAAGTTTGGAAGTCGAACTCTGCCTTTATAACTGCAGAAAAAAAGACCTCCCATGTCCAAAGTGTTCACTAATAGTGCAATTTCTAATGGAGTTAGCAAGTTAACAGAATGAGTGCTCTTCCAAAAAAATTGTATTCACATTGATGGGTGGCACAGTTAGTGTAGTGGTTAGTGCAATGCTGTTACAAATGAGTTCCATTCCTGTGCTGTCTGTAAGGAGTTGGTATGTTCTCCCAATGTGTGCATGGGTTTTTCCTGATGCCTCCCACAGTTTGAAATGCAGCAGGGCTGGTAGCTTAATTGGGCGGCATGGGCTTGTGGGCTGAAATGGCCTGTTACCGTGCTGTATGACTAAATTTTTTTAAAAATTAAATTTAAAATTAAAATGTAACCGAATAAAGCAGGAGTTTCAATAAGACCATTTTCCTACAAAATTGGCAAGTCCACAGAAGACAGGGTAGTGGTGGAGCGCTGTTAATCCAGCTGGAAACTTGCGGCCAATGGTGTTCCGCAGGGATCGGTGCTGGGATCCTGTTATTTGTGACTAAGTTTGCAGATGATGCAAAGATTGGTGAAGTTGAGGACAATGTCATGGTCTATTACAGAATATAATGGGAGGCATTTCTTCACTCAGGGTTGTGGGCATATGGAACAACAAAGAGATGGAGGCAGATACATTGGCCTCCCATAAGAAACGCTTGGATAATTGCATTGTTAGGAAGGGGTACAGGGCTAATGTGGATGCAGGACAACAAGGCTGTTTCTTGGCTGCATGGTTCTAACATGAGTCTTCCTCTCTGCAAATTAGATACACTATCCACCTTCAACACTGGTTTACTCTGTAAACACAACAGGACATCAGTAGATAGCACTGAATCCCATTGCCCTCTGAGTCACAGTTCTTGATGGAGGATGGCTATGAGAATGAATTCTCACAACCGAGTCCCCCAGAAAAATCACGCAGCATACTATCTTGTGCAATTTGCTTTTAAAATGCTTGTCATCTTGATTTCTCCAGGTAAGATGATCAATATCTTGATTTTAATTTTAACAGACAGCACAGAAGGCCCTTCTAACCCTTGAAACCCATGCCACCCAATTAACCTATGTTTTAGAAGGGTGGGAGGAAACTGGTGCACCTGGAGAAAACCTAAGCAGGTCATGGGAGAAGAACATACAAACTCCTGACAGACTGCAGATTTCGAAGCTGGGCTGCTGGCAATGCAAGGGCATTGTTAAACTGCTACGCTAACTGTGGAAGAGTTGAACCAGTTGAAGAGAAATGAGGAAGGCCCTTTTGCTATTGGTCCCTGATGAAGAATATGTACATTAAAGAGGCTGATGTCATTGGAAAACTTCCGTGAAACCTCTGGAAACCCCCACACCAGTTGCACCTGGGAAATTTATTGCATTTGATAAATAATTATTCCAGAATGGAATCTGCTGGCAAATTTTGTTGCACAGCCCCCACTTTCAAAAGGAAGCATCCCTGTTCTTGAAGGAATAATTAACAAGAGGGTTGTGGGACAAAGAGAATATCTATGACAGGTTGAGGCCAAGATTGGCATTATGATGAGCTGTCAACAAGTACACCCAATGCAAGCACTCTCTACCTGCTCATTACTAGTTCTACGAGGGAATCGGCTTGTTTTGTTGTCAGGTGAGAATGATATTACATAGTTTAGTGCACGTTGAAAGAATCAGACTTGTTGATCCGAACCAAGGCTTTTATTAACAAAAGACTGGAGCGTATCACACGTAGGTCCACCAGTCCAGTTTGGCTAGGAGCAACCCCTTTAACACCTGCCAGTAGGTGTGGCTATGCTCTCAGCCAATCACAGTCATCCTATACTCTTTGGCTTGGCTTCGCGGACGAAGATTTATGGATATACAATATACACATAAGTGATAGAATCCGTACTATCACATAATCCTCTATTTTCTTCTTTATCTAATAGTTGCTGATTATCAGCTGTCTGGGCAAACATTATCAGACTGACTGTGTAGTGCACATTGGATGAGGTGTCACAGGAACATAGAATTATCACATAGGAGGAGACCATTCAGCCTATTAACTTTTTGCCAACTCAAAATAGCAAAATCCCCCTCTGCCACATTGCCTGGGCTGTTCCCAGATTCCTGCAAGTTATTTTCTTAAGATTATCTATCCTGTCAACACTTGAAAGCCCTGAGTGATTCTGTTCCCACAGTCAGCATCTTTATGCAACTGAGTGTTTCATCACTTTCTGCATGTATCTTTTGCCCAAAATATATTGCTGCTTGATCCTTAACCATAGGGTGACATGATTAGAGTAGCCCTTTTGCAGACTGTAAAGGAGTTTGTGCAAGGCCTGTTCCCATGCTTTATCTCCAAATTAAAATTGAACTATTGGGTGATGTGCACAGCTTGCCTCTAGCTCAACTATCTTGCACACCACTATCAACCTTCTTTGCTCCATGGAGAATGCCCCCATTTCTTCTCTTCAGTCTTACTCTGTAATAAAAGGGACCAAAGGTTTGCTGGTGTTTATTGGGAGTAGTTCCCAGCATGGATTTGATGCCCACAGGGAATGGAACGTGTGAATGATATTCCTGACCATCAATTTGTTTGGCTGCAGTTCTAGAGTTCTTCCTTAAAGATCTGACTTTGTTCACAAGAACTGCAAGTTGAATAAGGTTTGTGAGCATTTATTATTAAAATGTCATCAAACTAGCCTGAATTAAACTGCAATGTTCAATGATCCTTTGTTTTAATAAATGCCATAATTATTATAGTTTATTGCAAGAACCCTGGAACTGCATATGTGTTTGTGGAGTTGAAGACTGTGAGCTAGAACCTCAGTGATTTCCTTAAATGTTAGAGAATGTGCCTCAATTGCAGCTCGACATTGTTTGAATTAGGTAATGGCAATGATTTGTGTTGGCAAGCACCATTCACTCTGATGCAATCCTTTGGTTGATGCTCTTAAATTGAGCCATTATTCTTCTTTCAACACATCTGGCACGACTTTCCTTTAAAGGCAGATGAACAGGAAACAAGGGGCGAGCTGTTGGTCACTGGTGACTGTAGAAACAAAAGGGTGAGAAGTTTGATTTGGCCAGGAGGTTCGGAAACGAGCTGAGCGTCAACTGGCTTTATTTTTTTCTGTTAATTTCAAACATAAAGCAATACAATACAGGCCCTTCAGCCTGTGATGTGCTGACCAATGTAAACTTACTCCACAATAATCTAACCCTTCCCTACCTCACACCCATAACCCTCTATTTTTCTGGCATTAATATGCCTATCCAAGAGTCTTTCCTATGACCCTATTGTACCAGCCTCCACTACCACCTCCAGGAATGCATTCAGGTGCCCACCACTCCCTATGTATAAATAAAATAAAAATAATGCATTTTGAAGTCCTTCCAGTATTCTATAACTCTCAATCAAAATTATCAGAACAGATTGGTTTGCCCTTTATCTCCTTGCAGAATTAAAAAAAAAATTAAATGGTATTTACAGCACAGTAGAAGCTGATTCTGGCCATTTAAATCCATACCACATCATTAGACCCAAATTGGCCACGTGCGTTTTAGAGGGCGACTACCTCCATGTTTCATGGGATAGACTGATAAACAGGGCCTAATTACATTCCCACAGCAATGTCAATGGCTGTCTCTTTCACTCTAAGTCCTGAGATCACTAATCTCTTCATCTTGCTTTTTGCCTCCAGTGTATCTAATCGGTGTCTCCACACCAGTACCATGAAGGTGAAGGTGTTTTCCTCATTCCTTTACTGTTGACTTTCCTTGACAAGAAAACTCATGAATTTTCCATCCACTTAACAAGACTTTCTGCTCACCAGTTTGCAGAGCATGCTGTCCTTATTCAGGAATGTGCTTTGCACAAGTAGAACCGGGTGAATGCCTGGAAAGTAAAGATGCCAATAGCTGACTATTAACCAGGTGGGGTATTGGGATATCTTGAGAATGTCCTATCCATAAGCAATTGCTTCTTTAATGTCTTCCTTGTGCTCCATGCAGTTTTTGTTTGCTTTTGTTCCACAAGTTCTTGTATTTCGTATGGTATTATGCAGCTTGTCTATGTAGTTCGTAGTCCAATATTAACATATAACAAGATATTATAATTACCTTAAAATTATGTTATTTACCAATAAATGACTTCTTACAAATGCTTTCACTCTAATCTGAAAAGAGCGATGTTTACATGTTCCTACAATTAAATGTCCACTCTTTGCTTTTGGATTCCTGATGATTAAGATATCAGCTATCCTCAACCATTTTTTGGTTACGGCCTCCTTAGGACTCTGCTCAAAGTTTGAGCCCCCTTCCCTGTGAAGCAGTTGGTTTCATCTGTACTTCTCTCATAGCAACAACATTAAAACATTTAAAAGTATTTTATGATTTCAGTCCATGCCCACTCTTTTACCCCCACCCTTAAATGTGCTGGGGTCCCGGGGGTGGGGAGGCGTTTAGCAGTATAATTGGGCAATATGCAAAATCACCTCCAAATAGGAGGTGATTTATTTTTCCCGGAGTTGAGTATTTATCTGTGAGTGTCCAATTTATTTCCACTGTAACTTGGAGATGCATTTTGAAATTTTGCAACTTTGGAAGCCAAAGCAAATGGCAATTGAAATATTGAGTTTGGCATGGAGCCACTCATTTCATTGCCAAATGGACTAAAGGGAGTGGCGGTTAGGGGCTTAGCATTGATTCAGTGTTTATAGTTTAATGGTGAGAGCTATAATGTAAAGTTTGTCACAAGGAAGCATGATTTAATTGGCACTCTAGCTCAAAACTTAATCTCTAGTAATGCTTATTATACTGGAATGCATGCTCTTTTTCTAAAATGTGCTTGGCACCTTGATTAAAGGCTTGGCACATCAAGATCTTCATGACTATTTAAAAATTTCATTGAGTGCACTGGACAATTTTGAGCAACCCCACAGACAAGAACTTGCAACATTTTTTTGTAACATCTTCAACAAAATAAATGCATTCCAGGGAGTTTCACAAGACTGTTGTCAAGCAAAAATGTGCTACCATTTAGATTGATTGTCAAGGATGGTTGGCATAATGGCACAGTGAGAGGAACCACTTCCTCATAATGCAAAAGACCTAGGTGTAATATTGTCTGTGGAGTTGGAATGTTCTCGTTGTAAGGACATGGATTTCTGTGAGATGGTCTGGTTTCCTCACATATTCCAAAAGATCTACAGCCTTGTAGATAATTGTCCACCTTAAGTTACTCAGCCTTTATTTATGTGCATACTTTTATATTTGTATATCCATCTGTTATCCTCATCTATTGATAAAAGTACCACCAAATAAGTGAAATTGACACTCTCTCACTGGCAGCAGTGTGGCTAAGGGAGCTTGCTGAGGAAATGTCAGAGGCTATGACAAGGGCATCAATGCTGCTCCCTCCAAGCCCAAATAAGATGCCTTCATGGGTGGGGGGAGGGTGGTGGGTGGTCCATGCTGAGGAATAGTCAGTTGGGAGGCATTTGTGACCATGGTGGAAGCTGAGGAAGCAGAAGTTATCTGGTAATCTGGATCAGGGGTTGAGGAAGGAGAACAGATGTGTGCAACCAGGCCTCTGGCACCAATGACTTCCAGGGATTGGGACTGAGGAAATTCATTGGGGTTCTAGCTGTCTGTTGGGGGCAATGGAGGTGGCTTCATCAGAGGAAATGTTGGCTTTGTTCCCTAGATCAAAGGAGGCTGGCTGAGGTGAAGCTTACACGTATGAATCCATGAGGTGCATGAAAGTGAACTTTCAGCCTTTTTTCCCCCAAGGTGGATGATTCGAGAACTTGAAGGCATAGGTTTAAGATAAAAAGGGAGATGTTTAAGAGGGCCTTGAGGGCCAGATTTTTCATTCAGTGTAGTCAGGATCTGCAATTCTGTTCCATTGGCAAATATAGAAGCAGGTACAAATACAACATTCAATTTGCATTTGGACAGATTTATGGGTAGAAAGGGCTTTGAAGGATACAGACCAAATGCAGGTAACTGGGGCTAGCCCAGAATACCAACTGAAGAGCCTGTTCCATGCCAGGTGATTCCATGACTGAGACAACTTGATAAGTGACCACTCATTGTCTTTGGACTTTCTCTCCTCTCCCCACCTCTCTTAGCAAATTGTGCTGAGTGTGGCAACACTGTCAGTATTTGAAAGCATGCAAAAGAAAGGTTGTCTCTGTTTCTCTGTACACAGGCAATAATAATAATATAAATCGAGTTACATTCAGTATTACTACCAATAAAAGGCTAGTTATAAATTTGGTACTGTATTTCACATTTTGTTACAGTCTGATGAAACCATGAGGAAAATTATGATAGATCTACAATTAGACTTGAATGGACTTCCATCCATCCATTTATTTTGGTGAGCCATCTGGAATATCACAATATACCATAATCTAAAGCAATTATACAGGCCCCTGCCCCAACTCCACCCCACACTCCAGGGTAACAGCACATTTCAGGGGGTCCTTGGACTGAAATCATATTTCTTTTGGGTAGTTAGTTGGAGAGAATTGTAGAAGAAACCAACCAAACTTGACTGCTTCACAGTGAAGGGTGTCCATCAAATTTGAGCATAGTCCTAAGCGGACCACAGCGAAGAAAAAAGGTTGAGTATGGCTGGTCTAAAGCACATTTTGTATATACAGGCAGCTTGGAGCATCAGGCCATTTATATTTTACTTTAATTATATTTTGGTAAACTCAGGAACTTGTGGAACGATTTGAGTGTAAAATAATGAGCCAACATTTCTGTTTCAGGTCAGCAATGCCCATTTACAGAGACAATCTGTTTAGGGTCAGTAGAGGAAAGTTTAGGGGAGATGTCAGAGGTAAGTTTTTTTAGAGTGGTAGGTACCTGGAATGCATTGCATTCAGGGGCTGGTGGTGGAGATTGGTACAATAAGGACGTTCAAGAGACTCTTAATTAGACATATGGATGTAAGAAAAAAAAATCAAGAGTTATTGGCTGTGCAGTTGTCAAAGTAAATGGCAGTCAATGTTTTGGGCCTGGATAGGAACAGTTTAGACCAGGGTGGGAAACCTTTTTTGAAGCTGACATGCCACTTTAAGTATTCCCTCTGCCATAAATGTTCTGTGATTGGTAAGGAATTGCTTAAGGTGGTATTTGAGTTGGGTGGGGGGGGGGGAGTGGAGGTTGAGAATCACTGCTCTAGACCCAATTGTTTCTGAAATATTTTGCTTTGGGAGAAATTGCCATTGGCCTATTTTCTTTGAAGTTATAAAACCAGGCACCTAATGAGTCAATTAGGTACAATTAAAACAGTGATTTTTCAAATGTTTTTCTTCCCACTCACATACCACCTTAAGCAACCCTTACTAGTCGCAGGGAATACTTAGTGGTACATCAGTTTTAAAAATAAAAGTTACCCACCCCTGGTTTAGAGGGATGTGGGCTGAATGCAGGAAAATGGGACTAGCTTGGGTAGACAAGTTGATCAGTGTGGAGAGGTTAGGGTAAAGGACCTGTTTCTATGCAATAAAACCTGAAGACTCTTGACAGAAATCTGCTTCTTATGGCTGCACAAGTAATTGGCTGCATTGTGCCATGGCTGATGACTACAGACCTGCAGGATGCGACCCGTTGACTAATGAATCCTTTGTTCTGACTGCTTTCTAATCTTTAAATCCTTCAGAGATGTGTTACAGCTGACTCATTCCTTTTAAAAGCTGAAATATTTTCTCTCAAAGCTTTCAAATGATTCAACAAGTCATGGTCTTTGGGGGACGTTTTTATTTCTACATATAATATACACAAAACTATTAAATTGGTGTCCATGAATCTTACCCAGATCCCATTATATTAAAAAAAGTAACAAGAATTGTAATTGCTGGTGATTATTTTAAAGCCTATAATTTTCTGATACATTTCACTCCTAGGTTTATTACCTTAATAGATTAGTAATTGCATTGATTAATAAAGTTCTTGAGGTAAATCACGAAAGTCTGCCAACGCAGTGATTAAAGTAAAGACACAATGCTGGAGAAATTCAGCAGGTTAAACCGTGTACTTTATATAGCAAAGATAGATCCATAAATGAATTTTGGGCTTAAGACCTTCATTAAGGTATGAGCAAATTGTAAGCAGGCGCCTGAACAAACTGGTGGCGAAGGAGGGTCAGGGGGAGAAACACAGTCCCATAGGCAGACAGTAATGGGTGGATAGAGGGGACAATAGAAAACAGGAGGATTGAAATTGTTCTGTAAATGGAGAGGGAAGGGGTTGGAGAGCTGGAAGAAAGGAGACAGGAATAGGGAAGAGAGAGAGAATGGGGAGTGGGCTAGCAGAAACTGAAGTCTAAATGTCATGAAGTTCCTGTACTGTTACTCCTTGGATTCTTTTTAAATTCAGACAATAGGAGGTCCAAAATATTGTTTGTAGAAACATATAAAATGTTTATGAACCCAAGTCAAAAAGCTTTAGAAAATCATAAAGAAAGTTTGTTATGATGTCAAGAATTTCAAATGCACTTCCATTTTTTTTAAACTGCAAAGATAAATTAGTTGATAATAATGGAAAATACACTTTACAGATTTTTAAAGTATGATGTGATTGATTCCTTTAATGTAAATCTGCCTTAGTTTAACTTGCCAAGTTGACTCTTTTTGATCCTTGACCCACTTTCTCAGTTAATTGCAATATTATGACCTTAGATGACCTCTCTCTATTACATCAACAATTTTGGTCTTGTCTCCAAACTTACTAACCATACTGTTATGAGCCCAGAGAAACCCAAAACCCAGCAGCAACAGAGATGCACTAAGACAAAAGTTGCTTTTAATTATCTTTAAACATGAAAATAGAATCACACTTTAACTTAACTAAACTAACTTAACCTACTTCTAATTCTAAACGCACGAGTATGTAATGTGTGTGTAAGTTAGAAAAGTTCTTTGATTCACAGTCCAAACTCACTTCTCATTCCTCCAAGTTCACTGGTTGCAAGCGATTCTTATACTATGCACAGAATTTAACATGTATCAAGTTCACCAGGCTTTGGTGCTTGAAAGGTAAATGGTTACTGCTCAGGAAGGTTCTTGTTGGTTTTCAGAGAGAGATTGGTTGTTCCTGAAAATCCACAACTGATGTACTTCCATCAGTGTCTTGCTGACGAAACTTGCCTCTTTAGGGTTCTCCAGATGATGACCTCTTTCTTTCAGGTCACCACAGAGTTCCTTTTTGTTTCACTTATTCCAAGTGAAACATTTGACAGCCAGTCCTCTCCTCTTGCATGAACCACAAGAGCTTTAACCATCTTCCAAATGGGCTGTCCACAAGCTTGTCTTGTTTCGGTCCCAGCTACTGTTACTAACTGTAACACTGCTGAACTAGTGTGTGTGTGTGTGTGTGTGTGTGTGTGTGTGTGTGTGTGTGAAAGAAAGCCTGTTTGACTCTGCTTGCAAAACCACATGACCCTCTTACAACAGCAAACTTTCCTCCAGACAATGAAGCTCCAAAAAGCTCTTTCATCTGTTGCCTTTTGTAAACAACAATCCATTAGTGAAGTGTCTTGAGCATTCTTCAAAGCTCTTGAAAAAGCTCTGGAGCCGATACATCTACCATGGGGCCGAGCTCCAGTATTTTAAATAAGATCTGTTTTAGTGTTTGTATGTGACCTACTCTAACAAACCTTTCCCAATTTATCTCCAAAAACATATATACACACTCTGTCACAATACCAACTATGCTTTCATCTAAGTCATTAACATAGAAGACAAGCAGCAGTGGACCCAAGAGAGATTGCTACTGCACACCACTGGTAACAGGCTTCTAATCTGCAAACAGTCGTCCACTACCGTGCTCTAATCAAGCAGCTGAAGATCGAGCAACCCATTCTGGCCAGAGGTAGGAATTGGTGAATAGGTTGCAAGGGCTGTGGTTCTTGAAGCTCACCACTGAACCTGGTTGCAGTTGCACAAAGCACTTTTGGTTAATGAATTGTACGCATGGGACTTGGTTCATAGGTTATAATTCCTCTGTTTTCATGAGATGCCCAAGTGGACTTGTTCATTCCTATACCACAAGGTATCTGGTGCATGCGTTGTGAGAGTTTGGTTCAAGTTGCATGAATGTCACTTGGAAGTTTGTATTCAATTGATCATCTCAGCTTGACCACATGTGATCTTGCCTTCTGGACCAGCCTTGTGGGTGGACCTTGTCAAAGGCCTTGCTAAAGTTAAGTTCATAAACTTGCACAATCATCATTTAATATAGCAAAAACAAAGTGCTGGTGTTGGAAATAGCAGGTCAGACATAACAGTTCAGAGGGAAATGTTGTTTCAATAAAATAGTCTTTCAACAAAAGATATTACCACCCTCCCTTTATAATCGTGTGGGCAACATGCAATGTCGTTTTTAACTCGTTAAATGAATAGTCCATACTAAAGTAGCATTGAGATTTTGTTTTAAGCTTTATGTGATAACTAAATCAATTAAATTATCCTTAAAACAGTTAATAATATGGACAATAAAATATTAATACTCTAATACTTTCAAAAGGACAGTCAAATAAATTATCTGGGCTGTCTACATTTTTGCCCTGGTTCTGAACAGTACAAAAGCAAATTCAAACTAAACTGTTTATTATTAAACACACAGAAAGACCTTGGCTCAAAAATCCTTTACTATGGAGACATACTTTGGAATTTGAAAACAATATTTAGCTGCTTGCAACTTGCAATTCATTTTAACATACAAAAGATACAGAAGGGCAGATAATGGTGCTTGGGCTGGAAATGTTGCTGCTTTATCTTTCTGCTGATGCTTGTTGAGTGTTTCCAACATTTGATGTTTTATTGAAATTTCTGTTAGGATCATGATTCAATTCTTGCTTTTGCACCAACAAAATGGTGACAAGATCATAGCAGATCCAAGAAATCTACTTTGGTGGGGGAGGGGGTGGAATTGTTGTTTGTTCAATGTAGTGGTAAATGTATTGCCAATTTTGCTGGGGATTTTATGAAATTGCTTCATTTACAAGGTCCCAACATGTGTGAAAACCTCCCTCCACTGTCCAGTTTAATTGTCTACCACTTTGTGTCTGTTTCCAACTTCCCTCCCTCTCTCCATTGTCATCAAAGAAAGAAATATTAAAACAAGTTTGGAAGTGATGAATTGATTTCACTCTTCTGGAAATGTTGCATGTGGAGTGTGATTGGAAGAGTTGTTTAGGATGAGTTCTTTTCTAGGTTCCTCGTGTCTTTTGTGGATTGATGTATGATTTTAGACCAGCGTTTCTCAATGGGGCCCATATGGTCCCACTGAGGGTTGTAGCAAATTTAAATGGAGTAACTGACTGATATTGTAAAACTTTTTTAGTTTTTAAATGTCACTTAGAGAGAAGAACAGAAACCAACTAAACTTGACTGTTTCACAGGGAAGGGAGCCTATAAACTTTGAACAGAGTCCTAAGGTGGCTATAGCCAAAAAAAAATGACTGATTTTTAAACTTGTGGAATATTTGTCCTGCAATTTCAAAATAAAATTCAAGAAAATTTGGCTTCATTTATAGAGCATTTTTCACAACACCAGAAATGTTTTGTAACCTACACAGTGTAGAAATGCTTCTCTGAGAATGCAGTGAGGTAGGTTCTTTGGAGTGAACTTTGACTGTCATCTGCTGGTACTGTTATTGGATCTGGGTACTTTTTATTAAATCACTCTTGATGATTATGGTTGATCAGGGAACTTGAAAACTAAAATAAATTTGCCAAATGCTTGCTAAATTGGCACACACATAGCCAAGGTAAAAGTTCCCTCAAAGTTGATCGATCTTGAGATCAGCACATGAAGCTCCCAAAGCTTTGAGTTCTTTGAACAAAGCAGCCAGTGTTGCACACTTGACACTGTCATACAATTCCTTATTATTCTAGTTAATGCTTTAATGAGTGATGCAGTTTTCTCAAAGCTCTTTGGAAGTGGGTTTTTTAAATCTCCACATCTTTGGCTTGGCTTCGCGGACGAAGATTTACGGAGGGGGTAAATGTCCACGTCAGCTGCAGGCTCGTTTGTGGCTGACAAGTCCGATGCGGGCAGGCAGACACGGTTGCAGCGGTTGCAGGGGAAAATTGGTGGGTTGGGTGTTGGGTTTTTCCTCCTTTGCCTTTTGTCAGTGAGGTGGGCTCTGCGGTCTTCTTCAAAGGAGGTTGCTGCCCGCCAAACTGAGGCGCCAAGATGCACGGTTTGAGGCGATATCAGCCCACTGGTGGTGGTCAATGGGGCAGGCACCAAGAGATTTCTTTAGGCAGTCCTTGTACCTTTTCTTTAGTGCACCTCTGTCACGGTGGCCAGTGGAGAGCTCGCCATATAACACGATCTTGGGAAGGCGATAGTCCTCCATTCTGGAGACGTGACCCACCCAGCGCAGCTGGATCTTCAGCAGCGTGGACTCGATGCTGTCGACCTCTGCCATCTCGAGTACTTCGACGTTAGGGATGAAAGCGCTCCAATGGATGTTGAGGATGGAGCGGAGACAACGCTGGTGGAAGCGTTCCAGGAGCCGTAGGTGGTGCCGGTAGAGGACCCATGATTCGGAGCCGAACAGGAGTGTGGGTATGACAACGGCTCTGTTTACGCTTATCTTTGTTAGGTTTTTCAGTTGGTTGTTTTTCCAGACTCTTTTGTGTAGTCTTCCAAAGGCGCTATTTGCCTTGGCGAGTCTGTTGTCTATCTCATTGTCGATCCTTGCATCTGATGAAATGGTGCAGCCGAGATAGGTAAACTGGTTGACCGTTTTGAGTTTTGTGTGCCCCGATGGAGATGTGGGGGGGCTGGTAGTCATGGTGGGGAGCTGGCTGATGGAGGACCTCAGTTTTCTTCAGGCTGACTTCCAGGCCAAACATTTTGGCAGTTTCCGCAAAACAGGACGTCATGCGCTGAAGAGCTGGCTCTGAATGGGCAACTAAAGCGGCATCGTCTGCAAAGAGTAGTTCACGGACAAGTTCACATCTCCACATAACCACAAGCAAAATTCCCCTGTTAAGTCGTGAGTTAATGACAAAAGGATCTTCTTGGTCTCCAGAGTGTTTGCTCAAAGTATTGAACGGGCACAGAGTAAAATTAATCTTTTTTTTTATTTCTTACTCAAAACAAGGAGTTATTTATGAAGGAAATGGCTTTGTATTGTTCTCCTTTTCACCAAAGGTGGCCTCTCCATTACCTCTACATTGCAGTCCAATCACTTCCATGGAGCCTCTTATTAAAGAGTTGGGGGGAATCTTGTATTATATTGTTGCAAGCCCAGAGGACCCATAACCCAGCAGCAATAGATATTCACCAAGACAAATGGTTACTTAAACAAAAGTTGCTTTTAATTCTTTAAATATGAAAATATGAAACTTTAACTTGTCTATTATTAACTTAACCCCTTTCTAATTCTAAGTGCATGTGTGTGCAAGTTCAGGAAAGTTCTTTGGTTCACAGTCCAATCTCACTGCTCATTCCTCCAAGTTTGCTGACTGCAGGCAATTCTTGTACTGTGCACAGAATTTAACATTTATGAATCTTCATCAGGCTTTGGTGCTCAAAATATAATTGTTTACCGCTCAGGAAGGTTCTTGTTGGTTTTCAGAGAGAAGTGTTGTTCCCAGACATCCACAACTGATGTACTTCCATCAGTTACCTCTGTCTTGCTGACAAAACTTGCCCTGTCAGGGTTCTCCAGATGATAACCTCTTTCAGATCATCACAGAGTTCCTTTCTGTTTCACTTATTCTAAGTCCAACCTTAGACAACCAGTCTTCTCCTCTTGCATGAACCACAAGGGCTTCGACCAGGCTGTCTTCCAACAACTTGCCAACTTGTCCTGTGCCCTCAATGAGGACTGGGTAATGTTCCCCTGACTTCCTTCTGAAGTCCACAATCATTTCCTTGGTTTTGCTAAAGTTGAGCGCAAGGCTATTGTCATTACACCATTCAACAAGCTGATCTTCCCCCTCCTGTATATTTCTTCATTGGAGTTTGTGATTCTGCCAACAACAGAGTCATTGGCAAGCTTGTGGATGGTAATTGAATTGTGCTTGGCCACATAGTCATGCGTATTTAATGAGTAGACCAATAGGCTAAGTAAGCATTCTTGAGTTGAGCCTGTGTTAATAATCAGTGAGGAGATGTTTTCATTTCATACTAACTGTGGTCTTCTGATGAGAAAGTCAAGGATCTAATTGCTTAGATGTGAGGCCTAGAATTTGTAGCTTCTTGACCAGTGCTGAGAGAATAATGGTATTGAAGGCCAAGCTGTAGTCAATGAAGAGCAGCCGTATGTATTAATTGCTGTTTTTGAAGTGATCCAGAGCTGAGTGGAGACCCAGCGATATTACATCTGCTGTGGAACAATTTTGACAATAGGTGAATTGCAGTAGGTCAAGATATTTGAGTAGGTATGTGTTAATTCTGGCCATGACCAGCCTCTCAATGAATTTCTTCACAGGAGAAAATAATGCTACTGGATGATAGTTGTTGAGGTAGCTCATAGAATTTGTTTGTTCTTGGAGTGTCACTTGTGTTTCCAGCAGACTTTTTCCAATTCCTCTTCAGTATTTGACCATCCTCCGTTCTGGCATTGTAGGATCTTAGATTTACTTCTTCCAGAAGAGTAGCCTTTTTGTTCCAAGTGTTAGAATCTGAGTCTCACTGTTATTTTGTGCCAGTGGCCATAAATGTCTTGCTGACTTGTCATAGTTTGCCTTTTGTCTCCTTTGCCGATGCTTTTGTTTCCGTTTGACACCTGTTCTTGTTTGGGTCTGCAGAGCAGGGAAGTGTGGTGTGTAGTCTAGGTCTCATCAGGAACTCAGTGGGTGAGATGCCATGTTCAAGTGGTGAACCTCAGTAATACAACAGCGAGATAAGAATCTGAGCCATTGTCTTGTGCTTTCCTGATCAGTTGTTTAATTATGTGAGCTGCTTGACTGGCAATGCAGAGGACTTGAAGTCACATGTCAAAAATCATACTCTTCTGCCAAGTTCCAAAATTCTCTGCAATTGTAGCCTGGTCCATTGTCACTGTAGACCATTTGAGGAATTTCATGTTTTGCAAAGATTGATTTCATATATTTGATCATGCAGGCAATAGCAGCAGATGTTAGGAAGCAGTGCTATCTCAGGATAGTTCAATAGATGGTCAATAAACAGCAGGTAATTCTTTCCATCCAGCTGGAATGGATCACTCCTAACTTTCTGTCATGACTCATCTGGTAACTTATTTATGATCATGGGTTCCTTTGGCTGCTTGGCCTGATGTTTCAGACAGGACTCACAACTTGAGATGATCTGTCAAATGTCAGCATTTATCCCTGGCCAATAAACAGTAGTTCTGACCCTCCTCTTGCATTTTTCCATTCCAAAGTGCCCCTCACGCAGCCTTTTCAGCATCTCTTGTCACAGTGAAGGAGGAATGATAATTTACTGTCTGAGTAGAAGCCAATTGACAATACTCAGCTCTGAGATTCACCTCTAGGCCAACCTTCATTCAGGTTCTTGACTACCTTCTGTAGAACTGTGTCCTTTACTGTTTCAGCTGCAGTTTGCTTGAATTTCCTGTCAGATACAGGAAGCGATTTAGTGATCAGGTTCACATGAAGATTCACATCTGTCTCCATGGAACTCTTAATGTGCGTTTCACTCTACATCATTGCCCTGGATAGTGCATCAGCCAGTACAATACGATTTCCTAGTATGTACACCAATTCAGTCACAATGTTGTAGCTTCATCAGACTTTGGATTTGCGGTGACATCTCACTGAGATTTTTCTTGATTATAGCTATTTATGAATTGTGGTCTGTCTCCGCCGCGAATGTTAGTAGACCATAATGTAGTGAAATCACTTTTGCATGTAAATAACATGACCTTGAATGTTTGACCCTGCTCTCATTGGCTGGCTCATGACTCCTCCCCTTCCTCCACCATAATGGCTGTCATGCCACAAACCTGTCCCCAGTTAGAGCCTGGGTCTGGGTGAGCCAGCTGTCCATCTCTTATTAATAAAAAGCCTTCAGTTCCTGTAACTGCAGTCTTTTTGTTAATTGATGGTGCATCAATTTTATTAGCAAGATTTTGCTTCCTCGGAATATGGACAAGTACTGGAAGTTGGATCGCCAAGAAATCAACCCAAGGGAACCCGAAGCAGCCGACAAATTTGCTTTCTGGCGTTGCTGCTTCAAAAGATTCCTCTCACCCTCTGCAGACAAGATCCAGGAGAACAAAGACGACCTCCATCCACTATTTTCGTACATCGGGCACTGGATGGTCTGGGACTGCCAGACTTGTGGGAACACCAAGGATATCCTTAAAAGACCAGTACAAGGTCTATGGACGACGTGTGCTCCACTCACGCAGGCAGTGAACCAGTGAGACATTTAACAAATTTGTCAGGGCCTTGTAGGAGCTTGTAAGGGACTACAACTGCCAGGGTGTGAGTGTAGAACAGGACGCACAGCTGCTGATCAGAGACTACTGTGTAGAGGGTGCCTGCTCTGACTACATGAGGCAAAGGCTACTCAAATAGAAACAACTGAGCCTACCTCGAGCCATCGAACTGGCAAATACCCTGGAAGTGCGCATCCACAACGCTGAATCGTTCTCCAGCGAGCAGGTGGCTGCCTTGTGGGGAACACTGCCTTCGCTCTTTTGGGAGGCAGGATCGCAAAAAACCCCACCCCTGTTCCGACCTAACTTGCGCCACTGTCAGCGACCACCCAACGTGCTACTTCTGCAGGTAGGGCAAGCATTCGAGGAAATGCTGCCCTACCAAGGATGCCACCTGCACCAACTGCGGGAAGAAGGGACACTTTGCCAAGGTCAAAGTAAAATCAGCCGCAGAGTGTGCGAAAGTGTGTGCACAGGCACTACCACTGTGGCTTCTGGGGAACTGGGATGCAACCCTGATAGTCCAGGGCACACTACACACTGACTTTACGTTCCTCGTACTGCCAAAGCTTTGTTCACCCATCTTCCTGGGGTTGGACTTCCAATGGAATTTAAAGTCCGTCACCATGGAGTATGATAGGCCCCACCCCCTTTCACGATCTGTAATGAATAATTTGTGAACTGCCTGCCCCCTCACCATGTGCTTGACCATGCTTCGGATTCCCTTTCCACCCCTGTTCGCTAATCTCACCCCTGGCTGAGCCTGTTGCCACTAAAAGTCGGTGGTATAGCACTTGGGACAGGGCATTCATTAAGTCAGGTTAGTCGCCTCCTCATTGAGGGGGTGATAGAGCAGAGTACAAGCCCCTAGAAAGCACAAGTAGAGGTAGTAAAGAGCGGGGAGAAGCATGGACTACTCGCACATCATCATCAGGTTCATCCAGCTACCTTACCCCGCATCGCCGACATGATGAACCAGATTACACAATGCAAGGTATTCTCAACCATCAACCTTAAGTCTGCATACCACCAGCTCCGCATTCGCATCTAGGACCACCAATACACCGAGGTGGAAGGTGGACTTTACCATTTCCTTAGAGTCCCTTTTGTGGAAACGAACGGGGTGTCAGTCTTTCAAAGGGAGATGGATCAGATGGTGGACACGGGTTGCAGGCCACTTTCCCACACTTTGATAGCATTATTATCTGTGGCCATGACAACCAGGACCATGACAGGAAACTTCAAAAGTTCCTCCCCACTGTGAAGCGTCTCAACCTGATGTATAACACAGGAAAGTGTGTCTTCAGCACACGTCACCTGGCTATACTTGGCTGCGTTGTGGAAAATAGTCATCAACACTGACTGCTTGCGCCCACTGTCAGAACTTTCCTCCCACTGCCTCAAGGCCCTGAAAAGGTGCCTGGAGCTTTTCTATTATGCCCAGTGGATCCCCAGCTGTGCAGAGAAGGCCCCGTCCCCTCAGCAGAGCCACCACTTTCTCCCTATCGGCAGAAACGTGGGAGGCATTCGACTGGATCAAAGCCTACATTGCAAAGGCCATGATACATGCAGTGGACAAATCCCAACCATTGCAGGTGGAGAGTGATGCATCAGACTTTGCTCTGGCTGCCATACTTAACTAGGTGGGCAGGCCCATAGTGTTTTCTTTCGTGCACCCTCCAGGGTCCTAAGAACCTCCATCAAGAAAGAGGCCCAGACTACTGTTGAAGCGGTGTGGCATGGGGAAATTACCTCACTAGTGAGGATTTTATCCTGGTGACCGACCAACGGGCAGTTGCCTTCATGTTCAACAATCAGCAGTGGGGTAAAATCAAAATCTATAAAATCCTGAGGTGGAGAATCGCCTTTAACTATAACATACTGTACCAGCCCGGAAACCTCAACAAGCCTCCTGATGCCATGTCTCTAGAGAAATGTGCCAGTGCACAGACAGACCAGTTGCAGGCTTCTGCCACCCTGGGATCACTTTTTTCCATTTCATCAAGGCCCAAAATCTCCCCGACCAAAGTTGCTGGGTATGTGTGGAGTGCAAAATGCCCTCCTACTAGCCCAACAGGTCACACCTGATCAAGGCCACTCACTCCTTTGAATGTTTGAGTATAGACTTCAAAGGGCCTCTACCCTCCATGAACAGCAACGTGTACTTCATTAACATCATGGATGAGAACTCATGGTTCCCCTTTGCCATCCCCTGCCCGGACATGACCACTGCTACTGTCATAAAGGCTCTCAACAATCTGTTCACCATTTTAGGATACCCCTGTTACATCCACAGTGATGGGGCTTCATCCTTCATGAGCGATGAGCTGCATCATTATTTGTTGTCCAAGGGCATTGCCTCTCACCGAACCGCCAGCACGGTCTGAAAGGCAGTAGTACTGGTTCAAGGACCTCCTCATCTCCTCTCCCCTCCCCATTTGGCAAGAAGTCCTCCCAGAGGCCCTCCATACTATCCAGTCCCTCCTGTGTTCGGCCACCAGTGAGACACCTCATTAGAGACTCTTTACATTCCCCAGGAAATTGGCATCAGGAGCTACCTTACCCACCTGGCTGACGTTCCTAGGTCCTGTCCTACTTTTCAAGCATGTGAGGACTGATAAGTCCAACCCCCCCCCAGTCGAGAGGGTCCAGCTGCTCCACGCTACCCACAGTATATCTGTGGCTTTGCCAGATGGACGCAGGGAGACAGTATCCATCTGGGATGTGGCACATGCAGGACATCTGGACCTGCACCCCCCTCCAGCTAGCCGTCAGGTACACCCCTCCCTAGCTCTCTGGGACCCCAGATCTCTTCCCCACCACCTTGGCCAACCCTCTGGCCAACAAGCCCACCACCTCAGCGCAACCAAGCCCCCTGGACAGGCCTACTGAGATGGAGCAGCCACAACTGACGGAGATCACTGCAGACCCCAAGATGGGCATGCCAGTCACAACGCCAAAGGAGGCTGCAGGACAGACTGAACTTATGAGGGGCGCCTGACTGCATGACACCCACCACCCCCCACCCCCTGGGACTTCTTTTAAAAAGAGGGGGTGAATATGGTGAAACTACTTTTTTGTAAATAACATGACCTTGAATGTTTGACCCTGATCTCATTGGCTGGCTAGTGACTTCTCCCCTTATCCATCATAAAGGGTGTCATGCCACAAACCTGTCCCCAGTTCAAGCCCAGATCAATGTGAGCCAACAGCACAAGGGATGCTGTTCATCTCTTGCTAATAAAAAGCCTTCAGTTCTTGTTACTTCAATCTTTTGGTTAATTGATCATGCATCACATACACATAGCATTGGAATTTTCAAGTCCATAGTCACTCAATCTGCACGTATTGACATTCAGATGTCTCCCTCAGCCGGAAGTACGAAGGCACGTCTTCCATCTTTTGAAGCAACTGTAAATATTTTTGTCCTCTGGATGGGTCAAGATCGTCAAAAGCACTGGTTCTGTAGTTAAAATTGTCTTCAGTCATCCCCATTCTCCTCATGGTTGGCTGTCCATTTGAATTTACATTTGTCATGTAACAACTTCCTCAGGCGCATGGTTTTGGAAGACAAATTTGGTGCAAATTTACCAATGGAATTGATCATTTCCTGACACTATCAATATATACCCCTTTTGTCAGTGGGTCTGGGCATCTCTAGAATTGCCTTCACCTTGTTCTTGGCTGGTTCCACACAAGGCTCTGACAGCTTATCTCCTAGAAAGGTGATTTGCTTTACACCAAACTAACATTTTGCTCTGTTTGGCTTTAATCTATACTTCTAGATGTCTTGTTGCACTTTGAATAGACCTTTATGTTGCTCCTGTGTGGATCCCCAAAAGATAGTCATCGATGTACTCACGTACCCCATTATGCCTGTTATGATGTGCATTGTCCTGTGGAATACTTCAGGAGCTGAGGAAATTCCCAAAGACGTACTTAAATAGGAATATCGGCCGAATAGTATACTGAATGTATGGTATTTTCTGCTATATTCATGTTGTTTTTATTGCCAGAAGCCCTGAGATGCATCCAATCTGGTGAAAAACTTTGCACCAGACCTCTTGCTTGAAATTTCATTCCTGGTTGGAATGTGATCATGTTTCCTCTTTGTATTGGCATTCAAGTCTTTTGGGTCCATGCACATGCGTAGGTCACTGTTCTTTTTTACGCACCATTGAATCCACACATTTTATGGGCTTCTTCAGTTTATTTATGACCACTAGTGACATCATTTGGTCAATTTCTGATTGAGCTTTTATTTTTAAGTGGTGCAAGAACCCACCTTGGGGCATGCATTACTGACTGTATCTTACAGGTGAATGGTAGAACAGCAAACCCCTTGAAGACATCTGCCAGCTGATCCAGTATTTCCTCTATGCTGTTAATCCTGTACACCCTCTTGAACCAGGTGAGTCATGTCCATCTGGGATGACTAACAAACATCAGGTGGTGATCTTTAACTTTCACCATGTGCCTTTTATGTGAATCTGCTGCCTATTGTAGGCCTTCAGTTGAACAGAATTTGGGTGGATGTGTGGGTTTATCATCTTTGCCCTGATGTCACACTCAGAGATCAAATTGGCCTTTGACCCTTTGATCCAGTTTGAAGAGTATCTGCTCCATTTGCAAGCAGTGTCATAATGTACTTGTTCAACTCTTCTAGCTTGGCTGTTCTGTGTCTGTTGGTTTGAAACCTACCTGTGCTACCATGCCCATGAAGAATGCCTCCCAGAGGGCAGTTTCTTCTGTAGTGTGCCCACTTTCACTTTTTTGTTTCCCTTTGGGGAAAACCATTGCTTTGCATAGTGATTCTGTCCTTTGTATTTGTTCTACACTTTCCATAGGCTGGGCGTTGTTTCAGTGCATGTGAGTACCGAATCGTTTAAGATTGAATGTCTCTGCGTCTTGTTTCCTATGTCTCATTCTCTGTTGATGTGTGCATCCAGACACTGGCCTCAGCTGTGCCTTCATTTTACCGGTGATTGCACTCTCTCCAAACTTATTCTCGTGCTGCAGAGCAACATTACTCATGAGGCATATCTTATATGAAGGTAAGGTAAGCTCCTTTTTTCGTAACAACCTCTCTCACTTATCAATATTTCTGAATACAATTTGATCACGGATAATCAAGTCTTGCAGTGATCCAAAATTGCATGTTCTTGCTTTCAATTTCAAGTCCATGTATATATTTTTTAAAAGCTCTCTGTGCACGAGTGAAATGCGTGCTTCTCGAACATTTCATTTTTTTTGGTGAATAGTGTTCATCAAACATCTTGATAACCTTTTCAAACTTGCCTTGGTCTTCTATCTCAGCAAAAACAAACATGTTGGAAAAACTCTAGTGCTTGAGGTCCCACCACAGTAAGTAGCAATGCAATCTTCCATTCATCCAGTTTGCTATAGAGTCCAATGGTTTGCAGATACAGCATGAATCCTTGTTTGAACAACAGCCACTATTGATTGACATTTGCAGTCCAATTCACTTCATCAGGAGGGCTCACACTTTACATGTCTCCTGCTGATAACCATTCTGGGTACCATGTGATGTTTCTTTTAATGTAATAAAGAAATTTGAATTGTTTTGTAGTAATGATATTTTATTAATAACTCACAACCTTGTGGGACATCAATTTTGCATCTAATCCAAGCTGGAACCTTCAGTGGTCAGGAGAATTGCCAATCATCATATCAATGTAATGCAAAGAATCTGTTTACGTGAGCTGCATTTATGGCTTGTTTTCATCTATCCTGTCTAAGCATGCTCAAGCCTAAGACAGCATTTGCATAGCACCTGCATTGACTGCATGCCCAGGCATGCTTGGACTGACCAAAACAGCTTGCTTGATGGGCAATATATTTGTCAACTTAAAATATGACGGGAAATGACAAAAAATAGGTCATATCTAAACAACCACATGTGTAGGAAATTGTTACGGTGTTTTTTTTGTGCGATCAGCAGCCTAAAATACACCAAAAAGTGTCATTGTCCAATATAACCTCTCATCCTCCTTTTCTCCAAAGAGAAATATCTTAACTCTGTTAACCTTGCCTCATAATAAATGTTCTCCAATCCAGGCATAATTATGGTAAATCTCCTCTGCACCCCTCCATGGTTTCCACATCCTTCCTGTAATGAGGTGACCAGAAGTGAACGTAATATTCCATGTTTGCTCGAACCAGAGGTTTTTTAAGAGCTGAAGCATTCCCTCTTAATTCTTGAACTCAATCCCCTGACCACTGAAGGCCAGCATACCATAAGCCTTTTTAACTACCCTATCAATCTGAGCGGTATTTTTCGAGAGAGCTATGGATTTGGACCCCAAGGTCGCTCTGATCCTCCACACAGTTCAGAATCCTCCATTAACGATGTACTCTACCTTCAGGTTTAACCTTCCAACATTCATCACTGTGCACTTACAGTATCTGGATTGAACTTCATCTGCCACTTTTCTGCCCAACTCCGCATCCTGCCTATATCCCTGCTGTAACCTATGGCAACCTTCTACACTATCTGCAACACCTCCAAACTTCATGTCATCAGCAAACTTACTGAGCCATCCTTCCACTTTGTCATCCAAGTCATTTATAAAAATCACCAAAGAGCAGGGTTCCCAGAACAAATTGCTGCAGAGCTCCACTAGGCACTAACATTTGATGTAACTTGTCAAATGTGTAAACCATTTCTAAGAGGATTCAGCAAATATTGATCCAGCCTTCAAGACTGGGTATTCAAAGGGTGAATCATTTATCTTTTGTACTATATGTACTGCTAATTTTTTTTAATACTCTCCTTGGGGGCTGAGTTTTAGAAACTGGAGGGGTGTGCTCATTCAGAATAATGTGAGTGAAATATATCAGGAAGGATCACAAAGATGTTTGATCTCAATGCAGTAAGATTATTGCAGCCTGGAGCTGAGATCTGAGGCAATTTAGGCTGGACAATGAGGAGTGTTTAATTTTCTCACATCAGGTGCTGTATCCCAGAATCGTAGAACATTGTGCATGTGAAGGCCATTCAGCTCCTCAAGCCTGAATGACCATTTATTACAATCCTGGTTAATCATGAGACTTCAGTCCGCTGTTCTTGTTTTCTTTGCTCTCTATTGAGAAAGTGGTTGGAAGTGCATTCAGTTATGTTCGAGTTTGCTTATCATCCAATTGTATCAGTTCTACCTGATTTTAAGTGTTATTTGATCCACAGTGCAAACACATTCAGTTGAGTACAGTATATGTATACATATTTAAAATAACTATTATTAATAAATAGTGGAGACTCAGTTATTTAAGCATTTTGTCAGTCATTCAGCAAGCTCCCTGCCCATAAGTTGTTCCTCAGCCTGCTTGATTTTGCTCTAATGCTGCTTTATCTCTTTCTCGATGGGAGCTACTAGAAGATGTGTGTGTGGTGGTAGGGGTCCTCACTGATTTATCATGAGCCATCTTTAAATAATGATCCCAGAAATCTCATCAATGGGGGATGGAGACTCCAGTAATCCCCTCTGCTGGTTTTATGATTGACCACTGATCTGATGCTCTTCAGCAACTGGACCAGACTGTGATGCAGACAGCCAGGATGCTCTCGATAGAAGGTTGATAGAATAGTGGGCGGTGCCTTCCACCTTGCCCGCCTCTTCCTTTGAAGAAAATGCTTTTGCTGTTGCGCCTTTGTGACCAGTGAGAAGTTGTGTGTCCAGGATAGGTCACTTAAGTATTCTCTGAGGAACTTGGTCTTCTCTACTTTTTTCACCACTAATTTTTAATGTATAGTGGAGGGTAGTTGTCCCTGGTCCTCCTGAAGTCCACAATCGTCTCCTTCATCTTGTCCATGCTGAGGCTCGGGTTGTTACTCTTGCACCATTTCATAAGATTTCCCACTTCTCTGTGTGACTCATCATTGTTGCTGCTGAGGTCCAATGCTGTCATGACGACTCCTTTGGAGCTGGATCTTGGGTTGCAATAATGGTTTAGTTATTGTCGGCATGGCTTTCCCTCATAGTCGAGGATGATGGCCTCCATTCCATTGATCCGCAGAGGGATCAAAATATGTGTGTATTTCTTTACCGTGTACTTAGTGTTGCACTCAAGAAGCACACAATATACACAAATAAACCAACTAATTCCAATGGCATGAAAACCATGATGATTGGACCTGATGGATTAGTTGCAGCCTTTGTCTGTTCCACCATTGAGGACTTGGTTGAATTGTTCTTTGTTAAGGACCTCACCGTGACCCTACCAGGAGCATGGCTCCAGACGGCATCACTCAGGATCACAGGACCACACCAGTTTCTCCACAGAGACATGGTGACAATCCATAGAGATTGGTTCAGTTAGTTTGAGCAAGAATAGGCTAAGCTTGAGGTCTGCCATTGCTCAGCATGGTGGTTCTCAGCATTGTGCTGCCAACCTGTACAGACTGTGGTCTTTCTGTTAGGAAGTTCTGAATCCATTCAGAGAAAGGTGTTGAGTCCCAGGGAGGACAGCTTCTCCATCAATCTCTGGGGTATAATTGTGTGAAAGACCAAGTTGAAGTCATAGAGTCTTGTATGGGCAATTTGTATCCAGTCAAGGGTGAACACTTGCTGGACTGTGGGAAATGTGGGGCAAGGTAAGCAGTTTTTTTTTATGCCAACAAAGTTGAACTCTTCCTGCTTCTGGTCTGATGAATCCAGGCAAATTCTATTTCCAGAAAATTGAAACATCTAGATCTTTTCAACACTAATTTGAACTGCAGTGAGATACTGAGTTGGGTTGAATTGCATTGACTTTCACTTGTTTTACTCCAGGAGCATGCAGAAAACCTACCAGGGTCAGCACTGTTTTGGGGGGGGTGGGGGCATTTGTGGGGATTGCACCACCTAACCAAATGAGGTATTGTAACCCACAGCTGCTGGTGATCTCAGCGGGTCACAGTGGACGGTTTGGCATTGCAGTTGGAGCAGCCAGCCTCCCATTCGATGAAAGTAAGGGGAGGGGGACACAAAGTAACCCAGTGGTTTTCAACCTTTTTCTTTCCACTCACATACTACTTTAAGTAATCCCTATGCCATCGGTACTCTGTGATTAGTAAGGGATTGCTTAAGGTGGTATGAGTTGGAAGGAAAGGTTGAGAATCACTGCTCTAGACCCAATTATTACTGAAATATTTTGCTTGGAAAAAAAATAGTAATTGGTGCATTTCCTTTGGAGTTGTGAAACTGTGCATATAACGAGTCAATTAGGTACGATTAAAAGCCGTGGTTTTCAAACTTTTTCTTTCCACCCACATACCACCTTAAGCAATCCCTCACTAATCACAGAGCAGCTGTGATTACTTAGTGGTATGTGAGTGGGGGAAAAAAAGTTGAGAACCACTGATACAATCCCAAAGTCGGCTGAAGATCACACCTAGTCCACAACAATCCGCCACACAACAAGTAAGAACTACATTCATCTTCTCAGCACTTTTCTCATCTCGCTAAAAATGAATGTTGTCTGTGCATTTGGAAGCACAACATGCAGACTCGGGAGGGTTGAAAGGGGCGTTGGGGGCTCATCGACTTTGTGCGATCGGGCTAGAGAATGGCAAAAACACAAGTGCCGGAGGGACTCGGCCAGTCTCACACCATCCTTGGGGAGGGTTATACCTGTAACCAACACTTCATGCATACTTCATGAAGGGCCCAGGCCCGAAAATTTGGTTATTATCTGTACCTCCTTTGGATGCTGCAAGACCTGCTGAGTTCTTCCAGCACCTTTGCGTCTACTACAATCGCAACATCTGTAAAGTTTCGCAGTTCACCAGAAAATGCCACGCTACTTTTCCGCAAGGTTTGCGCTGATGTGGAGACCGAAGGATTTCGACCATTGTCTGTTGGGTATGTCCAAACCGATGGACGGTTTCACAAAATAACTCCCACCCCCAACCCCTCCCATGCAACCGTGTCAGAAACCACAGCGAGATCTCTATACTGAGTCTTTCCAACTATTGCATTCCAGTTGGATTGGCTTGTTTGCCATATTCAGCCCAATCTCATGTGCCACCCATACAGATGCGCTCATTTTACGGAATCTTAAAACCATTGGGACTAACCTTGACAAACACGGGAACCAAGATAGAGTTCTGCTAAATAATGTTTGTCCAACTAGCTCTTAAGAAGATGGTCAAGATTGCTCCACGATTCATTAGAAAAGATTTGCTGTTCATGTTTTCCAAAGGGGAGTTTTGAGTTGGTGCAATTTAACGACTTTGGCCACAACCAGAATCGGTCTTCAATTGATGACCAAAGTCTCCTCTCATCGACTTTCACTGAAATGGTCTCATTCTTTAACAAGGTTTTTGTTTATTTTAAAAAAACATGATGGGTACAGTCAGCATGCATCAGTTGCCCAAAGACTTGTAAATGAATAGAATTTGTTTCCAGATAACAATGCCTTAAAGGCACATCATCCTGTTCAGAAAAGCAATCAAGCATTTTCTAATCTGGATGCCCCAGATGTGGGGTCGTGTTAACAATGGCCAAGGTGTAAAGATCTTCAGTTTCTTCTCTGAACCCTTTCATTCCTCCACTGCCTCTCTTACCACCTCTTTCAACCTAGCTTTTTACCCCCCCCAACTGCTGAGTGTTTTTGAACTTCAGATTGTGCCTCTCCCCCCCCCCCCCCCCCACTGCTAAGACTTGTTCTGACACCAACCATGCAGCCGACGACCTGTTCTCTTAAACTAAGTTAAGCAGCAATTCTGATTCATGGTGTGGGTTGAATTGTTGGATCTGATTCATTAATGACTTAATAACCCTTCCAACTTGGATCATTTGGGTGTAGTCAGAACTAATATCGTTGGGACTGCGAGATGTGATGATGTCTCTGACTAAACTTGTTTGGTTCATTGGAAGATTTGGTTTGGCATTGATCTTTTGTACCTTCATCTGGATTTGTAATGCTCCAGATTAGACAGAGAAGAATTACAGTTGGGACATTTGTAACCAAGGGTTCTACAATGTAGTTCTTTGAGATGTTAGATGTGACTTGATTTCCGTCTTCATTTTCTGAGGGTAGATTTTGTTCTGAACGTTTTGTAAATGTTCTTTGTTTTTGCATCGTCTTCTCCTGTTCCTGTTATTTTTGTCCCCCCCGTAGATTAAATTACAAAACCAGGTTTCTTAAACTTTCTATCCTTCAAGTTTGGAAAGTTAAAGTTGAGTTAAAACAGTGCTTTTCAAACTTTTTTTTTTCTTCCACTCACATACAACCTTAAATAGTCCCTTTTGGCATAGGAACTACTGAAAATGGCGTGTGAGTGGAAGAAAAGGTTTGAAAACCTCTGTTATAATCGCACTTAATTGACTTGTTCTGCGCACAGTTTCGTAACTCCAAAGGAAATGGGCCAATGACAGTTTTTCTCAAGCAAAAATTTTCACTAGTTCTCATGCTTCCCCCCCACTCGTACACCACCTGAAGTAGTCCCCTACTAATCACAGATCACCTATGGCATAGGGATTACTTAGGGTTATATGTGAGTGGAAAAATGTTTGAAAACAACAGTTAACTGAACTATTTGAAATGATTAAGGTGTTTAATCTGACAGACACGAAGATGCAACTTCCTCTGCTTAATGGAATCCAGAATGAGGAAGTAATAATTGAAATTCAAACTGAACCATTGACTAGTGAAATCACAATCTACTCTCTCCACGCCATGTATGATTAACACTTCTTTGAGAGCCAACAGTATTGGGAGATTGGGGTAAAATTAGATTATTCCAAAATATTTATTTGCATTATATCTTAATGTATGTC